>NC_088791.1:338252557-338579768 GCF_011386835.1 Chrysemys picta bellii
CAATTAAAGTAGCACAGTCAAGTTCGTCTTCAGATTCTCATGCACACATACAATGTTCCAATGTCTCAGTTATTAACACACACAGCTCTGTAAATTTACACAGCACTTTACAAACAAACTTTCACTTCACATGAACTTCTCCCACTTCTTTCCATGAGGCCACTCACATGCGTAACAGCTACATGAGTAATACTTTGCAGCATCAGCCCCCTAGAAAAACCACCTGTCCTCCTGCCCACAAAAAGCTTTGCAAACACTGCTAGGGGAGGTTTAAATCCACAACAGGGAATTGTTGTCATTGGAAATCCGACAAAACAGTCACAAAAATATTTCCATGAGTCCTAGTTTTGGTCATTACCTTTTAAAACACAAATCTAAAAGCCAACCATATTTAGTGCTTTTCATTTATAAATCTCAAAGTGTTTTACAGAGGAAGGTCAATATCCTTATTCCCATGTGGAAAAGGGGGAAACTGAGGCACAGTGTGGGGTGAGGTGACTTCCCAAGGTCACACAGAAACTTAATGGCAGAGCTGGGGAAAGAGCCAAAGTCTCTTGACTCCCAAGGCTCCCCCAGCTCCGGGGTTGCAGCAGGGAGAGAGAGGACTCCTCCAGCCCCAGAGTTGGGAGAGAGATGTCTCTCCAGTCCCCGCTGCAGCCACGGACTCGGGCTGGTAGAGACGTGTCTCTCCCGTCCCTGCCGCAGAATTGGGGCGGGGGCCAGGAGAAAAGCATCTTTCCCCCCCCCCCCCGTAGCCCTGCATGCCCCAAGCTCCTCCAAACCCCCATCACCACCACCCCCACCTCACCCCACTGCCCCCACCCACCCTACACATCCTGCATGCCAGCACTGCTGGTGTGCAGCCCTTGATGAGCCCCTGTGGGGCCGCACAGGCGTGTACCTTCCAGGGAACACAGCTTGCTACCCCAAATGGAGTGACCCAGATACTTCAACTTAAACACACTGGAGTAGATAAAACAATACAACAAGTTTATCAACTACAAAGAGAGAAATTTTAAGGGAGTACAAGTAATGAGGCATAAAAATCAGAAATGGTTACCAGAAAAATAAAGATAAAACGCCTCCTGATGCCTAACTTAAGAAACTATATTCGATTCAAAGCAAAGTTTTCTCACCACATGATTTCAGCAGGCTTACTGACCAAACTCTTTACGTCAGGACCCCTTCTCCCAGAGTCCAACCGCTGCTTCCTTTGTCTCTTCAGGTGCGGTGAATGCGCTGGACAGGGACAGAGAGAGAGAGACAGGTGCTTGGAGGAGGGAGGTGCCCTGTCCCTTTTTATAGGTTCAGTCCCCCTCTTGAAAAACATTTCCAGCTGAGACCCAGCAGACACAGAGTCTATGTGGAAGGATGTTCCCTGCTAGCTTTTTTTTTTCACCTGTTTGAACTTCCTTTGTTTTCCCTCCCTGTTTGATGACTCTGTTTACTGCTTAAATGCAAATGAAGCAAAGCATACTTTCCTTTGTTTTCGGACAGACCTGTTTGCCAACTTCTGTTTGGGTGGGTGTTGTGGGGTTTGGAACATAGGTTAATAACATCACACAGGGAAATCTTATAACTTCACATACAATGTTGCTACACATATTTTATCAGGACAATACTGACCCGCAAATTATGAGTTTTCCAATGGTACCTCACAAGGCATTCTTTGTACAAAAATGATAACAAAAGGATGTGAACACAGGAGTGCATTCTGTCACAACCAAGTCATTCCTTCCACAGGGAAGAGCTCTGACTCGAACCATCAGGGAGGTGGAGTTTGCCCAACCTAGTACACAGCCAGAGGGCTGGCCCCCTACACCTCAGATCCCAAGTTAACCATGAAAGCTCTGTGCCTCTGAATTCCCTTCCTCCTCCCCTCCTGTTGCTGCCCCCAGGTTTCCCCTCAGGGGATTTCGCTCTGTGGTGGAGCCAAATGAGGCAGGTGTCTTTATTCACTTGTACAGGCTGGGGAGGCACAGGGAGTGTCGCACGTGACTTGCCCAGGGTCACCCAGCAAGTCAGTGGCTCTCCTGGCTCCCAGACCCCTGCTGTAACCATTGGCCACACTGCCTCAGAGATCTAAGCCACACCCTTTCCTCTTTCCTAGGAGCGCCAGTTTCTCACAAGCCACACGGTCCTCGTTCTTCATGAGGAGCGACACGGCCGTTCAGAAGCTCTCCCAGGGCAACGGACACTGTGTGAATGGGGTTGGTGGGCAAGTCCACGGATTCTACAGCTTGCCGAAGCCCAGCAGGCACAATTCGGAGCTCAGGGACAGTGCCTACGACCTCCCGCGGAGCTTTGGCTCTTACGCTCACACCAAAGCCAGCCTCACGGGCTCTGACACGGATAATGAGGAGGTCTATACCTTTAAGACTCCCAACAACACCCTGTGCAAGGAGTTTGGGGAGCTCTCCACGGACTCCTATGACATCCCCGTCACCCCTCTCTCCGTATACCAGATCCCAAGGACTTTCACGCTGGACAAGAACCACAACACGCTGGCCGTGGCCTCCAGTGATTCACCCGCTGCTCCCCCACCCCGGCCCCCTAAACCAGGGCAGATGGAGTCACGGTGGGGAAGCCCCCAGCAGCGCCCTCCCAATGGTGAAAGCATAAGTATGGTCTCTGTGGCGGCTACCATTCCCAGGAGGAACACGTTACCAGCCGTGGAGAACAGCAGACTACATCGAGGTAAGTGTTACATTTAAATGGGGGTGTGGTGGGGCAAGGCGTCTTTTCCCCAGATATCAAGTTGGACAGTGCAGCCAAAGATGCTGACTCCATTAGAGAGAGGTGGGGCCAGATGCCCAGCCTGTGTAAATCAGCATAGTTCAACCGAAATCAGTGGAGCTGCACTGGTTTATTCCAACCGAGGAGCTGGTGCTACATATTAAGAGGTTGGGCTTGTGGCATATATGAACACCCCTGAATTTTTGGGTATGTCCAGATTCTGCAGTTGGTTCTTGTCTGTATAAAGGGCTGAACCGAAACCCCAGATTCAGTCACCCCCAAACTTTGAGGAAGTTCAGATCTAGATCAAAATGCCACCATTCAGGCCCATCGTTTTTGCAGCTCCTGCCGGTACATTTGACTTTTAATTCAATTTATGGCCAAAGTTTTCAAAAGTTGCCACTGATTTTGGAGGCCTCGAAGTTTGGCCGCCCAACCTGAGACAACTAAAGGTAATTTTCAGTGCCCTCCAGGCCTGATTTTCAGCGCTCCAGAACAGCTGCAGCTCCTGTTGACTTTGACTGGAGCTGTGGTTCTTCAGCACCTCTGAAAATCAGAGTCAGGCCTTCTCCAGCTGGACACACACATGACCATGGACTTTTAAAATGTTTATTGTGAAGCTGCAAGGAACTAACTGGCCGAGGAGAATAGTTAATGTAAGGTGAGGCCTTTCCCTCCAGGACACCCATTCCAGACTGAGCTAGGTCAGCTGCAGCCAAATGCTGCTACCGCCCTCACTACCATCAGTGAGGATAAATGAATAAAACGGGTGTGGAGTACTTAGAACGAGCTGTTTGAGACGGGATAGAAAAAAAAGAGAGAAGACTTGCACAGTTTCCAAACTCCTTGCCCAGCTACCCATGCTCTGCTAACCTAAACACACATCATTTTCTGTATAGCAATAACCAGCCATATCTAAAGGTGAGCTGTTGAGGGCTACATGTGTCAGGGGCACTATTAGAACTAGAGGAGTCACAAGCAGGCGCCGTGTGTATTGTGAATCCATGATTTGTGTTTCAGCTTCTTCCTGTGAGACTTACGAATACCCCCAGCATGGCGGCAGCAGCACAGTTCAGTCTGCAGAGTCTGTGAATGACGGGTTCAACTCATATCTGGTAAGTTGATGCTACTATCACCCACTCATCAGTGTGTGTCCTGTGTCCCTCTCAGCCACAGAGGAAGTGAGTCTGCCATCCATGTATGCGACACACACATTCCATACCCCAGGACTGGCTTTGCCTGTGGTACAATTCCGACCAGCCTCTGAATGCACATGGAGGATGCCATTTTGTTCTACAAAATGGCGTCCATACAACATACATGCAAGGTCATGCCTTCCATGGCAAGTATAGAATTTCGTGCCTTACTGAAAATGTCACTGTGAATCTGCTACAGCTACCAGCTTGGGGACCTAGGGCTTGAGCTGGCTCCATTGACTCAAGAGAAGTTTTGCTTTGACTTCAGTGAAAGCAGAATTGAAGCCTTCGTCCTTCAGTTCATGCTGGAGCCCTGGAAGTCTCTGGTTCAACCCTGGTGATGACCATCTTAACAGTTGTTTACTAGTAGCTAGATAAGCTCACACCATTCAGAACTGAGATTTGATTTGGATGCTTACACAAACCGTATCTGACTGGCGCTTCAGTTCAGAGAAGCATCAGATGCTTGTTGAAACATCCTGCATTTTAACCATTGGACTAAACTATGAAGGGAAGGATTCTCCATCTCTTGATGTCTTCAGGTCAACATGGGATGCTTTAATGGAAGACATACTTTAGCCAAACACAAGTTATGCAGGGGTAACTGGGTGAAATGTAAGGGCCTGTGATATACAGGGGGTCAGACTAGATGATTTAATGGTCTTTTCTGGAAATATAATCTATAAATCTGAATCTATGGTTCTGCAGAGCTGGGCTGGAAAGGTTGCCAGCACAGACTCTATCATGAGAATTCTGATATTTCCTGCTTCCTTTTGAACTGGAAATACCATTAAACCAGCCCCTTGCGCTGCATTTCTGTCACGGCTGGAGCCAGGACATGCAGAGATGCATGAAAAACAGAGTTAGCTGAAGTATTTTCTAACCTCCGAGAAGGTTCAGTTCAGTCTGATGTTTGCGTGAGTTTATCTGGATGGATTCCACCATCCCATCTTTAATCCCCACCCTGAACTTGGAACTCAGTGAGATGTTTTGATAAAGATCATTATCAGAGCTGTGTGCAAAATTCACAGTGGAAATTAAAAAACTCCTTTCTGAATTTGCAGAGCTTCTGCAATCATGCTCTGAGGCCACAAGAAGGGGTCCAGATCTGGGAATTTAAACCATCCTCCCAGCTCAAGTTGCTTGTGATACTCAGAGCCTACTACAGCATCTTAAAAAGCCAGAGTTCCTGAGCTGGAGGAATTGAGAGGCAGAGTTATTTGCAGGACATTATAGGGACAGTGTAAAGCCAGTCCACCTCACAGCAGGCTGTCCCAACTATCCCTGTGAGGGAGCCAGTGTCATGATGGGAGGTGGCTAAGGTGGAGTGGAGGGGCCAATGTATGGGACCTGCTTTCCAGGAAAGGTAGAGGAAACTGATAATTCCTCATGTGCTTAGGTCACATCCAGAGACTGGATAGAGTTGTGGTTGGAGACGTGGTCACTAGAAATACTGATAGGTGGAAATGTGGTGAGGTGGCCTTGTTTACTTCTCTATTGGCTGTGAAGTTGGGTCTCAATGGACATCTAGAAGACAAACATCCACAGAGTGCTGGGGGAGGACCCTGTGGTTGTGGTACATATTGGTACAAGTGACATAGGGAGGTGTAGGAAGGAGGTCTTGGAAGCTAAATTAGGGTGTTGGACCACACCTGGGCCAGCTAATCAGGGAACCATCAGGGTCTCAACACGAGGATGAGAAGATGTTGTAGAGGGAGGTTTACATTTATTGGAGATTCCTTAAGGAAAGGGGGAGACCTGATACCAAAGGGATGGGCTTCACCTTAACCCAAGTAGAAACTAGCACAGGGGGATTATTAAAACCAGGAGCTGGGGGAAAGCTGACAGGTGCTATGGAGCACTTGGGTCGGGCAAAGACACCCGCTAAGGAGGACAGGAACTGTCAGCTCCTTGGGGCAGGGATTATTTCCTCTTTCCCTGTTTGGAAAGTGCCTAGCACCCCTTAGGCAATGCTGGAAATCAATTGTAATATTAAAGATAACTCTGCCTCTCTCTATCAGTAAAGGCTAGCCCAGAAATTACAGCTGAATGGGAGCAAAGAGAGGTTGAGGATCAGCACCAGGACTCCCCTGAACTGGGAACTGTTTGTCGTTCAGATCCAATGGCTGACGTGAATTTGGCAGCTTTGACCCCATCTCCAGTGTAAATGTCTGCTCACTGTGATAGGGAGGGATTACACTCTGGGGTCTAGGCCACAGTGAGTAACGCTGAACACTGCTGCTCGTATTCCATACCTCACTAAATATCTTCTTGACCCTTGACCTCCCCTGTGCTTTCCAGCAAGCCACAGTGGCTCGCTCCCACAGTGCTGACTGCGAGGACAATTATGTCCCAATGAACCCAGGCTCCTCATCCCTGCTGAACATGGAGAAAGCGAATGACAATTCCCAGAATCTCTACATCCCCATGAGCCCTGGTCCGCACCACTTTGACCTGATGGGATTGTCCTCGACGACCCTCCCAGTCCATAAAGGAGGAGCCATTTCTCAGTGCCACAGGCGGCTGAGCGAAATCCAGCCCCCTCCAGTCAACCGCAACCTCAAACCTGACCGGAAAGGTAAGACCAGTTCCTTGGACAGAAACACCTGTACTTGAGAGGAACTCTACTGTGACTAGTTATAATACTACAGACAGCTGAATAGAGGTATCAGCTTGTGCCACATAACCATGGGGGAACAGTAGTGCACAGCCTCCAAGCAAACACGGGAGGGGAACTCACTGCCTTCCAGAGCCCTCCAGAACATATTGACTGCCATGGCCCTGTGTGGGGCACCGGTCTCTGCCCCAGCACAGCCAGCCAGCCAGCTGCACTGGCCACTGTTAGAGCAACTCGGAAAATTACTTACGGAACAGAATATAAATGTCTAAAAAATTAAACTTTTTAACCTTTTTCCAAATCGAAAATTTTGGGGGAATTTTTGTTCCATGAGAAAGTTTGGTTTTTCAATTTGATTTGGGGGAAAAAACTAAAGTTTTGGAATTTACCATGAAACAAAAATTCCAATTTCTGAGCAGCTCTAACCAGGATCTGTGTACAGGGACAGAGCCTTAGCCCCAGCCCCACCCCCTGCCCCTACTCCTACTCCTACCCCTCCCTACTTTCATCTTCAGGGATGGCACAGTCGTCATAGCCTTTATGCACAATAAGTGGAATTCTTCCTGGCCTTTACACAAGGCCCTATAATTGGAAAGGTTCTTGCTCCCCCTCCCTCATCCTTTAAGAAACAGAAGAAATCTGTCCCATAGCAAGTAATCTGTATACCAAAAAATGTACCTTCAAATCAGCTACTATGGGCCTGCTAACATCCCCATTGTCTTCAAAGGGAGCTGGAACATCACTGCCTTAATAGCTGTGCATGGTCTCTCCCCAGAACCTGCCATTATAGTGAAAGGTCCAAGTGGGAAATACTGTACAGAGCTCCATCCTCCTCATGTGGTGCCACTAGGCACCACAGCTCTTTTTGTGGGGAAGGTGGTGGTGTGGTTAAGGCACTGGCGTCTGGCACTGTACGTTCAAGCCCTGATTCTGTCTCAGGCTTCCTGTATGACCTTGGGTTAGTCTCTTAGTCCCGCTGTGTAAAATGGGGATACCAGTTCTGTTTAGACTTGCAGCAGGGACTGTTTCTTGCTATGGGTACTGCTACACTTTGAGCTGGCAGTGTAATTGAGGAGACATACCCCTGCTAGTTCTGACCGAGCTAGCGCACTAAAAATAAAGTGCAGCCGCGGCAGCACAAGCAGTGGGAGGGGCTAGCTACCCGAGGTACGTGCTTGCGCAGCTAACCATGGTGGTTGCGTTCTACTTTTAGCATGCTAGCTCCATCAGAGCTCACGCGGCACGGGTATTAGGGTTACCATACGTCCGGATTTCCCCGGACATGTCCTCCTTTTGTGTGCTAAAAATAGCGTCCGGGGGGAATTTGCAAAGCTCTCACAATGTCCGGGATTAGCAGAGAGTGGCTGGGAGGGCTGCAGGGAAGTCCCGGGCTGGACTCGGGAGCAGCTGTAGAGGAGCCGGATCCGCCCTGCATTCTGAGCCAGCAGCTGCCTTGCAGCCCAGTCCGGCAACACTGTGCAGGGCCAGACCGGGTTTTGTTGTGCAGGGCCAGACCGGGTTTTGTTGTGCTCGGGAGCTCAGCCACGTGTCCGGCTCGGCTGCACAGAGCCCAACTCTGTTCTGAGCAGCAGGGTAAGGAGGTCAGGGGGCAGGAAGGTTCTGGAGGTGGAGGTCAAGAAACAGGGGGGGCTTTTTGGGGGCAGTGGAGAAAGTTTTGGGCAGTCAGGGTACAGGTAGGGGGTAGGGTCCTGGGGGGCAGTTGGGGGGGGTCTTAGGAGGGGGCAGTTAGGGGACAAGGAGCGGGGGGGGTAGGGGGCTGGGAGTTCTGGGGGGGAGCTGTCAGGGGGCAGGAGTGGAGAGAGGGATCGGAGCAGTCAGGGGACAGGGAGCAGAGGGGTTTAGATGGGTTGGGAGTTCTGGGGGGAGCTGTCAGGGGGCAGGAGTGGGGAGAGGGATCGGAGCAGTCAGGGGACAAGGAGCGGGGGGGGGTAGGGGGCTGGGAGTTCTGGGGGGGGCTGTCAGGGGGCAGGAGTGCGGAGAGGGATCGGAGCAGTCAGGGGACAGGGAGCAGAGGGGTTTAGATGGGTTGGGAGTTCTGGGGGGGGCTGTCGGGGCAGGAGTGCGGAGAGGGATCGGAGCAGTCAGGGGACAGGGAGCAGAGGGGTTTAGATGGGTTGGGAGTTCTGGGGGGGGGCTGTCAGTGGGTGGGGAGTGGTTGGATGGGGCGTGGGAGTCCCAGGGGTCTGTCTGGGGGTGGGGGTGTGGATAAAGGTTGGGGCAGTCAGGGGACAAGAGGCAGGGAGGCTTAGATAGTCCTGGGGGGCAGTTAGGGGCAGGGGTCCCAGGAGGGGGTAGTCAGGGGACAAGGAACGGGGGGAGGGTTGGGAGGTCAGGGGGGGGCGGGAAGTGGGAGGGGCAGGGGCGGGGCTAGGGCGGGGCTCCTCCCGTCCTCTTTTTTGCTCGCTGAAATATGGTAACCCTAACGGGTATGTCTCCTTGTTCTGGAAGTTATACCTCCAGCTCAAAGTGGAGAGGTACACCATGGGTATGTACAGCGCCTAGCACCATCTCTGTAGCCACTGCCATAACACCAATAATCATCTGAGTTCAGGAAACAGCAGGAGACCTTTTAGGCTGTCATGTTTTTCAATTGTCATAACTGATTAATTAACCATTAGCTTAAATCAGGGCCAGTGCCAGGCCACCCTGCTCCCCCCCTCCCCAGCCCTGCAGCAGTTCCCTGCCCCTCCCCACCCTGAGGCGTCCCCCCCTCCCCCGCGGCAGCTACCCTCTCCCCCTGCCCTGAGGCACCCCCCCTCCACCGGGGAGCCATGCGGCAGCTCCCCACCCCAGCTCACCTCTGCTCCGCTTCCTCCCCTGAGCATGCCGCCCCCGCTCTAATTCCCCTCTCCTCCCAGGCTTGTGGCGCCAAACAGCTGATTGGCGCTGCAAGCCTGGGAGGTGGGAGAAGCGGAGCGACGACTGCGCGCTCGTGGAGGGGGCGTAGCAGAGATGATCTGGGGTGGGGAACTGCCGCGGGGGGGGGTGTGCCTCAGGACGGGGGGGGACGACTGCCACAGGACTCCCCACCCCAGCTCACCTCTGCTACGCCCCCTCCCCGAGCACGCCGCCCCCACCAGCAATGACAATAATTGCATGGCGCGGCCGCTGTGCTGGAAGAGGGAGTCTGAGCCGCACATGTCAGCGCACTGCTGGCAGCCCAGCCCAGGAATGCTGTAAAAAAAAAAATTGGGGGCACCACTTTTTGGCACCCCCAAATCTTGGCGCCCTAGGCAAGAGCCCACTGCAATTAAGTGGTATGTTGATAATGTTAATTTCTGACTGACGATCAATAGAGGGAGGCTTTTCCGAGTCTAATGGGCATCAGTGTTTCTTTAATAAGCCACGCCTACATGCTGTCCTGCTGGGTGTTTTTGGGTCCTATCATTCCCATAGAAGACACATTCACCCCTCTGGGGCCCATACGATGGAACTCCCATTGGAGGCAGTGGGAGTCGGGTGTGCACATGGGAGGGATGAATTCTGCTCTGATTTCCCGTGACCCTTGCATGAATGACTGCCGGAACGTTGTGGCTTGGAATGCTCCTTGACAGTTGATCATCTGATGATCAAAGTGTTGATCATCCACGTGACTGTGGACGTCTTTGCATTTTATTTTTTAAAATACAGTGAGTTAGTGTTAGGGAGAGTTTAAAGAACGCGTTCACTGATGTATAAATCCTCCTTCTGTGACAGCAAAGCCAACGCCTCTGGACCTGAGGAACAACACGGTTATCGATGAGCTTCCCTTCAAATCGCCGGTCACCAAATCTTGGTCCAGACCAACGTGAGTACATTGGGGGGAGTCTTAACTCCTGCAACACCATCATGGACCAAGCTCAGGCCGTGTCCACATTAGCTGGACTTACTTAGCTTCAGGGTGATAGATTGTGATGGCATAGCTAATGCACCCGAAGCCACATTCTAGTCTCAGTAGTATCTGCATCATTCTGGAATATGGCCATTGCAGTTGATGGAGACGCTGGATTTACACCAGTGTCACTGAGATGTAACTAACCCTAGATCTCCAGTGTAGTCAGCACCAAAAAGCGCCTTCGGGTTCTTGTTGTGCTGGTCTCTTTAACGTCTCTTGTTGTTTAACCGGATGTGTCTTCTGTCTTGCAAGGCTTGTGTTTTGATTCTGAGCTGGAGATGGGCCCCAGCTGCAAAGTCTGGAGCCAGATCTGAATTTTCTAAAAGCTTGAGGATGTCTGGATTCAGGGTTTTTGCTTGGTCCGTTTTATAAGCATGGCCAGCTGCAAAGTTTCGATCTGGATCCGACTTTCTCAAAGCATGTTGATGCTGAGATCTGAAGTCCCAGTCTTGGCCCCAATTCTAGCCCATTCAGAGAAATGTATCAGCATTTGCTAATGTTCTACCTGGTGGTGTGATAAAACTCTGTGAATACAGGAGGATTGCCTCAAATTCCACATTGAAATCCAGTGCATTACAAAGCGCTAATTACCAAAAGTCCAATGTTTAATCTCATTTGGAGATTGTTGCCTTTTTCAGAATTGTGCATAAACCAAACCACTCCTAAGTCAGATAGTTTTGGTCCAAACTCAGAGCAAGGGTGGTCATTGGCTGGCTGAGGTTTACAAAAACTTTGAGTGATCCCAGACTCAGCCGAACCTGGAGTCAATATATGGTTTCATATCAAAACTAGCTAAAACCCACAGTGTCAATGCAAAACAGGATGGCACTCAAAAGGTTTTGACTGAGTTTTGCTTTGAGAGCCCTTAAAGCAGGGAGGCAACCTATGGCACGTGTGCCGAAGGCGGCACGTGAGCTGATTTTCAGTGGCACTCACACTGCCTGGGTCCTGGCCACCAGTCCGGGGGGCTCTGCATTTTAATTTAATTTTAAATGAAGCTTCTTAAACATTTTAAAAACCTTATTTACGTTACGTACAACAATAGTTTAGTTATATATTATAGACTTATAGAAAGAGACCTTCTAAAAAAGTTAAAACGTATGACTGGCATGCGAAACCTTAAATTAGAGTGAATCAATGAAGATTCGGCACACCGACCCCTGCCTTAAAGCAAAGCTCTGCTGTGAGGAACTCTGCAAATTGGAACTAAAGAGCTTCATACCAAACCCTCTAAGCCAAAAGTGCCGGGATTCACACGACTCCAGTTCTGGCACTAGTTCATAGTCTGACATTGTCCCATATGAGGACATTAGCTGTTATGACTGTTATAATAAATTGGATTGTTTGGAGACTGACTGCAGGGCATGAGAGCTGTGTGCTCAGATCACTACATTAGGAAACATACAGAGCTTGGGTTTTGATTGACAGGATGCCTGACCCCACAGAAGCTAATGGATTTTTCTCTTATCGACTAATTTTATGACCCTTTTTTACTGCCAGGCAACCAATAGCTTTTTAAGATGGGGACTTCAGTAACAGACTCTGATTG
The DNA here is from genome assembly GCF_011386835.1 of Chrysemys picta bellii. Classification (NCBI taxonomy): domain Eukaryota; kingdom Metazoa; phylum Chordata; order Testudines; family Emydidae; genus Chrysemys; species Chrysemys picta. Next base: position 338,264,551 of record NC_088791.1, read on the forward strand.
CATTATGTTATTCCTTATACAGTAATTAGATCTGGTTGACTGAAAACAAGATGAGGCCTTCAAGGTTTGGCCTTCCATCAAAATGCAAGAAGGCTACTGCACAGTAAACGCAAGCTTGAAGCTGTGATTAGTATGGAGGGGAAATGGCGCGAGAAGCTCGGGGGCTCTATGTGCTGTCATAAGGGGATTGCAATTAAATACATCCTGTGAGATAAAAGAGTTTATGGAGCCTGGACTCTAGTAATACGATAGCAGGAGAATTGAGGCGACATAAAGAAACACAGTGATATTAAACAGAAATGAGCCAGAGCTAAAGGCCCAAATCTGGACCCTCCCTGAACTATGGGAAGCTTGGGTTGTGGAGACAAACTTTAGAAATGGTCCTTCTTAAGTGGCACCAAAACCCTGGATCTCATCCATGAGCTGCAGGAAAGTTCAGTCTTGGATCCCAGGTCTGCAACTCTGACCCCATCCCTAGTAAGTGGTGAGCAGTGGGGTCCTGCGGCTGTAACTAACCCATCGGCACCTCTCATTACAGCCAGACTTTCAACTCCAGCGCCTCACAATACTGCCGCCCAGTCTCCACCCAGAGCATCACCAGCACTGACTCGGGAGACAGCGAGGAAAACTACGTGGCCATGGTAAGTCCTGTTAGCACTATCAAGCTTCCTAAGCAAGGCACCTCTGTCCTGCAGTGACTTGGGCTCTATAAATGCAAACCACGGGTAGTGACCGTAGTGTTAAAGATACTCAGATCTATGGTGATAAGGACAGTATATATCCTTATATGGATTACAGGGCGGTTGATTGTAACATGGCCTTCTAACATGTATCTATATGGAACATTCTATTGTTTTTTAATTATTGTTTTACGTTGTGGGAGCAGAGAATGAGAGTGGACACAGACATGCCGTGTGCTTCTCCTTCCCGCACCAGAAAACTCAAAAATGACCCTCTCTTTATTAAGTACTACTCTACCTCATATCATGGTCCTCTCTGGGAACTGGAGGACCAAAAACTCTATTATTTTAATTCCATGCCACATTTTATTGTACCTGTTTATTTTTAGATTGATTTTTAGACCCTTCTCCCACAGGAAGTGCTTGCATTCTCTGACTGTGTCTGGGGCAGGAGCCATCTGTACTGCCCCAAGCATGAAAAGGCAGGTTCCCATTGCTATAACCAGTGACATTGATGAAAGAGACAGGAGAATTTGTGTCTCTTACAAAACTGCTACCCCATGACCTATTATTAATCAATTGTATTTAAGCTTACACAGAGCTCTTCGTCATGCTGGGAAATGTATTCAGAGTGTGTACACATTTCCCAGACCTGAAGAAGAGCTCTGTGTTAGCTTGAAAGCTTGTCTCTCTCACCAACAGAAGGTTCAATAAAAGATACTACCTCACCCACCTTGTCTCTCTAATATCCTGGGACCAACATGCCTACAGCACATTGCATACAGTTGTATTTAAATCTACCTGCAGTGCAGTGTAGCGAAGTGTAATGATGATTCTGGGCCCAATTAGGGCCATGCTAAGGCCTGGTTCCAGCAAAGCACTTAAGCATATGTTTAACTTCAGGCATGTGACTAGTTCCATTGAAGTCAATGAGACTGCTCAGGTGCATCAAGTTAAGCATGTGATTTGGGCTATGGGACCCCACTGAATTCAGTCCACTGTGCTGTTCTCATGGCTCTTGACCCAAATTGCAGAGGGGTAAGTGAGGGGAGAATTCAGGCCAGGCCCTCGCTTAAAGTGCTACCAGTGATGGATTTTGGATTTAGGTCCCTTGTATTCTCCTTGTTTTATTAACCCTTTTTTTCTCCCATCTCTTTCCTACATTAGCAAAATCCTGTTTCTGCTTCTCCGGTTCCTAGTGGCACCAACAGCCCAGCAGCAAAAAAGAGTTCGGGGAGTGTGGATTATCTAGCCCTGGACTTCCAGCCAAACTCACCTGGGCCACACAGAAAGGTATCTTGGGGTTTTTTTTAATTTTTTAATTAAATATTATGTATTTTTAATGGTTTGAAACCAGCTCAACAAACAATAGGGGCTTGATTCTCGGCTGAGATAAGGAGGCACTACTTCAGTGATGTCAATGGTGTTGGATCTGGCCCTGTATATTATTCTAGGCCAAATTCCACCCTTACTCACATACCCGCAGCTGTATTGGAGGTATAACTAAGATCATTGGAGGCAACGGCTTTTATGGTTGTAAATGAGAGCGGAATTTGGCCCACCTACTATAGATCCTATATTAGGCCTAATTCAGCTTCCACTGAAGTCAATGGGAAGATGCCCCTTTCCATGGGAGCTGGATTAGGTCCCCTCATTCCTTTCTTACATTTTCAGATGCAGGATCTCCAAAGTGCCCTGGCCTAAATTATCCAAAATGACTTGTGATTTGGATGCCCAACTTGAGGCACCTTGAAGGTGACTGCTTTTTAGAAAGTGCTGAGCACCCAGCCATGGAAAATCAGGCTGCCCTTAAGGTGCATCAAGTTGAGCATCAAAATCACAAGTCACTTTTGAAAAGTGAAGTCCCCATCTATGAGCCAAATTCTGCTGAGCCAATTAAGATGCTGCCAAATGAGGACTAGCCGGCAGGAGCAGATGGACTAGTGAGGGGAAACACCAGCAAATTGGCTTCTAGATAACATGAAATGGAATTAGTGGCTCTTCAATATGTTCAAATATGTATCTTAAATACAATTCACCTGTATGCTATATAGTATCTTCCATGCCAACTACATGGATTACAGAACAAAACAATACACGTACTTGAGAGGTGGCATAAAGCCACCAAAATCTAGTCTGGATCCAGTTTACGATTTTCTGAACCTCCAAAGTTTGGATCTGGGATTTTCGATTATGTTTCTCTAAAAGAGTTAAGCAACTGCAGAGGGACAAGAAAATTAAAGTACTCTGAAAAGCAACTATGTAAAAACAGCATCTTCTCACTCAGCAGATCTGCTCCTTCTGTGAATATGGAGCCACACCTGCTTCTTTGAATGACAAAAATAATCTTTTACTCCTCACTAGCCCTGCAGAGCCAACACAGCTAAGAGAGGGGGGGCTGGATTCTAGTCCTTCTACTGTGTCGCTAACAGTGTCTTACTGAGAAGGAAAGAACCCAGTTGGACTCTCAGATCCCAGGCTGTGTTTGCAGCGCTGGCAGTTAGAAAGCAATATTGTTTTGCTTGTAAACTGAGCACATTTGACACAGAGTCACTGAGAGACAATAAACACGGAAACCCAGGGTACCATTTTACACTCTTCTTTCAGACCAGGCTCTCACTTTGGGCCTGCTCCAAAGCCTGTTAAGTCAATAGGAGTTTTTTGATGAAGGCCTCATTAAGAAATAAGAGGGATCTAAAGAAAGGATTTGTAAGTTATATAAATGAAGAGCTACCAAGGCTGAGATATAGGCAGGTGGTTCCAGATAGCAAGAGTTGCAGAGGAGAAGGCTCGTGCAGTATGAGGTGTGAGATTGTACGAGAGGACAGAGATGAGGCCAGCAGAGTAGGTAGATGTACTATCACTACGTCACGCTGTGTTCTTCTCCCCTGTACCCAGCCCTCCACATCGTCAGTCGCCTCAGACGAGAAGGTCGATTATGTGCAGGTTGACAAAGAGAAGACACAAGCCCTGCAGAACACCATGCAGGAGTGGACTGACGTTCGGCAATCAGCAGAGCCCATTAAGAGCATGAAGCAGTAATGGACGGGGCAGATGGGGACAGCCATCCAGACAGGCAAATGTCCAACGGGTTTTCCCAGGCTGGGGTTCCCCTGGGTATGCGAGCTCACTTTGGGGTTGCATTTCTACAGTACTGTTGTTTGGGTCTTTTTTTTTTAAAGAAACTTAATTTCAGGGGAAGACTTGGCAGATATTGTTTGCCAGTGACAAAGACCAAGTACTTGCAGTGGCTGGGTTTGTGCTATTACTTTAGCTGCTGGCTATACTGTTCAGGAACTTAAAACTTAGCAATACTGGGGTCACAAATGCCCAGCATGTCTTTTGCTTACAGCTGTTATTAAAGCCACCTTGTACCTGCTAACACTGTAGTATCTTTCTCAGTCTTCTTCCGTACTGTACACCTGAACTATGCCGAATGTATATGGTTTGGTGGCGTCTTTTACAGGACACAGATTCCCGCTCCATACCATTGGGTGGTCCTGACCTTTTCAACCTCTTCAAAAACAATGGGCAACTGCCAGGTCTAATATGTACTTGTTTTATTATCAAATCGCCTGTCAATAATGACCGACATGCGTTTGTAACCTGCAGGGGGCGCTTCTCCATCAGGCAGCATGGCTTGTGTGCCAATACCTGTGGCCATTCTGTAGCTTGCAAAACGCCCAGACTGACCGACTGGTTGAGAGGACCTTAGACCTCCAGGGCTGACCTCTCCTCCCCCACAGCATACACATAATGTATCAAACAGCAAGATTTACTGAGGTGCCTCTTCTTTTTAAATGGGTGTTGATGTGGGAGGGTGGGGGGTTCTAAAGTCCCCAAAATGAAAGGCTTGTGAAAGGCAGGATCAGCTTGTGAAAGCAGAATTAAAGGACTAGAGGCTTGAACTCAATGGGAATCCTTTCACTGACTTCAATAGGCTCTGGATCTGGCCCTGAGGGTCAACTTCTGCCCAGGGCGGCAGCATTTGCAGCCCCATTGGGAGACAATTCTGCTGCCGTTGAAGTCAGCGAAAGTTTCGCCATTGATTGCAATGGGAGCAGGAAAAGGCTCCCCTGAGTCCGAGTGGAGAATTAGGCCCATGTGTGACTTGTATGGCTTAATGATGAGTAAGAGGAATGGGATATGGGACTGTCGACAAGGATCTGGAGGGCGTAGATACTGTACCAAGGAAGGAGTGGAATTGTTTAGAGGCCCAAGGAGGGAGAGCTAGGTGTAATGTAGTGGAGTTGAGTGAAAGAAATGTAGGCTACTGGTGAGATCTTCAGCTGGGGAATAGTCTCCCACGAGGAGCCAAGGCAGTCCCATCACTTGAGTAACCTAAAGCTGTGAGGAACGTGCTGTAGGGAACGACTGTGCATTGGGCCCTGTGCCTTCTTCCCCCATCTCTGGTTGCCTCAGTCTGGTGGTTTGCACAGTGCGGTGCCTCAACACTGGGTCAACACTACAGTAGCAATTGGTGTTGATGAAATTAACAATCCTCAACTGAAATGAACAACGAGCACCTAGTATACATAGGGCAGTGAGGTCCAGGGTCTTGACTCATCCGGCACTTTGGGTTCATCTTCTTCTAAGCCCTTGCCCCTCTGAGAGGAGTGAGAAGGGAGAACCTATTGCCCAGATAATAATCTGTAAACGCATGGATAACAATCCATGACCCCGTAACAATATGGAGGAACAATGATCGACATGCAATGGTCTGATTGCCAAACAGAATGCTAGAAAGATGCAAAGCACTGATTTGGACAAACAGCATTCTGTAAGCTAAGAGTGAACAGAAGGATAAACCAAGAGGTTAAGATAATAAACGCAATGATTAAAGAACTCAGAGTGTCTATTCGGCCCCTACTCCCCCCTCCCATTGGCAACAGGGATGGATGACAAAGGATGAGATTTTCAAATGGGCCTAAACGAGTTAGGCACTACAGCTGGCCAGAAAATGGAAATCCATTCCCATGAAAAAGTTCATTTTTTGTTTTTATAATTGTCCTGAATTGGGATCAAAAGTCCAAAATGACATTTTCACAGGAAGGGATTTTCAGGAAGTCAGGGGGAGAACAGAAAGTGGCATTTTTTGGCTTCCCAGCTGCCCACCAGGGAAGACTCTTGTCATTTTCACTTTCTCCCCACAGGCAGAAAGCGAAACAGCAGAAGCCTTCCAGGCCCACAGCCGGGGAAGTGACATTTTAATTTTTCCGAATGGAAAATTGAAATTTTTTGGCAAAATTGAAATTTTCCCACAGAAAACAAATTGTGATTTTGCAAAATAGGCATTTTCCATCAGAAAACCATTCCGATGGAAAATTCCCAACCAGCTCTGTTAGGCACCCAATGCCCATTGAATGTGCTAACTCTGGCTGAGTAACATGTGAGGGGGATTGTCAAGACAACATCACATATATTGTGTTGCACTGACGCAAAAGCAGTAGAGTAGTGGACATTGCAAGGCTGGTTCTAAAGTCGTAGTGGTGCCAATCCCAGTTCTTTGACTATAGACAGCACTGCTACTGTGCATACACAAACAGCATGCCTGTGAGGCAGCGATCGTGATGGACGGCCAATGCTCCTCTATAAAATCATGCACATGTCATGTTTACAAGTGAGAGCTGTGCATTTCCTTGCAGCCTCATGCTCGTATGACTGCCAAGGTGCATGTGTGCTGAACTAAAGCCACATACAGACATTGCCATCATCAGCAGGGGACAGAATGCAGAACTGCCAGCAACAAAACCACAGGTCCCTACCACTTGAGCGACAGGAGTTTCTCCATTAGTAGTAAGTGGCTGGCTGCTGTAGTCACTGGGGCTAGCCAGGGCCGGCTCTAGGCACCAGCAAAACAAGCTGGTGCTTGGGGCGGCACATTTTTAGGGGCGGCATTCTGGCGCGGGCCAGGCCGCCCCTAAAAATGTGCCCCGGCTGCCCTAACTCACCTCCGTTGCTGCCACTCGCACGCCGCTGCTCCGCACGCCGCTGCTCGCCCTCCCTCCCAGGCTCTCAAACCCGGGAGGGAGGGAGAGATCTTGAGCGGCCGCGGCGCGCGAAACAGCTGATTCGCGCGCCGTGGCCGCTCGGGATCTCCCCCTCCCTCCTGGGTTTGAGAGCCTGGGAGGGAGGAGGAGATCCCGAGTGGCCGCGCCGCACGCGCTGCTTCTCCCTCTCTCCTAGGCTTGAGAGCCTGGGGCGAGGAGGCAGGGCTGGAGATTTGGGGAAGGGGCGGAGTTGAGGCGGGGCCAGGGGTGGGGTAAGAAAAAAACGGGGGGCGTGCGGCCAAAATTGTTTTTGCTTGGGGCGGCAAAAATCCTAGAGCCGGCCCTGGGGCTAGCTATGAGAGGGAGACATGATAACACACACACGTGCATACACAGGGCCAGTGTATTACAAATGCACGGTCGTACCATGACATTTGCAAACACTTTCAAATTGGAATGCCAATTAAAAACAAACCCTACGCCCGATTATTAAAAGACACAGAATGAAACGTACAAGAGCACACCACAAATAACATAGCCCAGGCTGACACTATAAATGACGCCGTTCACATTTTTCCAACGCCTTCATTACACAGGCATTTGCCTTAATTGTATAACTCCTGGTGCAATCCTAGAAGCATCATTCTGAAAGCCACTAGGCCGAATAAAATGTATCACCTGGTGCTATGGGGGGCTTTCAGGTGCGCCCACAGTATCAGAACAATACATACGAAGGCTGAACACCCTCTGTTCCCCAGGATAGGGCTGAGGTCTATTGGCAGGGCAGGATGGCGGTAAACCGTGCCTGGCCCGTGCATCCATAGAGAATGTCTGTCTCCAGGACTGACCATCTGGTGCCTTTTAGCAGACATTAATTAATTCTCCCTGAGCCTGGACTGACTTATTCACATTTAGTATCTGCTCCAGAACGGGTGACAAACAGTGTCAAGCTCTCTCCCAGTGTTCAACAGTCAGTGAGCTTCATCTCAGGGGCCGTTCCATCCAAGGGCTTCATGGTAGCTGTCTGGGTGGAATTTACCCCTGCGCAGCGGGCCAGCATGAGGCCTGTGTCCCGCCTAAGGCCTATTTTGGGACAGGGCCCTGCTGTGAAATTGAGGTCTAGCCTTGCCTCCTGGCTCCGAAGGGCAGGGATGTTTGGCTCCAGGCTTGTAAGCCCAGTCCACGTGTTCGCTATGAGGAATGCCTCGGAAGGAGAGTTAAAATACTGAGCCATGTTTACACACTGAGAGGGGGCTCATACAACTCAAACCATTGACATCAGTGGAGCTACTCCTGGTTATAGTCCAGTGTAAGCAATAGGAGAATCGGGCCCATTAGGTGCCTTAAGACATGCAATCCAGGGCAGAGGACCCAGATGAAGGCCCTCAGTGAGGCGCAGGGCTTTGTCTGGGCTTTCTGTTTTGGGGTGCATTTAGGGTGACCAGATAGCAAGTGTGAAAAATCGGGATGGGGGTGGGGGGTAATAGGAGCCTATATAGGAAAAAACCCCAAATATCGGGACTGTTCCTATAAAATCAGGACATCTGGTCACCCTAGGTGCATTTCACTTTGAGTGGGGAGCGCAGCTTTGCCAATGAGTTTGTTCTTTTTCAGTTTTTAAATAAAGTTCCTTCAGCATCAACAAGAAACCAGTGGCACTGGAACACTTTTAATAGTGGGGGTGCTGAAAGCCAGCCCCCTTACCCCTGTCTGACCCCTCACCCTCCAGAGCTGGGGCCAGGAGCAGGGCCATGTCTCCCCAAGAGGGGGTAGGGGGACCGAGGCTGGGGGCGGGCACGGAGACAGGAGAGGAGCCCCGGAGCTGGCAGCCAGGACCCCAAGTGTGGGGCCGGGAGCGGAGCCCGGTGTAAAACCTGGGGATGCTGCAGCACCCCCCGTACCCCGAGTTCCCGCCCCTATGCAAGATAATAATTATTGCTAATTATTATTGTTTGGGCATTAACAGCTCTTCCAGATCTGCCCCTCCCCTCATCCTGCAATGAGCACTGCATGACCCTAATGGATCCCATTGTAGGATGCTGCTCTTTGAGACCATTATGCTGCCTTGCAAAACTGTCCAGAAATTTTACCAGCCCAGGCACATCTTCTACTCTCCTACCCTTGACCATGCAAAAGGCTGATGATCATGAAGAAGCTATAAGGAAATTTTGCAAGGCTGCCATGATGGTATTTTACAGGAAAAATAAAGCAGGTGTCATAATGGTCCACATAAAAAGAATACTAATCACAGTGGTGTTGCAGGAAAAAACGAATAGATGGGGCCAGCATAGATCTGTGTCTTTCATAGGTCTGTGAGTGCTTTGTTGCCAGCAAGCTACTCTGTCCTGCATACAGCGTCTGAATCTTTTTGCAGTGCGACAATACAAGAAGCGCATGATACGTTGTGTTTCTATAGCCCCTTTCATTGTAGAGCTCAGTGGGCCTGGTCCAAAGACCACAGAAGTCAGTGTAAAGATTCCTATTAAATTCGATAAATCCCATTAACAGGATATTGGCAACCCTTGTAGTCTAAACATTGCAGCACTGTGGTACTTCTTGAGACCCAGGAAGTGGAAATAAATGGAAACAAAAGCAAAACTGATTCAGCTAGTCTCACTCGCCCAGTTGAAGGGATTTGCAAAATGTAACAACAAAAATGGCATACGCATTGGGAAACAAATACCTTTTTAAAAATTCTTTCAATTTTAATGCTCTAAAAATTATCATTAACACAGAAAAGACTCTTTTTTTAACAAGATATGATTATTGGCCTTACAACGTCCCTTTAATTTATTAACCCTTTAGGTTCATTTCACCCACCAGTGGAATGCAGCCACCTCTGGTGCGCATCACAACTGCTATTTTAACAGCACACAGCAGTACCACCCCACAGTTTAGGACAGGCAGGCCTCTCAACAAAATGTCATTATTATAGAGATGAAACTGAAGCCAGCTTCAGACAGGAAACTTAACAAAATATTGGGCCTGATCCAAAGCCCACTGAAGTCAATGGAAAGACTCCTATTGATTTGAATGGATGTTAGAGCAGGTTCTGTGCTCATAGTAAATTGATACACTCCCTGCCTGTGTGACTTGTAGCCTGCATGCACGTATACTCAGAGCTTTGGGAATTCACCGGAAGATGCATGCTCAGAAATTCATTTTCTCTTCACATCTACCAGGCTGGAGAGAAGTTGAACTTGCCAAATGGCCACGTACTATTAGGATGCTACTGTAGATCTTGAAAGCCAGGGAGCTGAAACAGGAACAGCCTGGGCATTTTATGACTGATGTCAGTGGCACCTCAGATACAATAGCAGATGAGCTGTTCTGTGTGGCAGTCCCATTGTGCACGTGATTGCTTTAATTCCACACTAGAACATTCAGTCAAATGCAAACATCTCTACTGTTGTGACTGGGAACAAGACTTGGAGTTGGTGATCAAAGTTTCCCACCCTGTCCAAGTAAATTTTTAGTACATACGTGTGTGTGTGTGTTCTGCTTTACTTTGAAGGCAGCTACAGACCTCCTGAAACTGCTGGGTGCATCTCCTGCTCTGCTCACTGGTGAGCGCCCATTATGTTCTCCCTTTCACGTTGTTCAGGAAGGTGGCGTGTTCCTCACATGTCTGTTACACAGTACAGTGCACATAGTCAGTGCATACTCAATAATAACCTGCAACCTCTGTGCATTATGGTGCTCTGCCTTCAAAGAAAGGTACATTGAGGGGCCTAAGTATGTTGACCTGATCTAGGTAGCTGCTGTGACAAAAGAACTCACTCCTGGTTGTTCAATCCCTGGTCAATGTTTGTGCAACATTTCTGCTTAAGCCAGCCTGAAAACTAACAGCTTTAAATGCGTGGGCATCAATGACTTTGCCCTGAGGGAATTAGTCTAGTGCGTCCCATCTGCAGTGGGACAAGCCAAGGAAGAGTGGCTTCTTGGTTAGATCTGGGTATTTTAGGGAGTGCAATGCCTTGAAAATAATTAATCTTAAATGCCAGTGAAAGGCTCGGCCTGATTCTCATGCCAAGGCCTCCCGCCTTTGTCATCCCACCTAAAAAAAAATGGGTGTGTGGTGATGAAGAGAGGTTGAATTTTTGTCAAGCACTGTGCCATTTTTTTATTGTTAAGGTATAACAAGATCATGGCACAAAACCCTCAGCCATACCGTGCTCAGCAGATATTTTTTAAGGGCGCATGTATCCGAAAGCATGTATCACTTCTTGCAAGTTACCAGCTATGAGCTATCCACACCCTTGGAAATGCATTAGCTGCCTGTAGCTGATTTGTTTAGGGTTGACGTTCAGTGTTGGGTGGGAAATGAATTGCCTGCTGCTATAAATTGCTTTGGGTTCTAGAATTAGGCTTGCGCTGAAGGAGGAGAAAGAAAAGGAGTGTGTGTATTGTACAGGGGAAGAGCGGCGCGATTCACAGACAGAGCCAAGCTCTCGCCCTGTACTGTGTGGTTGCTGTCGGCTGGGGTTTGGGATGATTTAAATCAAGCCGGATGAATTTAGAACACTGTGCTTAGTTATGGACACCAGCCATGTGAAGGGTTCCCTGGCCTGTCTCTCTGGGGAATTATGTAAGAGGAGGAGCAAGTCCTAATGGTCTGAGAGTAGAACTGGATATTAGGTCTATCCTGGTCCTGACACTTAACCCCTTCCTTTGGGAACCCCTCTGCCTGAGTTTCCCCCAGGAATAATAAGGGGTCAGCAAAACAGACCTGACTCACAGGGGTGTGGTGAGGATTGCTAATGAGTTAAAGCCCTTTAAAAACACAGGCCCTGATTCTGCAAAGGGCGGAGCACCTTCAGCTCCACCATTGATTTCAATGGGGAGCGGAACTTGCTTGGCATCCTGCAAGTTGAGCCCCATCCAGCTGTGGGGCCTTATCCCATGAAGTTCAGGTGAGCTGGTCCCACAAACGCCAGCTGTCAGCAAGAGCACACTTGGTAACAGCCCAGAGGTGGCGGGCGAGGAGCCCTCACCAACAGATAGTGTAGCACTGAGGCGCGGATTCTTAGAGGTGCTTTGGAATAGGGATAAACAGCCGCCCTGGTATCTGCATGGGAATGGTGTAACGTTCCGGGTGATCCCGTTTCTGTGTCCCCTTTTGTCTGTGAGGAGACAACATGGCTGAGACTCGGCGTGTGGTGCCAGAGCTTCGCTCCGAGCCGAGAGGGGCTCTTCTCCCTCTGCCCAGTCTCCTGTGAGGAAAGAGGCCAGAGTCCGTGCAATTCCTCCCAAGCCGCTGAGATGCAGAGGAGCCTTTCCACCCTCCCAGCAGTCAACTCTGAGGGAGGAGAAGCCCCAAGCCCAGACCTGGCACAAGGGGAGTCGCCCCACAATAACAAACATGGTGCCACCTCCTGACATTGCTTTATTACATCTGTATCAGCAAGACGAGCAGGGACTGGGAGTCAGGAGACCTGGCTTCTCGTCTCAGCTGAGCCAGCCACTCACTGTGGCCTTGAGCAAGTCTCATAGGCGTGGTCTACACTGGGGGGGGGGGGGAATCGATCTAAGATACGCAACTTCAGATATGAGACTAGCATAGCTGAAGTCGATGTATCTTAGATCAAATTAAGATTACTTACTTTGCATCCTCGTGGCGTGGGATCGACGGCCGTGGCTCCCCCGTCAACTTTGCTTCCGCCTCTTGCACTGCTGGAGTTGAGCAGTCGACGGGAGAGCGATTGGGGATCGATTTATCACGTCTACACTACACGCGATAAATCGATCCCCCATAGATTGATCGCTACCCGCCGATCCGGCAGGTAGTGTGGACGTACCCTGAGGGTCTGTCTACACTGTGATAAAAAAACCTACAGCACCGAGTCTCAAGCCCCAGTCAGCTGACTCAGTCTCCGGCTGCTGGGCTAAAAATAGCAGTGTAGATGTCCAGGCTCGGGCTGGAGCCTGAGGTCTGAGATTCTCACCCACTTGCGAGGTCTCACAACCCAGGCTCCTGCCCAAACCCGAAGGTCTACACTGCAAATTGATAGCCCCACAGCCGGAGCCCCACAAGCCCACGTCAGCTCACCCAGGCCAGCTGCAGCCATGCTGCGATGTATTTAATGCAGTGTAGACATACCCTTACTCTTGCTGTGCTTCAATTGCCTGCCATGTAAAATGGAAAAGGTGACTTGACTGGCCTCAGTGAAGTACACTGAGATGCACAGACAGATGGTGGTGGGGAACTGCACGTTATTATTGTTTATTGATTGCCCATTGCATCATTAGGTGACATGTTGTGAGTGGCCAACTTCGGGATGTGATGACAGGAAGTGGGGATCACAATTATTTTGTGACCCCCGGCAGCTCTGTTCAGTTACATGCTGGTTCCCCCAGTTCTGAGTGCACATGGAAACCAGATGGTGAGAGCCAGGTGTTAGTTAGTGTCTCTTGCTGTGAAGGGTTTTGGGTGCTTTAAAATTAGCCAGAGAAAACTTCCAAATCTCTAGAGCATTCCTTCTGCCCCAGGAGTGAGAGAACTGGGGAATTTTCTGCAGAAGGGGAATTCACATGTTGTTTCAATGGTGTTGCACTTGTTGTATCCCATCTTATGATGTAGCTAATCAGCTAAGACGATGAAGTTCAGACCCAGGTGTTGTGAGTTTTACTTCCATATTGTAGTGGTTACTTTTGGCTGATAAACTGTGCAGTTCCAAGGTGGATTTGGACTGGATTCCCCGAAAGAGGGCAGAGACAGTAATGTCCCGCAAAGATCCCAGCTACATTCCTGGCCAGGCCTTTGGAACAACCAAAAAAAATGTTGGCCCCCCCCAGTGAATCCTACCCAGGTTTTATAGAGAACCAGGTACATGCTGGAAAGTACTTTAGTCTCTGCAGTGTGACTGCCCAAGCAATGCCAACATGATCAATAAGGCTTCTACTAACATACCTCACAATCAAGCCACAGTGCTTTGTTTTAAGGAGCTCCCAGGGGACAGAAAGGAGTGGAGATTCTCCACTAAATATATGTGTGTATGAGCTCTGTTTAGAATCAGCCCAAAGTCAGCCCTGGCTTCTATACTGTACCTTATTAGGCCTCCTCAGTATAACATGTATGAAACAGGACCAGTGCTGATTGGTAGCCATAGCTGTGACGAGAGAATTCTGACCTACCCACCCTCAAGTCACAGGGTCATGGTAAATTTGAGCTTGTATATTTGAAGGCTGAAGGTTCCAGTGCGCCCCAAGTTGTTGTCCCTGTATCAACCACTACCTTAATTCCACTGCAGTTTTTCCTTTCAGGGCTCTCCTGCGCTATTTTAGTTGAAGTACTTTGGCTCAGAGCTGAAAAGCACTAAGATGCTGTTATTTATGCACTGATATTATGACTGTTAATGATATTCCTGCAGCTTGACAGCTGTAGTTTTATTAAATCATTTCTTCCATGGCCACGTCCGTGGCATCCTTCCCTCTGTTGGTCTGTCCTCGGTCTCCTGTCCTCTTGTCCGTCTCTACAGTTCTTTGGGATGTATTGTTGATAAGGTCACCACAGCACTGGTTCACATGGGAAAGACCCAATATTTAAGGCTTGTAGGGCTGCCAAAGTGTCGTGAGATATTTTCCAAGCCAGCCCAATGTGACACCATACCCTGTTTCCCCGAAAATAAGACATCCTCCGAAAATAAGGCCTACTTACAGTTTTGCCTCTCGTTGTAATATAAGGCATCCCCCCGATAATAAGGCAAAAAAATGTGTACCGTATTCTTCTTCATTGAAAAATAAGACATCCCCTGAAAATAAGACCTAGCGCATCTTTGGGAGCAAAAATTAATATAAGACACTGTCTTATTTTCGGGGAAACAGGGTAGTAACATTTATTCCCCCGTGCATACAGATGGCAGGATCACCAGTTGCAACACAAACAGATAGAACCCAGGACTGTCAGCTCTATCATTTGAGCAAAATTAGATTTTCTGTCAACTCACTAGTGGTAGTAGGGCTTTTCTATTCTGTATGGCCACTCATTAGATGGTAGGGTGCACAAACAAATTGGAGTGTGGGCTACACTCTAGAGCAGTGGTTCTCAACCTAGCTACCATTATGAGCTGCATATGCGGCCCAGAATGTGTTATGTGGGTTGCATCCAATACTACTTATATGGCCCCGAGGCTGTCACATGGGCCGCAGCTCTGTGCTGACGGGCCGCAGGTGGAGAACCACTGCTCTAGAGGGTTGATCAAAGACTAGGCACTAAGACAAGTCATGAGTTCTCAGCCCATCTCTTCTGCTGACTCCCTCTGTGGCTTTGGGTGAGTCACTTATCCTGCCTGGATCTCATTTCATTTCCCATTTGTAAAATGAGGATAGCAGTACGTATTTCCCTATCTCAAAGGGTGTTGTGAGGGTTAATTAGTTAATGTCAGGAGATGCAAAGCGCTGTCAGTAGTCTGTACATTACTGGATCACTACATGATGATGATGCACCTTAATGTTACGACACCAAATGTCACAATTCCATCCTGGAACCAGGATGTCCTACTGGATAAAACCCGTTAAAAGCGCTAATCCTAAATTGTGCGGGTGAAGAAAGGTGGTGGGAGAAGGCTTTTTACACAGTTTTGAAGCTCTGCTGTCATATCATACAAGAAAACATCTGCCACTTTAATGAGCAATTAAGAGCTCCTGGCTGGAGAGCAATGAATATAGGGAATGTAACTAGGGACTTGGTCCTGCATCCATTGGAATTAATGGGAGTTCTGACACTGACTTGAGTAAATTCAGGATCAGATCCTTTGAATAATCAGTAAGGCCCAATCCAATTTCCACTGAATTCAACAGACTCCCATTGACTTCAATGGTAATTAAACTGGACCCATTTACGTTAGGATAGCTTTTTTAACTGCTGTGAGGCGTGTATGACTGGCAGCTTTGAAGCTGTTGAATCTGCAGCATATTCTCAGTGATATTTTGTGTGTTCCAAAGTGTGTGACTGTTCTTAAACAGGATTGTGGGGTATTTTTTTCCATTTGTAGAAGTCAGAAAGGACAAAAATAATCAGTGGCAAAATGTACAGTGTGTGTCTTGTGGTGTCGCTGTTTGAGTTGGTTATTAATTTTTCAAATCACTGTGGACGACTAATCACTTAAGTTATTAATTTATTCATGGGTTTTTTTCTAAAAAAAGAATAACTTGAAACACTTATTTATCCTGTAAATTGCTCTTGAGCTTACCCTAGATAATATGTTTTTGCTGTTAATAAACATGGTACATGCCTGAAGCAAAGTTGATCTTGTTTTTAACTATTGTATCACAGCAGAGAAGCAGCAGGAAAATAAAAAAATAAAAAAATTGACAACCACAATTCCTGAGTTGTAATGTTATTTGAATCTGAGGGTAAAGACATCAATTAGTGAACAAATGGACTCAGGCACCATCTTTGACCTTTCATAAAATCATTTGTGTTGGAAGAAGCCTCTTATGGGTTAGCCATAATTATGGATAGTTATGGGTTGTTTGCCAGAAGCTGGGAATGGGCGACAGGGGATGGATCACTTGATGATTACCTGTTCTGTTCATTCCCTCTGGGGCACCTGGTACTGGCCACTGTCAGAAGACAGGCTACTGTGCTAGATGGACCTTTGGTCTGACCCAGTATGGCCGTTCTTATGTATCCTGCACCATGGCAGGAATGAGACAGCACTGGCCTCTGGTGAGACACAACCAGCCAGTTCTCCAGCTGGAGTAAATTGGCATTGTCCTGTTTTAGTTAATGGAGATATGCTGATTTATACCACCTCAAGATCTGACCCAGGACTGGGTATAAAATGAGGCTCACACTTATCTCATGGGCTGAGGGTAAGTGGGTCGCACTGGGAGCACAGGTTATTGTACAAAAGGAATCTCAACAGGGGAAAAGTGCAATGGGTCCCAACCTACCCTGCTTCCCAGCATGCCAAAACCCTGCCTGGTGCCTGCCATTGCATCCCATCTGGAAGGCTTAGCCTCAGTGTAATAAATAACATGGAACTGGCCATTGGCCCATTGGTTAATGTGCCTTTTCTTCACTCTCCTTCATGCTGCATTTTTAGAAGATCTTGTCAGCATGTTAATCAGTTTCTCTCTCTGCCACAATCAGTTTTTCACACTTATTTCCTCTTGTGGAGATTTTTCTCCGTCTCAGTTTGTTTGTGCTTTTCCCTGTCTCACTCTTACTAAACTGAGCTCAGCCCATGTCTCAACTGTGGGGAGGGATATTTTGACGCAACGCACCTGGGCAAACCCCTGTTCTTAGGAATAGAATAAAAGGGGAAATGGGGAGGCAGGCGCAGAGGTATTCTCCAAATCTCTGACTGCTTTTCATACCAAAATGAAACAGTGTTGCCAACTCTCATGATATTGTCATGAGTCTCATGATAATTAATGTTTTCCTTAAAGCCCCAGCTCCTGGAGTCAAGTGGCTATGTTATGGTTTCAGCTTTCATTCTTAAAGAAAAAGTAAGTTTCTAGCCCTAGTGGCTGTGGATAAAACTTCAAAATGGGACCCCAGTGCATTCTAAAGGCTCAAAAAGCAGAAGGCAAATAAAAAGAACACCGAGTCTATTATTTTTACATAATCTCATGATTTTAAAGCCAATCTCATGATTTTTGGTGAGCCTGATTCATGACTTTTGAACAGTTGGGGTTGGCACTATTGATGAAATACCACTCACCACAGATTAGTGCAGATCTTCATATTACAGTTGAGTTTAGTGTTTGTGGCAAGCTACCATGATTGGGTAATATTTTACATTGACTTGGTACAAAGGTAAATAGAAACTCAAGGTGCCAGGCAGTGCAGCGTCAAGGCCTACAGGTCCCACTGACTTCAATTGGAGTTGGGGGTACTTGACACTTCTGAAAGTCAGGCCCTTTTATCTTTTTGTGGGAATGATCCTCTAAGCAGAATGGGACAGTGCAGAGAGAGAGAGAGAGAGAGAGATGCTATGTAAGAAACCCTTCCCATCACAAGCCTTGTCTTTACAACTAAAAAGGTGTGTTTTTTATGTGGTGGGTAGCTAACACAGGGGTAAAAACACAGTGAAGACAAGGCAGGTTAGCCCCTTATTTGTGATTGACATCACCTAGTTACCTCACAGTAAAGCTGAAGTGCCTGGTCTTCTCTGTATTTTTACTTCAGAATAGCTCAGGCATGTTAGTTAGCTTGAGGTAAAAACACAACTTTTTTAGTAGTGAAGACAAGGCCAGAGAGAGCGTGAGAGGGAGCTGGAACGAGGGTTGCCAGGCGTCCGGGTTTCGAATGGAATGCCTGGTTGAAAAGGGACATTGGCGACTCTGGTCAGCACCGCCAACCGGGCTGTTAAAAGTCTGGTTGGCAGCACAGCGGGGGTTTGGGGCTAAGGTAGGCTCCCTGCCTGCCTTGGCTCCGCATGGCTCCTGGAAGCGGCTGCCAGCTTCCTGCGACCCCTAGGAGAATGGGCAGCCAGGGAGACTCCGCGCGCTGCCCGCGCCCCGAGTGCTGGCTCTGCAGCTCCCATTGGCTGGGAACCGCGACCACTAGGAGCAGCAGGGGTGGCACCTGCAGGTGTGAGGGCAGCAGGCAGAGCATCCCTGGCCACCCATGCGCCTAGGGGCTGCAGGGACCTGGAGGCCGCTTCCTGGGAGCTGCAGTAAGTGCCACTGGGACCCCACATCCCAAATCCCCTCCCATACCCCAACCTCCTGCCCCAGCCTGGAGTCCCATCCTTCACCCAAACTCCCTCCCGGAGCCTCCCACACACACCCCATCCCTAACCGCCCTCCCACACACACACTGCCCCAGCCCGGACCCCCCCTCCTGCAACCCAAACTCCTCATCCCCAGCCACACCCCAGAGCCCGCACCTCCAGCTGGAGCCCTCACCTCCCCCTCCCACACCCCAGCCCCCTGCCCCAGCCCTGATTCCCCTCCCGCCTTCCGAATCCCTCGGTCCCGCTGGAGGTGGGTTTGCAACCCAAACCTCTTATCCCCAGCCCCAACCCAGAGCCTGCACCCACAGCCGGAGCCCTCACACACCCCCACACCCTGAGCTAGCCTGGTGAAAATGAGTGAGTGAGGGTGGGGAGAGCGAGGGATGGGGGGTGTGTGGAGTGAGCAGGGGCGGGACCTTGGAGAAGGGGCAGGGCGGGTGGAGCAAGGGTGTTCGGATTTGTGCAAGTATAAAGTTGACAACCCTATCTCGTGCTACTCCACCTATATATAAGGAATACTAAAGTTCCTTTAGGTTTACAATCACACGTGGAATGATTAAATCAAATATTAATAATTTCTTCTTTAGTCAGACACAAACAAGTGAAATGCAAGAACTTAGCAGATGCTTTGCGAATATTTAAACACACTACGCATACATCCGTGAGATACCTGTTTCAAATGGAGAGAGGTAAATAGTGTGTTCCCCAGGGGTCTGTACTGGGCCCAGTCCTATTTAACATATTCATAAATGATCTGGAAAAGGGGGGAAATAGTGAGGTGGCAAAATGTGCAGAGGATACAAAACTACTCAAGATAGTTAAGTTCCAGGCAGACTGCAAAGAGCTACAAAAGGATCTCTCAAAACTGGATGACTGGGCAACAAAATGGCAGATGAAATTCAATGTAGATAAATGCAAAGTAAGGCACATTGGAAAACATAATCCCAACTATACATATAAAATGATGGGGGGTTAAATTAGCTGTTACCATCAAGAAAGAGATCTTGGAGTCATTGTGGATAGGTCGCTGAAAACATCCACACAATGTGCAGCGACAGTCAAAAAAGCGAACAGAATGTTGGGAATCATTAACAGAAGGATAGATAATAAGACAGAAAAGATCATCTCGCCTCAATATAAATCCATGGTATGCCCACATCTTGAATACTGTGTGCAGATGTGGTCGCCCCATCTCAAAAAAGATATATTAGAATTGGAAAGGGTTCAGAAAAGGGCAACAAAAATGATTAGGGGTATCGAATGGCTGCCATATGAGGCGAGATTAATAAGACTGGGACTTTTCAGCTTGGAAAAGAGATGACTAAGGGGGGATATGATAGAGGTCTATAAAATCATGACTGGTGTGGAGAAAGTAAATAAGGAAGTGTTATTTCCTCCTCATAACACAAGAACTAGGGGCCACCAAATGAAATTAATAGGCAGCAGGTTTAAAACAAACAAAAGGAAGTATTTTTTCACATACAGCACAGCCAACCTGTGGAACTCTTTGCCAGAGGATGTTGTGAAGGCCAAGACTATAACAGGGTTCAAAAAAGAACTAGATAAATTCATGGAGGATGGGTCCACCAATGGCTGTTAGCCAGGATGGGCAGGGATGGTGTCCTGAGCCTCTGTTTGCTAGAAGCTGGGACTGGGCGACAGGAGATGGATCACTTGATGATTACCTGTTTTGTTCATTCCCTCTGGGGCATTGGTCACTGTCGGAAGACAGGATGCTGGGTTAGATGGACCTTTGGTCTGACTCAGTGTGGCTGTTCTTATGTTCTTAAATAAAGGTGTAGGACTGTAGGGGTGCATAGGGTAGGTAGGGCTATGCCTCTGCGTATCAGAAACAGAATCAAGACCAGGCGTCTTTCTCTTGTCAAAGTGAACTTAGTACTGGTGAAATATGTCCTGGAGATGAGCTGCAGAAAGCTTAACACATGGCCAGAGCCAGTGCAAAGTTCCTCATGCTCTCTCACTGCGCATCAGCTTTTACCTTCAGGAACCACCTCTGGGGTAGCTCAGTCGCCATCCCAGACAGTCACTGACCCATCTCTTGAGACTGAAAACAATGTGGTCATGGACAACTGGATTGAACCCAGCAAGTTAGCAATAAATACAATTATAAGGGCATCTTTTTTCCAAGATTGAAACCTCCTTTTCTATAGTAAGGGACATTTTAGAAGTTACTTCTCACCCACCCTTAGAGAGGCAGGATGGCCTTATGGTTAAGGCTCTGTAGCAGGACTGCAGAGATCTGTGTTTAATTGCTAGGTGTGCCACAGATTTCCTTTTTGACCCTGGACAAGTCACTTAGGCTTGGTCTACACTAAAAAAATTAGGTTGGTTTAACTACATTGGTCGGAGGGAGGGTGTGTGTGAAAAATCTGCACCCCTGAGCAGCATACTTAAACTGATCTAAGTCCTTGTGTAGTCCATCAACCTAGCTACTGCCTCTTGGGGAAGTGGCGTATCTATATGTCACACCGACAGCCCCCAGTTGTGGGCAGGCAGGATCGAACCTAGGGCCTACAGAGCTTAGTGCGTGAGCCTCCACTGCATGAGCTAAAAGCCAACTGGCTGTTAGCTAAGGCTGTAGAGCAGATGCAATCTCCCTCTCTAAGTGGTCTCAGTGCCACTAGATAGGACAGAACAGCGCACCCAGGAGGTGTGTGGGTTACATATACAGTGTGTCAGCGCAGGTACTGTCTACACTGAAGCACTACAGAGGCACAGCCATGCCACGATAGCAGTTTTAAGTGTAAACAAGCCCTTAAACTCTGTCTCTGTTTCCCATCTGTTAATGGGGGTGATAATACTTCATTTCTTCCACCCTGTTGTCCCTCTTGTCTATTTAAATTGTAAGCTCTTCAAGGCAGAGACTGTCTCTTACAATGCGTATGTACAGCACTCAGCACAATGGAGGCCTGGATCTCAGATGACACCTCTAGTGCCACTGTAAGACAAATAATAAAGCGAAGTTTTGTAGAAGTCAAACATTTGGAATCCCTCATGGACACAAGGGTTACACAATATACTGGTAATAGTGAGTATATCTGTACTTTTTAATTGGGTTACTTTTAAACTATATAATTACAGAGCCTGGGCCATATTCTGATCTCATTTGTAATGGTGTAAATCTGGAGTAACTCCACTAAAATGACAGGTTTCAGAGTGGTAGCTGTGTTAGTCTGTATCAGCAAAAAGAACGAGGAGTACTTGTGGCACCTTAGAGACTAACAAATTTATTTGGGCACAAGCTACTGTATTTTCCTATGCATGCATCCGATGAAGTGGGTTTTAGCCCACGAAAGCTTATGCCCAAATAAATTTGTTAGTCTCTAAGGTGCCACAAGTATTCCTCGTTCTTTCCACTAAAATGGTTGTTCTTAGCTAGTGGCCTTAATGGGGCTATATGCTAGGTTTACAACAGTGTAATTCAGAGCAGAATTTTTCTACTGGATTTAACATGGCGCAGCTAATAACTTAGTAGGAATACAATTCTGATTTTTGCAAGTCCTTTATTTCTGTTATGATATATATAAAAGCAGGGGAACGGAGATCCTTTTTGCAACTTGTGTATCATTTAGTGCTGTTTATTTAAACCTCTTCCCCCGGAGCCCTATTCTTACTATCAATAACCGTAAAGAGCAGGGGAAATTGTTAATTCCTTAAGATCACTCAATAGACATAGCTGTCTACATAATGATTTGAAAAAAACAGATGACACAGTCAAATAGCAGCAATAATCCCATAGAAATGATCTAGTGAGGCTGTCGCAGAATTGCGGCGATAGTGGTCACAGTCCTGCATTCTTTGTCATTTTTTGGTTTTTATCTATATTGATATAGATATACATAACAAGAAAAAAACTGACTGTAGATGCTCAGTATTTTACAGTACAGCCTGGGTTTAATAATGGTCTTTCCTTTGTGCCCTGGAGTTTCAAAGGATGAGACACATCTGTCCTCTGAAAACTGCCTTGAGTCATGTGCCATCTCTGTTCCTGCCCGCCCACCCGCCCGCCTTGTTGCTAATTGATCAAATGAGTGCCCAGAGCTGTTTTGGGAGTACAGCCCTCATTCATGGCTCCGATGCTATTGTAGCGCAGCATACGAGCAGGCCAGGGCAGGCTGATGGAGCATTACTGGCAGGGAATTAAAAGCAGATTCAGATGAACTCTTAGGGCAGCGTAATCAGCTTGTTCTGCACTGAGGTATCAAATGCTAGTGTAGTGCAAGCCCTCAGACACCCCCACTTCCTGTCCCTGCCCCAACAAAATGACACCTCCATAGACCTCCAACTGCCGTAAGTAGGCCCTGCTTCAGTGGGCAGAAACCACACTCCCAGCCCACAATACCCATCTCACACAGCCACTTATTGCACTTGCCTAATCAGTGATGATTATTCCCAGACTCTGGCCTGACACGGGTGTGAGGAGAATCAGGGGCCTTGTGTAGCCCCTGTGCAGAGTAGCTATGCCAACAGGCGGGGGTCTCCCATTGGCGTAGATAATCCATATCCCCGAAAAGCGGTCGCTAAGTTGACGGAAGAAGTCTTCACTACAAAGTTAGGTCAACCCAGCTACATCACTCAGAGATTTGAAAAACCACACCTTTGAGTATTGTAGTTAAACCAATTTAACCACGGTGTAGACAGCGGTAGGTCAATGGAAGAATTACTCCATCGACCCAGCTATCACCTCTTGGAAAGGTGGATTATCTATGCCAAGAGGAGAACCCCTCCTGTCAGTGTAGGTAGGATCTACACTGAAGCGCTCCAGTGGCCCAGTTGCAGCACTAAAAACACAAAATGATATAGTCATTTACGAGCCTCATAACAGCGGCTATACTGGGTCAGACCAGAAGTTCCTCTAGCCCAGTACCCTGTCTTCTGACAGTGGCCAGTGCCAGATGCTTCAGAGGGAAAGAACAGAACAGGATAGTTATTGAGTGATCCATTCCCTGTCACCCGCTCCCAGATTCTGGCAGTCAGAGGCTAGGGACACCCAGAGCATGGGGTTTGAACCCAAAACATAGGGTTTGAACTCTTTTTTGAACCCAGTTTTAGTTTTGACCTTCACAACATCCCCTGGCAATGAGTGACACAGGCTGACTGTGTGTTGCGTAACGAAGCCTCATTGAAAGTCAACAGCTTAAATGGGACATGGGCTCCTAAGTCACCTACAGCTAGATTTACAAAGGTATTTAGGCATATAAAGATGCAGGCAGGCCCTAGAGTCAGCTCCACAAAGGGATTTAGGTGCATAACTGCCATTTAAGCATCTAAATCCAAAACTGAGATCCTCAAGCCCTGCTCAGCTGCTGCCTAATTCTCTAGGCACCTACAGTCTCTCTAGGTGCCTACAGTTCCGCTGGAAGGCACCAAAATGCCTAAAAAATCTACCTCTGGGCATGCAGCAATCTACCTGCCCGGGCACCAAGCTCACATCTAAGCTCCAACAGGGTTATCAAACTAGGCATGCCCCTGCCTAGCTCGCCTTTGGGATGTGATCAGGTGGGCATGCTCAGAAGCCACCTGACTGGGCCGTATACAAAACAGTGCTAGAGCCCAGAGGTGGTGGGGTAGTCTGGGGAAAATCTCTCTCAATCTCTTCTGTTAAAGCTGTTCCACTGTGTATAACTAAACATCCATTGGAGCAGGGGTTTGGAATACAGGCCTCCCACAAGCGGGGTGAGTGCTCAAACAGTGGGCTGCACAGAGGGGCGGGGACCGCTACCACCACCTCCCCCTCTTCATATGAGGAAGGGCTTAGGAGCCTACGCTGGCGGTTGGCTTTGTGGATTCCAGTCCTAGGTGCCTAACTCTCCCCACGCATTGTATAGGGAGTCTGGGCTCCTAACAAAGGGCCACAGACTCCACTAGATGGCAGGGTTCTGTGATGGGGTGTGTAGCCCACACAAGCCTTGAGTGGGTTAACATGGGCCAGGAAGGGCCAGTTATCCTGAGATGCTGCGCCTGGAGGGAAACCAGCCTAAGAAAGGCTGGGTAGGAAGAAGCCCAGGGCAACAGCAGCAAGGAATGGGACAGTGCAGACCTTGGCTGCTGGTCATAGGGCCCCTGGGCTGGAACGAAGCATAGAGGGAGAACTGGCAAAGTGGCACATGACCCGGAGATGTGGAACAGAGACCATCTGAGACAGCATCCAGGCAGCTTGCCCAGTGGGACTTTGTTACCCAGGAAGGGGAGGAACCATATAGTGACCCGGCTGAGTCACAAAGAGAGAGAGCACCTTGAGATGTGAAGAGAGAGATGAGCCACAGCGTGAGTACCCAACAGCAGGAGGAGCCAGATGGGGAGAGCGCTAATTTCCAGACCTACCTCCAAGGAGGTGGACCCGTGGCGAGTGGAACCCCCTTTAAAGGTACCTAAAGGTTAGGTGTTGTGACTCTGAGTTTAAGTCCCTTTGTGGATCTAGCCCCTACTGGGAAATTCAAACCTGTCTGAGCAGGTCAGCTAACTCCCAGTGATTGCAGACGCCACTGTTGAAAACTTCACCCCAAATCTAAGAGTTTCACGAGTCAAGCCTGATTATTTTCCCATTATTTCCTGCCGTTACCTCGCAATACCATGAACTCTGATATAGTTAAATGGTGTGAAAGTCCTGAATGGCTTCTAAGAAGCTTGAGAGTTTCTTTCCATTTATCAGCCATTTCACTGCTTTTCAAATATTTTCAAAAGTGGCGACTGGTTTTGGGTGTCTCAGTTTATTTAGGTGCCCATCTTAAAACCTGGTTATTTTTTAGAAGTACTGAGCGCCTGCAGCTCCCATTGATTTCAGCTGGAGTTGCGCATATTCAGCAGCTCTGAAAATCAGGCCCACAGTTGGGCACCCAAAATGAAAATTGCAACAGAGGGTCCTGTGGCACCTTTGAGACTAACAGAAGTATTGGGAGCATAAGCTTTCGTGGGTAAGAACCTCACTTCTTCAGATGCAAGTAATGGAAATCTCCAGAGGCAGGTATAAATCAGTATGGAGATAACGAGGTTAGTTCAATCAGGGAGGCTGAGGTGAGCTTCTGGAGATTTCCATTACTTGCATCTGAAGAAGTGAGGTTCTTACCCACGAAAGCTTATGCTCCCAATACTTCTGTTAGTCTCAAAGGTGCCACAGGACCTTCTGTTGCTTTTTACAGATTCAGACTAACACGGCTGCCCCTCTGAAAATGAAAATTGTGACCCTAGTTTTACTCCACTATAAGTTCCTTTCACTGAGGTCAAACACTCACTGAATGCTGCCTTCAGTGAGAGTTACCATCTCCACTCTTCCTCTCTTCAAGATGAACAAAGAAGTTGCCGCTAGGCCACTGAGGAAAGACTAAGGAGGAATTCTGGGTTCTCACTCTTCCAGGCTGCGTAAAGAGGAGCCAGCTAAATCTTGCTACAGTTGCTCCCAGATGGAAGTGAAGAGGAGCCGATCTTACCACAGCTTTCTCTTCCTGGGAATTAGCATATATAAAATATGGGGAGGGATTTCAGAGGCATCCTGCAGTTCCCAGAGCCCCCTTGCAACTGCAGAGCATGGAGCGGTCCTGCCACCGCTACACGAGGTGAAAAGGAGGAGAGACTTTGCCAGACAGACCCTCTTCTCGTGTAGTGCAATTCCCTCATGGTGGAACAAAGATGCGCACACTTCACTACAGAAAGGTGCGACGCCCTAATTTTAATGGGAGTTTTGCCTGAATAAGAGCCCTGGAGTGGGACTCTGCATCTGCTGATCCTTCAGAAAAAACCGAACGGGGGCTAGAATGATTAGAAGTGAGAGGAAATTGTGCTAGTGCTGGGCAAACCTCAAACGGTTGGATAGTACTAATTAGAACTGAACAAATAACTCTCCTTCCACAATTGATCTGTTGCATTTAGCCTCTCTAATAGACTTCCTGTTTTTGTCATTTGAATTTAATTCAGGATTTGGGGGGTCTTTTGTTCTATGGATACACAATATTCACACACGCACCACAGTCAGCAGCAGGAATTGAACCCAGCCCCTCTGGCATAAACAGCACAACTCCATCCCACTCACACCAGAGGAGTCAGCCCTGCAGGAAGTGAGTAAGCAGCAGACTATAAGAGTTGTTGGGGACCAGCCACTAGAGAGGGCCGTGATCACAGACACTAGGCCAGTGTATTATACTGGCATCCCATGCTCCATCTTGAATCAAAGAGCCTGGCTTCTAGGATTAAGATGGAGCTGTGGCTTCTGCACCCAGTGATCTCAACAAGGCGAGATTTCCAGAAGTGACTAGCAATTTTAAGGTGTCTCAGGTTTTGGGTGCCCAAAATGGGATGCCTTAAAGGGGGCCTGATTTTCTGAGGGCAGGTACTCAGCACTTTCTGAAAATCAGGCTCCTTTAAGGGGTATGGCAAGTTGGGCACCCAAAACCTGAGGCATCTGAAAATCACCAGGCCCTTCTGGAAGATGTTGGCCATAGATCCCATTTCTGTGTGGAAGATTTGGGCTGTGCATTTGGGTCACTGGCGCTGCACTTGGTCTCTTCCAAAAGAGTCCTGTTTCCCTGCACCTCTCCCTGCCCCAGTCTTGATCGACAGTGTACCCAGCAGGCAAGACGATGCTACAGTTAGGAAAGTGGCACTTCCCTTAGTTATCAGTCGGTAGCTCGTCACCGCAGAGCTCAGCAGCTAGTAATATTATTTTAAGGCGTTCAGACCAAGTGCATAGAAAGCAACGGGAATCTCCATGTGCTAGCGATTTAACTCCAGCCAGCAATGTGTTCCCTGAATCGGCAGCGAGTCCTTCTACTTAGACAGGATTCAAACTCCTCTCCTTGGTAACGCTGACTTCAAAGGAGGTGAGAGGAGACTCTGGCCTCCATGGGCCCCGCGGCTTGGTTAGAAATGAAGTTGAAGCGGGGCTTCTTGCTTGTTGGTTGTAGTTCGGGTTCGGGTTCAGTGGCGCCTTTAGAAGACTAGTCCATGAAACGAGCCTGAGCCTCCGCCCCCAGCAGCTGGACCGCAGCCCCCGGAGGAGCCTTCGTCATCCTTGTCCCTGTCAAAATCTCTCCACCACAGAGGTGATTTGGGCAAGGTGGAAATGTAGGCAGCTCTGTTCCTTGCTTCCTTTTCTTGCTCCTGGGAGAAAGGAAAAAAAAAAAAAAAAAACAAGCCAGGCCTGTTTATCTGAAGTCTAGTGATCCAGGCACATCAGAGGACGGCATGTGAGAAAGCTGCTCCCAGATTCTCTCGAGGTAGAGAGGTTGGCTCCTGACACAGAGCTGCTGGCCCTAAACCAAAAAGAACGTGTGGTCTAGTGGATAAGGCATGAAATGTGGAAGTGGGACTCCTAGGTTCTGCGTGACGGGGGAAGCGACAGCTGATATTTCTGGTAAAAGCTCTGATTGAGGTGGCAAGGTGGTCCCGGCCACCATCAATGCCCATTACTGAATTCACAGTAGGCTGAAGAGAAACAAACAAACACCCTCCCTGATCATGCAAGGCGCGAAGGTTCTCAAACACTTGTTTAAAGTCAGCAGGAGCAGAGGATGCTCGGTGTCTGGCAGGCTTGGGCCCTAGAAACCTGACTCTGCTTTAGAAGCCTGTAAAAGGTGTGAAGACCTTGGGGACATACCCCAACCAAGACCTCCTGTGGGTGAGTCTGCATCTCCGAGATACATAAGAAAGTTATGTCCTTTCTTCTGACTGCTCTAGAGATCACAGCTCTGCTATCTCGGTGCGTGAAGCACAGACAGCAGCGAGAGGGGGAAGAACCCAGACAGAGGAGCATAAATGAAAAGCAGTGACTATTTCATACCACAATAGCAGACAGAGAACAAGTAACAAGAGGGACAATTGCTAGCCAATGCCAACTGTCATAGGCCTGGTCCACACTAACCCCCCACTTCGAACTAAGGTACGCAAATTCAGCTATGTGAATAACGTAGCTGAATTCGAAGTACCTTAGTTCGAACTTACCGCGGGTCCAGACGCGGCAGGGAGGCTCCCCCATCGATGCCGCGTACTCCTCTCGCCGAGCTGGAGTACCAGCGTCGACGGCGAGCACTTCCGGGATTGATTTATCGCGTCTAGACAAGACGCGATGAATCGATCCCAGAAGATCGATTGCTTACCGCCGGACCCGGAGGTAAGTGTAGACCTACCCTAACTGAGTAAAGGGAGGAATTCCCTTCCTATTGGGTTCTTCTCTCTGGAACAGGTCCTGTTACTTCTGATGGGATACCCCTGCTGCTTATGAAAGTTTAAACTCAAACTGTTAAGGAAGATTGTCCTGTTTCTATTCCGAGTTCACACATCTTCTTCCTGCTTTCCAGACTTCTTGGAGAACATGAGGGTCAGACCCTCAGTTGCTGTAAGTTGGTGCAGCTGATTTCAATCAAACTAACTGATCTGACACCAGCTGAGGAACTGGCCCTAACCGCATAAGCCCACTCTCCTGTTACATATTCTCAGTAAAGTTGCCAGTTCCCTCGATAGGGCTAAATTTCTCTCTTTATGTCACACTACAAAGCAATGATGAAAAGCTGTTGCTGACCCTGGGGGAAGGGTCAGGCTCTGTACAGACCTGCCATTACACAGGAGTGGGCATGAATGACAAATGGACATAGGGGATCAAACCTCACCCGGTCCTGGGTGGGTCATACCCACCTCTGACAGGCGACCCCCTTCTTTTTCCCTGTGGCAACCCTTGTCTGGCTTGCCCTGGCAGTAAAGTCTCATTGAATTGGTCTATAGCAGGGGTAGGCAACCTGTGGCACGCAAGCTGATTTTCAGTGGCACTCACACTGCCCAGGTCTTGGCCACCAGAGGGCTCTGCATTTTAATTTAATTTTAAATGAAGCTTCTTAAACACTTTAGAAACCTTATTTACTTTTCATACAACAATAGTTTAGTTATATATTATAGACTTAGAGAAAGAGATCTTCTAAAAACGTTAGAATGTATGACTGGCACGCGAAACCTTAAATTAGAGTGAAAAAATGAAGACTCAGCACACTACTTCTGAAAGGTTGCCGACCCCTGGTCTATAGACAAGGGCTCACCCGCCCCGCCCCTCCCGCTCCCGCCCCAACCCCATCACACCGCCTTTGTACAGGCAGTCACAGCAGAGAGCCCCTTGGAAGCAGGGCCGGCTCTAGGTTTTTTGCTGCCCCAAGCAAAAAAATTTTTGGCTGCCCCCCACCCCAGTCCTGGGCTCTCCTCCCCCCCCCCAGCTGCACCCTCCTGCTGCCCCAGCTCTGGGTCACTGGTAACTCGCTCCCAGGGTGGGTCATTCAGCAGGAATTTTGGATGTGCACAGAACACAGACAGGATTGGTTCCCATATGGTTACAGAACTGCAGTAAAGTGGAACAATTTTCAGCTTGTGTGATTGGAGGATAACAGCTGCCCAAACTGAGCTTGAGCACTCCTGAATTTTGAGGTGTTCAAATCTGGAAGGCAGGTGCTGGGGGGTGGGGGGAGGGGGCTGTGGCTCTGTGGGGGAGCACGGCAGCATGTATGCAGCAGCGTGTCTGGCGCTGCGCGAAGCCAGACACGCTGGTCTGAGTGGCACAGTAAGGGGGCTGGGAGGTTGGAGAAGGGGTAGGGGGTTCCGGGAGGGGGCAGTCAAGGGACAGGGAGAAGGGGGGGTTAGATGGGTCAGGGGTTCGGGGGGGGCAGTCAGGGGACAGGCAGCAGTTGGATAGGCATGGGGGGGGGAAAGAGCCCAGGGCTGGGGCGGCAGGGGGTATGGGTGGGGGAGAGCCCAGGGCTGGGGCAGCAGGGGAGTGCAGGTGGGGGCCAGAGCTGGGGCAGCGGGGGTGGGGGGGCGGCAAAAAACCTAGAGCTGGCTCTGTTCCTACCATTCACAGCAAGCTGCAGATTTCAGTTCCATACTCCTTCCCCCACCCTTTCCTGTTGCTAGTGGCCAAGGGAATGCTGGGAAATGTAGTTCTTTCCCTGCTCCAGGGCTGGCTCTATAGGCAGGGAGCTAACCAAGGAACTACAGCTCCCAGGGCCCCCTGTTGGTTCTCAGCTCCCATGCTGGATTCACGCGCCCCTTGCAAATCTGCCGCCCCAAGCAACTGCTTGCTTTGCTGGTGCTTAGAGCCGGCCTTGCTTGGAAGGAGGGTGACTGACCCCACCGTAGTGCGGAGAGGTCCAGCATGCATCCCTGCCTACCACTCACCTTCCATAGGACCATTCCACCCGAGTGAGCCTGGAGACTGAACTGCCCTCCCATCCTTAGCCTTGATCTGGAGGGATGGGCCCTGAGGCATTATTATTCTGGCAGGATGGGAGGAAGCTTTATGCTGCCGCTACTCTTGCTGTAGCCATTGCGTGTACGAGGGAGGCCTTCTGGCTCAAGGGCTGGCAGTGCAGCACCTCATCTGAGGACTAAAGTCACTCAAACACCTAAATGAAGCCATGCCAAAACCTTCTGTACAATTCAGGCTAGGTCAGCAGCACTCTAGACAGTGCAGTGTTAGTCCCAGAAACCAGCTGAAGTCTGGCTACAAATGCACAGACCATGCTGACAGCAAGGCGGGCATGAGAGGGAGAAATGTACATGTAGCTGGTTGGGATGATTCTCCCCAAATAGCCATAGAGCTGTAGCCACACTAAGCCAATGCCCTTATGCCTACGGTCTGTCTGGTATAAAAAACACGACACACACAAGAGCAATGGGTGGAATGTACTTAAGGAATAAGACTAGGAGGCAGGAAATGGATGGTCTCTGCCACAGACATCTTGTGTGTGACCTTGGGCAAGTCACTTCGCCTCTCTGTGCCTCAGTTTCCCTATCTTTAAATGAGAATAATCCTTACGTTACTGGTGTGTTAAGGGGATTATTTCGCCACTGTTGGCAATGCACTCAGATTTGATGGTAATGAATGAAAATGCCTGTCAGCATACATGTATATAGCATCCTTCACAGCAGTCCCAGGTGCTTACTGTACCAAGACCAGTTGAAAGCAACACATAAGCTAGGACCCTAGGTTAGGATTTAGGAGATCTGGGTTCTAATCCTATCTCTGCCACCAACTTGCTGTGTGACCTTGGGCAAGTCGCTTCCCCCTCTGGGCCTATTTTCCCCCTCCCACCCTTTGACCTGTCTATTTAGACTGTAAGCTCTTCAGGACAGGGAGTGTCTCACTCTGTGTTTGTGCATTGCCTGGCGCAATGGGGCCCTGATCTCAGTTGGAGCTACTCTTAAACAAATAATAATGAAACTCTTTACATTTGGATTTAAAAGGGAGGTGAGATTCAGCTTTAGGGAGTCACGTGTGTAACCTACAGGCCTGCTCCCACTGAAGCCAAGAGAAAAGATGACACTGATTTCGATGGAAGCAGAATCATTCCCCTAAACCATGGTGCTGAAGGTAAATGGAGTTACCTGCAAATACAAGATGTTATCTTTGGAAATGGCTTCCATCAAGTCTTTATTGGGAGAAGGTTCCCCGTGCAGCCGGACGGCATCTGAAACGGCCTCGTGCACAGCCCAGCTCTGCTTGCATGGCCGCTGCCTGTAGAAGAGCACATAGGCCGTGTCTTTGGGGAAGAAAGAGGTCACGTTACTGACCGATTCGAAGGAGGAAAAGGACACCCTGGTGTCGTTGAAGAGGTACCACTGGATTTCAAAGTCCAACTGCTTGTCTGACGTGCTTTTCTGTGCCCCGTCCCTTGGCTGGCTGCTGGCACTAGTACTGGTACACTCTCTGGCATAACAATAGTAATGACCACTCTCTGAGGAGACTCCGGAATGGACCACCACGCTACAGAGATCATACTCCACGGACACAAATCCATTGCATGAGGCAGCCCTATCATTCCTGTTCTGGCCTACTTCACCGGAGTCCTCCGAGGCAACCAGGACCGGCAGCTTCAGCACCAATGGAATTGAGACGTTATCCAGGATCTTCTTCCTCTTCATGGTCCTCAGGTCAAAGGAGAACCTTAACAGGGTGAGGACGAGGTAGTGTGGCCCCTCCGTCAGCTCGGCCACTTTCTCCGCATCTTGCAGGGAAGCGCACTTCTCACAGTGATATTTATTCTCGGATGTCAGCACCTCCGGTGATAAGAAATAGTTGATCAAGTCCGGGACAGATCTGGAGTCCTCGGAGCCACAGGTCTGCTCTCCAAAAGCCAACAGTGGATCTTTCGCTTTCTCCACGCTGACGTGATCTCTGTCGGATCTCAAGATGAAAGGAGTCTCTTGTCCCTCTGCTTCCTGGAACCCCACTGTTTCTATTGGCAAGAGCTGGATGGGAGGTTCTCCAGACACGGGGTGCTTCCTTTGCCTCCTTGGAGATTCCGTTAGCTGACTCTGTGGTTTTATGGATGGCTCAATAATCTGTGGGCCGATTTCTTCCACTGGTAAAACCGCTATGTGGCTCTGCCGACGCACGTGTCTGTTGGACGGTGGGAAAGCCAAGGACAGGTCTGTGAAGGCTTCTTCTCGGGAGGAAACATTTAGACACTTCAGACAGCGGATTTTTGTCATCATCTTACCCCCGAACATTTTCTCAATTAATGTCTTGTTTAAGTAGTGGCGCTCCTCAGCCTGAGGCATCAAGTTGGACTCTTTAAGCTTTTGGTAAATTCTTTTCCCAGTTTTCTCTTCTTCGTGTAACCTTTGGCAGAGGAAAAAAACCTGCATTAGAAATAACACAACACACCAGTAACCTCCAACGTGTGGTCCCTCATCCATAGACAGCCTCTCACTACTTATTTTTTTCACACCCAACCCTCTAGGAGGTTGATGTACTTTCAGCTTCTCAACACTTTCGGACAAAGACTTTCACTCTATGGAGTTTTGTCTCGTTAGGGCTCAGCACAGCCGGTGGCTCCCCACACTGTAAAGATTGGCAGCTCCATCCCGTGTGGGCACAGAGGATCCTGCCTGCTATGCTCTTTCTGCCTGAGTGGCGGTGAGGGGATGGGATTTGGGGTGTATACACTTTTCATGTGCTACACACCCTATTTCTGCCAGAGCAACTTTGCGTGCCCACCTGCAGCTGGGAGGGATTTGAAGGGGATCTGTGGCTTTTGAGCTACAGAGAGAGAGAGAGAGAGAGAGAGAGAAATTTTAGACAAAAGTCAAAATTTCAAACAAGGGTGTTTTTTTATTTAAAGGTTTGTCATTCAGAAATAGTCAGATTTTCCCACACACTTGGCCAAGACAATCCCCTTTGCCTTCAGGGTGAATGTGGCAATTTTCAGGCCAAACTGATTTTTCCAAGCCAAAGTTTATACACAGGAGAGCCTAAAGTAGGGCTTTATAATTGAAGCTGCGACTAGAACCCTTGTCCTTCAGCTCCAAACACACAGTGCTCCATCATGTGAACAAAAGAACTCCCTTGGGCCCTAGCTGACATTACTAGCTTCCTTATCGCCTCAGTAGCCCAGCCATTCTAGGGTAACCTCACTCACTCAGACCCCCAGCACCAGTACATTACTCACCTGTGAGTCAATACAGTGTTTAGAAAGCCTTGGAAATGATCACTGATATTAGTTGTCCAAAATCATTCATGAAAACCTTCCAACTTTCTCTCTAGGGAACAATCCCACATTGGCAGGGGATGAGCACAATGACCCAGACGAACAGCTGTTTGCATCTCTGTTATAATTTATCATGTTGTGTTTAGGAGGCCCTGCCTTGTACAAACCCAGAACAAAGAGAACTGCCTCCTGCCCCAAAGAGTTTACACTCTAAATGTGTACAAAGGCTGCCACTTACCGATCCAGCAGGTACTTCAGGTATTCGGAACAGTCCTGCTGAGCTCCAGGGCTAAACCAAGGAGGCCAGGAGGCCGAGAGGAAGCCTTCAGGTGAGATAGCAGGTCGCTGGCAGCAACAAAACGAGAGGAAGAGAAGCATTTAAGGCCAGATCCCACTCCCATTGGGCATCACTTTCCATTCACATCAATGAGAGTTGGGTCAGGCCCTTGCAGACAGTCAGTCAGTGAAACCTGTTGGGAGGCAGTGTAGCACTCATCAGCGAAAGTCAGGGATAGAGTGCCTTGTCCCTTTAAGGATTGAAGGTCTGCTGCGGGGGCCAAAGGGGACAGCTCTGGTTACACCAGAGTGGTGTGTGCTCTGAAAGGACTGAGCGGGGCTTGTGCAAACTGCATTTGTTTTGGGGGAGGTGATACTAAGTTTAACAAAAACTCCAGTTTTAAAACTGTCCCTGGAGTGTAACATTAGCAGGACAATAAAAAGATTTCTTTAGAATGCCGGTACACTGCAAACTCCGGGAGTAGGGTGGCCACTGACACATCCCCAGAATATAGGGCAACCCCACTCCCGCCGGCGTGACCCCACATGTGGAAATGTTAGCAAATAAAACCTGTACCAAAACATTGCCACATTCCTATGTATTATCGTAAAAGACTAATTCTGATTTTTTTGGCAAGCTCGACAATGCAACAGCCTGCAAACCCTGCATTCAACTCTGTATGATTACACAAAACGGCATGAAAAATTACGTCACTCAGAACTTTCTCAATAAAAGACGGTGTTCGTTTGTGTGTAGGGAACAATGTGACAATGTAAAGACAGTTAGGTTTGCTAGCGAGAAGTAGATTGTGTGGTGTGCCTAATTCACAGAATACCATAGCCCTTTATCGGTGCCCATTCCAGGCCTTCAGAAGTTCTTTGTTCTTGTTCAGCGTACATATTCTTGCATTCCTCTGTTGAATTGACACATATATGGCGCTCTGCTTTCATGACCTCTGCATCCTTTCATTTGTCCAACCTGTAGGGTGACCAGATGTCCCGGGATTTTATAGGGACAGTCCCGATTTTGGGGTCTTTTTCTTATATAGCCTCCTATTACTCCCCACCCCCGTCCCGATTTTCCACACTTGCTGTCTGGTCACCCTACCAAGCTGTGATCATCAGAAAGAAAACCGTCTCCGTGTGAGCATTGCCACCTGGTACCGAAGAGATGTAACAGCTGATTTTCTTCAAGTTCTTGAAGTTGCCCTGTGCTTTGGTGAAATTTTCCGGGTACCTCTCTTCACGAGGCAGGCAATTCTTTCATGCAAGAGAAGAGATTAGGCTTTCTATCGTGCCAAATTCTTAATTCTTTCACACTACAAGCGCAAACAGCTTCAGAAAAATTCTTCAAAGCTGATGGGTTTTTCAAGAACTAACTTGGACACTTTGCTGTGAAGGCAAAATGAAGTCAAACCTGTCATGCAGATACTTCTTTGTTCTTTCATAAAGGTCGTGAAGCCCTTTTTACACCTTCCAAGGATATCTTGAGTAAGTCCCTGGAGCACAGAATTCACATGTATCCAAAGAACTTGTCCCTAACCCTTCCCTCCAGTTTCATATTCAGTCCCTTCGTAAGCTCATGCACCACTCTGAAAGAACACTAAAGCACTTGGCTTCTAAAGCCTCAATACAGCCCATGAATAGCTTCAGAGCATGGCTCACAAAGAGAAAATATAATTTAGCCACCTCACTGGTAGCCCCCTTGTTACCAAAGTATTTCCAGATTACTTTGGGACACTCCTCCTCTCCTAAACACTAGAAATCACTAGGTAGTGGGTTTCAGCACTTCAGTAAACTATTGACTGTCAGCAAAAGAGACAGCCACCTGGTAACGTGTCTCAATAGATTGCACTCTTCCACCTCACGGTCACAAATCGCCTTTTATTGTTCTGTTCCAGTAGCAGAAACGCTGAAGGGGGAATAAACCTTTAGAATTAAATGTTCGACATGGACAACGTTTTTCTGCAGCGTACTCTGTTGTGCTATGAAGAATGGGTGCTAAGCAACTGCCTGCTATAGTATCCCGGTTGGCATTTTTCAGTTTCTGGTAGGGGTGTCAAATGACGAAAAAAGTTAAATCACAATTAATCGCAGTTTTAATCCCACTGTTAAACAATGATAGAATACCAATTTAAATTTATTGTAAATAGTTTTGGATGTTTTTCTACACTTTCAAATATAATGATTTCAGTTACAACACAGAATACAAAATGTAGAGTGCTCACTTTATGTTATTATTTTTATTACAAATATTATTTTTGATTACAAATAGTTTATACTTTATACTATTTATATTATTTTTATTACAAATATATTATTGGTATATCATATATACATACGTATATTATATTCACACATATATTATATATACACATATATATTAT
Organism: Chrysemys picta bellii; assembly: GCF_011386835.1. Classification (NCBI taxonomy): domain Eukaryota; kingdom Metazoa; phylum Chordata; order Testudines; family Emydidae; genus Chrysemys; species Chrysemys picta. Next base: position 338,301,050 of record NC_088791.1, read on the forward strand.
TTTTATTACAAATATATTATTTGTATATTATATATACATACTTATATTATGTACGTATGTATATTATATATATATATACTATATATATTATTTTTATTACAAATATTTTATACTTTATACTATTTATCTTATTTTTTTTATTACAAATATTTGCACTGTAAAAAAAAGATAAGACTTGCAATCTACAAGTCAAAGCATGAAGGGGTATATGAATGTTCAGCCTATCTGGCATGTAAATACCTTGGAACGCTGACTAAAACAGTGCCATACGAATGCCTGTTCTCACTTTCAGGTGACATTGTAAATAAGAAGCATTGTAGATAATTAGCAGCATTATCTCCTGTAAATGTAAACAAACTTGTTTGTCTGAGCGATTGGCTGCACAAGAAGTAGGACTGCATGGACTTGTAGGCGCTGAAGTTGTACATTGTTTTGTTTTTGAGTGCAGCTATGTAAAAAAAAATTCTACATTTGTTAGTTGCACTTTCATGATAAAGAGCTTGCACTACAGTATTTGTCTGAGGTGAACTGACAAATACTAATTTTAGTTTATCTTTTTTACAGAGTAAATATTTGTAATAAAAATAATAATATAAAGTGAGCACGCTACACTTTGTATTCGGTGTTGTAACTGAAATCAATATATTTGAAAATGTAGAAAAACATCCAAAAATATTTATAATAAATGTAAATTGGTATTCTATTGTTGTTTAACAGTGCAATTGTTATTATCTGCCACATAGGCTGACAGCTTCTGCAAACTGAGGTCAAAAGCCTTGAGTTTTCCAAATGTTTCTGTGGCAAAGGCTTGCACAGTTTCCTGACTATCACTGTTAAATCCAGGAGAATCCCTTTTTCAAAGCTGAAATACCTTAAGACTAAAGAAAAACACTTTGCTGCTCCCTTATTTAAAGAATCAGTGGTCAAATAGAAACATAGATCATTACTCTTAATATTTTCTAAATGCTTCTGAACTGAATATGGGGCTAAAATGTTCTTGCTCAATGCTTTTTGCCTTGCTTTTTCATCAAGTCAAGTCTTTAGCCACAGACAAGTCATGGTAAATAGTTTTATTAACTTTTACGCTACCGTTGATGCGTCATTAAAAAATGGTGATGGTAACAGCATGGACCACTTTGCAAAGTTCAGCAGCAGTCACATTATCGGCATGAGGCGACACGCTTGCTTTGAAGAAGTTCTGCATATCAGCTGAAGTAGCTGCACTGCACGAGTTCTTCTGAAAAGTACAAACAGAAATGTGTTGATTCAAATCTCCTTTTCCACGATTGCTGACAGCTACATCACTCCTACGCAGGCTGCAAGATCCGCGATGCTCTCCGTTCCTGCTTTCAGCAATGAACTCATATTCTTTCGGCCATTCGGGATTAAAAGACGTCTTGCGTTTCACAGCGCGGTGACTATAAACAAACTCCGAGACGATGTTGCCTTTATCGACTACAGCGGAGAACTGATTGTGAATCAGTGTTTGAGGGAACAAGCTATCTGTAGGAGCAGTGGTGTCGTCACCCTGATCATGGAGATTATTAATTTTCCAGCAGGGACCAGGATTTTTTAAAAGATTCAGAGATTTCCCATGGTTCAGATAGACTGACATGTGTTCCCCTACTACGGTGATGGGGCAAGCACAATATAAGAACCTAAAGAGCCCGATACCAAAAGGCCCAGCAGGGTACACTAAAGAAGCTTCTTTTTGACTCTTGTATGCAAAATACTGGCTTCAGTGAAGTTCACACCTGCTTACCCCAGACCTGAATCTGACCCTCTGCTCTAAGTGAAGCAGCAGGTGTGAGCAAACCTAGAATCCCCCAGTCCTTTGGTTATGTTGCTACTTGCGACCCTTTTCTGCAAGGAATAGCTACATGTGGGGCCCACTGAGGTGATCCTAACACAAGCCAGACATTCCAGCTGCTTTTGAATGGCCTCAGTAATATGCATTTAAGGTAAGCGGGTTATTCTGAGATACCGTACATCCATGTGCTGCTTCCACCACTGCTCCGTCTAGGTGCAGAGGCAGTGGTGCTACACAAGTGCTGATAGCAGGTGCAGCAGTTCTGCTAGAAAGTCTCCCACTGTTTTCAGACGAGCCCTCGGGGCACCGTTAGAGAGAGACTGTTCCGTTGTTGGCTGCTCATCCAGAACAGAAGTTGGCTGTAAACCATATACGTTTCTCCTCTGTTTGGCGCATGAGCATCACTGACGTCTTCGATAAACCCAAGGCAGCAACGTGACCATGATGGAGTCACATGTTCTGCTTGGGAGAGTCAAGTGTGGCAGGCTCTGGAGTCTGGGTTTAAGAGCCTTTTAAGCACACTGTCTTTCACGGTTTTGTTCACACAGTTTACTGGTGCACCATGAGGGAACAGACATGAGTTCCTGCTAGACCTGAGATTACTGGCACAGTACCAGAGAACAGACATGAGTTCCTGCTGGACCTGAGGTTACTGGTGCACCACCAGGGAACAGACATGAGTTCCTGCTAGACCTGAGATTACTGGCGCAGTACCAGAGAACAGAGATGAGTTCCTGCTAGACCTGAGGTTACTGGTGCACCACCAGGGAACAGACATGAGTTCCTGCTAGACCTGAGGTTACTGGTGCACCACCAGGGAACAGACATGAGTTCCTGCTAGAGCCTGAGGTTACTGGTGTACCACCCAGGAACAGACATGAGTTCCTGCTAGAATCTGAGGTTACTTTTAATATCAAGCCCTCCGTTCTAACAGTCTATCAACCTCCCCTCAGCCACCAGGCCCCAGTCCTTGGCCTTGATGCACAAAAGTTACTGGGGGTTGGACTAGATGACCTCCTGAGGTCCCTTCCAACCATGATATTTTATGATATTCTATGATTCTTTCTAATTCATTCAGTTTCAATCCTGTACTTCAGCCTTGCCCTCTCAATCTCTCTCTGACATCCCCCCTCACTGTCTTCCTTTCATCTTAAATTTAACACGATCAAAAAAATGGAACTCCTTCCTGCATTTTCCTTCACTGTTGAGATATCACCATCTTTCCTATCTGCCACTCAGACCATTAACTTATGAGTCCTCTTTGATTCTTCCCTCTCCCGTGCCCCCACATCCAGCTGTGTTTTCCTCTCTGCTGTTTCTAAAATCTGACCTTTTTCATCCTGTGCACCCTGCACAAACACTGGTCCCTCCTCATAATCTCAAAATGCTGACTACTGTAACCGCCTTTTTGCTGGCTTCCCAAAGCCTGACAGGGGACAGCACAGAGGCCAGTTTGGCCCCCTGCCTGCAGAGTCTAACCAGCTGTTAGCCCCATCAAAGTATTGGCTGGCTGCCTGGTTTGCAGCCTCTAGCAGCCAAGGAGAGGGAAGGGCAGCTGGCACCGCCCCCACTAGCCTCCTCCGGCGGAGACAGATTTTCACCGGACAAAGCCACGTCTGGTTTTAATCACTACCAGACAGGGACAGAACTTTACAAAACTAGGTCGGTCCCGCTTTAAACCAGAGAAATAGCCTTTCTACTCAGGCACCAGGGCAAACTTCATTGGTGCATTGCAATTAGGGAGCATTCAGGGGTTAGAGTAAGGGAATAAGCCTCAGAAAACATGTTTTCTAGTCCCACCTCTGCCACTGTCCTGCTGTGTGACCTCAGGCAGGTCACTTAACCTCTCCATGCCTCAATTTTCCCATCTGTAAAGCAGGGTCATTGAAATGGGCCTACATTTGTAAAGTGCTTTGAGATTCTCAAGGGAAAGGTGTTGTATAAGTGCATGCTTTATTTGTGTTATTTACTCTTTCAAATCAGACTTGAAATGAAGGTGTCAGCCACATACATGCCTTAAAATCCCATGGTGCATTTTCCATGAGCAGGAGCGTTTTCACCGCAGAGTCCTGGCTACATTTCATCATGGATAATGTTATTCTGTCTCTCTGAGGGCTCATGTGGAAGTGGAAATTCTTCACATTTTAACTCAGCCTCCTCTTCATTCTCCTCCTCCTCTACCTGCCACATGGGGCCACAACAGTGGTACCCCTAACTCACCCAGCAATATGGTCAATTTATCCAGCTACACACTCAACCCAGCAGAAGAGTCTGTCCTATCTTGGGGACTCTCTTTTTGACCCAGTACCCCCACGAACATGATACAGTTCTGTGGTGATCTGGAAGCCTACTTTCGCTGCCTCCAACTCAAAGAATACTTCCAAGATAACACTGAACAGTGCACTGATACACAGATACCCTCCCACCAACAACACAGAAAGAAGAACTCTACATGGACTCCTCCTGAGGGTCGAAATGATAGTCTGGACCTATACATAGAATGCTTCCACCGACGTGCACAGGCAGAACTTGTGGAAAAACAACATCGCTTGCCTCATAACCTAAGTCATACAGAACGCAATGCCATCCACAGCTTCAGAAACAACTCTGACATTATACTCAAAGAGGCTGATAAAGGAGGTGCTGTTGTCATCATGAACAGGTCTGACTACCAGAAGGAGGCTGCCAGACAACTCTCCAATACCAAATTCTACAGGCCACTTTCCTCAGATCCTATTGAGGAATATACTAAGAAACTGCACCATCTACTCAGGACACTCCCTACACTAACACAGGAACAAATCAACATTAGAGCCCCGACCAGGGTTATTCTATCTACTACCCAAGATCCACAAACCTGGAAATCCTGGACGCCCCATCATCTCTGGAATTGGCACACTCACTGAAGGACTATCCGGATATGTGGACTCTCTGCTTAGACCCTACGCCACCAGCACTCCCAGCTATCTCCGTAACACCACTGATTTCCTGAGAAAACTACAATGCATTGGTGCTCTCCCAGAAAACACCATCCTAGCCACCATGGATGTGGAGGCTCTCTACACAAACATCCTACACACAGATGGAATACAAGCCGTCAGGAACAGTATCCCTGATGATGACACAGCACAACTTGTTGCTGAGCTCTGTGACTTTATCCTCATGCACAATTATTTCAAATTTGGTGACAATATATACCTCCAGACCAGTGGCACCGCCACGGGCACCCGCATGGCCCCACAATATGCCAACGTTTTTATGGCTGACCTAGAACAACACTTCCTCAGCTCTTGTCCACTCACGCCCCTTCTCTACCTACGCTACATTGATGACATCTTCATCATCTGGACCCATGGGAAGGAGACTCTGGAAGTATTCCACCACGATTTCAACAGCTTCCACTCCACCATCAACCTCAGCCTGGACCAATCTACACGGGAGGTCCACTTCCTAGACACCACAGTACAAATAAGTGATGGTCACGTTAACACCACCCTATACCGAAAACCCACCGACCGCTAAGGATTAAACAAAGACTTCATGCCTCCAGCTTCCCACCCCGGACACACCACACGATCCATCATCTACCGCCAAGCGCTGAGGTACACCGCATCTGCTCCAACCCCTCAGACAGAGACCAACACCTACAAGATCTTCACCAAGCATTCTCAAAACTACAATATCCGCACAAGGAAATAAAGAAACAAATCAACAGAGCCAGACGTGTACCCAGAAGCCTCCTGCTATAAGACAAGCCCAAGAAAGAAACCAACAGAACTCCACTGGCCATCACCTACAGTTCTCAGCTTAAACCTCTCCAACGCATCATCAGTGATCTACAACCCATCCTGGACAATGATCCCTCGCTTTCACAGACCTTGGGAGGCAGGCCAGTCCTCGCCCACAGACAACCCACCAACCTTAAGCATATTCTCACCAACGACCACACATCGCACCATAACAACTCTAACTCAGGAACCAATCCATGCAACAAACCTCGATGCCAACTCTGCCCACATATCTACACCAGCAACACCATCACAGGACCTAACCAGACCAGCTACAACATCACCGGTTCATTCACCTGCACATCCACCAATGTTATATATGCCATCATGTGCCAGCAATGCCCCTCTGCTATGTACATGGCCAAACTGGACAGTCATTACGTAAAAGGATCAATGGACACAAGTCAGATATCAGGCATGGCAATATACAAAAACCTGTAGGAGAACACTTCAACCTCCCTGGCCACACAATAGCAGATGTAAAGGTAGCCATCTTACAGCAAAAACAACTTCAGGACCAGACTCCAAAGAGAAACTGCTGAGCTTCAGTTCATTTGCAAATCTGACACCATGAGCTCAGGATTAAACAAAGACTGTGAATGGCTAGCCAACTACAAAAGCAGTTTCTCCTCCCTTGGTGTTCACACCTCAACTGCTAGCAGAGGACCTCACCCTCCGTGATTGAACTAACCTTGTTATCTCCAGACTGATTCTTGCCTGCATATTTATACCTGCCTCTGGAAATTTCCATTACATGCATCTGACGAAGTGGATATTCACCCACGAAAGCTTATGCTCCAATACATCTGTTAGTCTTAAAGGTGCCACAGGACTCTGTTGCTTTTTACAGATCCAGACTAACACGGCTACCCCTCTGATACTCTTCATTCTTAGGAGCATAGGAATTGTAATGGATCAGGCCAGTGGGTCCATCTAGTCCTGTATCTCATCTCCCACTCTGTGGTCAGTACCCACTGCTTCAGAGGAAGAAACCCTGCTGGAGGAGATTACCGGATAACCTGGCCGGAGGAAGTTTACTTCTAATCCCCAACATCTAATTGTTTATACTATGATGTACGAGGGTAACTTTGTATATTCCTGTTGTCCATAGAAATGCCTAAACAAACCCCTTGCTGAATCCTTCTACACTCTTGCCCTTGTGGTAATGAGTTCCTCAGACTAACTGCACATTATGTGGAAAAGTATTTTCTTTTATCAGTTTTGAACTGGCTACCTCTCAATTTCCTTGAATGTCTCCTTGCTCTTGGGAGCATCAATTCAATTGATCTACCTTCTCTAGCCCACTCATTATTTTATATATTTTCTTCGTGTCACCTTTTATTCATCTCTTCTTTCCATGTTTAAACTATTTATATACTAGTACAGAGACTTCCACTTAATTCATTCACCAGTTCATTTGATCCTTCATTAAATTTGATCCAAATCCTTTTATAAAAATAAAACAACTTCACCCGTTATTCCGATCACTGTAGGCAGTACTATATTACTGAACAATGTAACTCATGCCTTGAGGAAGCTGCTATCTAATTAATATGGATGGGGACACAGCTCCGCATGAGAAGAGATTTTAAGAGCTGAAAGAAGATCAACATGAGAAGAGACAATAGCTAGAAGCTATTAGGGAGACAGTGTGATTGACCATATAAGCACTGCCACATGTTATGCCCCCCCGGCTCCAGGGTCAGATGGATAATAAGAGTAACCACGTATTTTAGCCAGTAGGCATGCAGCTGATTGAATGAGAAGGAAGACAGTATGAAGCAGCAAGCTCTTAGGCAAAGTGTGACAACATTAGTTCTTACCCAGCATTGACAGTACATCCGAGGTTATCCCCAGTGCTGGACGTTCTCAAGTGTTTTCAAAGCATGGCCACATCTTTGTGCCCATTGGTTTGTGGACACCAACCTTCCCATGCAATTGTGTGGAGCACATGCCCTTCTATTCATAACTGTGAAGACCACCTCCTCTCCCACTAGCCACTGAGTAACACCCGTGTGGCAACCACAGCAGTTGCTAGCATGGAAAAGCAACAGCAGAAAAGTACTGATGCATTCTCATCTTCTTTCAATGCATCTGGAAATGAGGAAGAGCCAGCTCTCTGATGACCATGGCTTGGGAATTAGTACCCATCACCTTTCAGTGGCCTCTCTAAGAGGCTTCAAATTGGCCATCCAAAACGGAAGCACCCAAAATCACTTGTCAGTCGCTTTTGAAAATCTTGGCCTTGAGCTTTTAAAGTTGTGAAAATAATCTTCAAACTATGAGCCATGTATCACCACTATTGTGATGTCTGTCTGAGTCTGCAGGCAGCCTGAAACAAGAGCTCTAAAAGCTGCGAACTCATTCATCTCTAAAACCCACTGAATCGAATGAATATTTAAATTTTAATATTAACTATTACACCAACCAAACCAAAGGAAATTATAATCTGAAGACTGCCCATTCTCATGAGTGAGAGAGTTTGGGAGAGACCACCACATATATTTTTCCAAATCTGAACCCATAATTACTCCTGGGAAAATTCTGCGCCAAAATATTAAAAATTCTATGCACAATATTTTAAACTTCTGTAAAATTCTGTATATCTTATTTGTCAAAATAACACAATATAATCACTCCAGTTTCAATTATTTGGGTAATTTATTTCAAAATACCGGTCAACAAGTATGTCAACAATACAGACCCCAAGAAAAAAGATTCCCCCAGGAGTAGAGAGTTAAAGAAACCCCTATGTCAACCCAGTTCTAGTTGCAGGGTACTGGAGAGGGATGCATGGAGCCCCCCAGAGCCCAAACACCTGCACCTCCCTCCCCCCAGAGTCCAGCCATAGGGCACCCCTGGCCGAGACACCTGCACCCCCTCCCTCCCAGGATTAAACAAAGAGGGAGGGGGTGCAGGTTGTACTCCCCACAACTTCTTTAATGCCCTGTCGGGGGTAACAGTGTGGTGCGGCCCTGCCCTTCCTCACCCTTTACCAGGGCTAGGTCTTCCATGCCTTCTCCCATCCCTGGGCAGATGAGAATCAAGCCAGGCAGCCCGAGCACGCAGAGTCTAGATCCCCACCAGGCTGGGCACGCCACTCACTGCGAGCTGGAGAGTCGGGCTCTGCAGAGTACAGCAGCCCCTACTGGCAGCCAGCAATTCTGCAGTCCCAGGTCTGCAGGGGAAACATGAAATTCTGCACAGAACATTAATTCTGCATTGCGCAGTGGCACAGAATTCCTCCATGAGTACATAACAGAAACAAAATTGGGCACTTTATAAACTGCACCAAGATACATAGGCCTCTTATCAGCAGTTGTACCAGGCAGGGTGTAGCACCCAGATGAGCCATTCTATCGTGAACAGTACAAACAAGAATGTGCAATAATTACCTGACTGTGCTCCAGAAATGCAAAGAGCCACTGGAGCTTTGTCATCAAGGGCTGAGAATTGCTTTCGGTTAAATTCAGCACCGAGTGCCTAAAGCTTTAAAAGCAAATCAAAAACACAGACAGAGAAAATTAGCCATTGGGGAAACCCAATTTCTGTAACAGACAAACTCACAGCACTGTTGATAGAGAAGAGGGAAAGGAAACCTACTCGGAGGCCATGAAAAGAGCCTGAATGATGCTGTTCATGTAGCAGGTGTTCCCCAGGTTAATTAACCCAATCTTCCCTGTGTCAGATTTGGAAGCTAAACGTGGGTAGAAACAGGCCAGTTCATTCTTCTGGGAGGTCCAAGCATTTTGTCCCAGTAAATGTTTAATTCGGTCTTCATTTGGAATTGGAAGAGCCTTAGAAACAACCAGAGATTTTTGTCAAAATCCATTTTACTGCCTGTGATGTAATAAAGAATCACTAACAGGTACTAGTGGAACTCATCGGCAAAGCTTCAGTGGGAAATTCAGGTCACTGGAAACTCAGAGGGGGCAGTATTGACTCCCCACTGTGACTTGCTTAAGCATAGTATAACTTACTCTATTTTATTTGGATTAGAGAGGTGGCTAGACGCAACACTTGTGATCAGGACCCCACAGTGCTAGGCACTGCACAGACCCACAGAAAGAGATGGTCCTTCCCCCAAAGACAGGGCCATGCTATCCAAATAAGATCCAGATTCAGAATCTCCCCCCAGAGTGAGGAGAGCTCGGATATGTTTCAGGCCCATCTCTAATGATGAGAAAGTTGCTCTGTACTGAACAGCAAACTAAAGCTAGTTTACATGAGGTTCAGAGGACTAGACTAGAACTGCATGCCTTACTTTGACTGCTTCCATGACCGGCTCATAGAGATCTGGAAATCCTGAAAACCGGAAGAACATAGAGTGGATCAGCTCGGCCAGCTGTTCCAGGCAGCTTGTTGCGGAGTTGGAGTCTTCCTTGTTCAGAGAGGCCACCAGTCTGGGAATGTGGGGAAGAAGCTAAAAATAGCAAAGTTAAGTCATTGACATAAGGCTCAGACTAGTTATGCATCTACACTACACACAGCACGCTGGATTAAGGTACCTGTGTGAAATTCAACCCTTCCAGAGGGCCAGCACACAAGGCCTGTGCACCACTTAAATCCCACTTAGGGCTTGACCTTGAATCTATTGAAATCAACAGCAAAGCCCCCTGGTCTTCAGTGGTGCAGGATCAGGATCTTAAACCTTATTTTGAGGGCTTAATTGGGGCTTAAGTGTGTTACCTAGGCCCTGTGTTAGGCCTTTGCACAAGGGTGAATTTCACCCTCTCTCTTAGTCTGTGCTATCTGTCCATACACACACTTACTAGGGAATGGAATGTTGCGTGCTGGAATGGAGCACTAAGGAGCTTAACCTTAAACTATGAGCTACATCTATTGCTAATTGAACCTATCTTGATTAATCTGTGATTTGTACCATTTTATTGCAATCTCTATAAACTACACTACAGTTGTTATAGCCGGATGGGTGGGAAGAGATGTCCAAATAGCCAAATTGATTATTTTGTTTTAAATCCACTCTTTATAGAGGAAATTAAAGCAAAAACGCAGCTCTTATTTTACAGATTCCAAACCCAAAAGAATTGTACACAAGTGCCCCCTGCTGGGTCTGTAACAGTATGGAACTAATATATTGTTCCCAAATGTACAAATGTGCTAGACCCTGGTTTAAAAATTCATGCAACATTTCTCACTAATTTGTTTCCTGTGATTTCACCTCATCTGTCCTGAATTACTATTTTTGAATGAAATTATCTCTAACACCGCCTCTGCCTTGTAAAACAGTTGCATGCTTCTTTCATTTCAAGCATGAATCTTTTTTTGCTAATCTGTGGCGATTTCATTAATTGAGAAAAATGGGAAATTTTGTTGGGGAGGGAAACAAACACCTTTTTGCGATCAGTGTTTTCCTAAGCTCTTGTATGAACATTTCTCAGACCTCATTAAACACATACATGCCAATATAAACAGATAGGAATCCAGACAGGTTTGCCTCCTATGTTTGCTAAGCAAAAGAAGGGAGGAGTTGTCAGGGAGAAGGTAGGAACCGGCTCCCAGTCTTCATCCCTGGTCTCCTGCTGTAGCATGTTTGCTTGGTCCCTTGCAATCAACTCCTTAGGCTCAGAGCACTCCAAATTCACCAACTCTGGTTCCCCTAGTGCCACCATCAATCTGCTGTAGAGATGGATGCAAAAGGTTCTGAGGAGCACCTGAGGAAGGACTGGATTCAGATTTGTGGTATGCCATGAAAATAATCTTGAGAACCTCTGGCCATGGAAGATGATTCTCTAGTGTCTTTGCTTCCAGGCTCTTTTTTAGCTACCTTAGCTATTACATTCATCATACTGAACTGAGGTATGATATGTTCCGTATGACACACTTGTTAAAGTCTGGATTTAGCCTTACCAAGTGGAATGCTTCATGCGAGTGCTGGAAACTCAGCAGCATGTACAGTAGAACGGACAGCGCTCCATCCCTCACAATGGGGTACAGCAACTTGGAAAAGACCTATGGAGGGAAAAGCACAGAAATTCAAAGTGCACACACTACCAAGGCACCACATAAACATGGTGGCCCCAGGTCTTATTAAGATTGGTGGGCTAGTTGAGGCTGAGAGACAATCCCTGCCCTGAAGAGCTTACATTCTAAACAGACACGATATGTACACACCATCCCAGCACTGCAAACCTAATCCCAGCTAATCCCTGCGTGGAGGAGAATTGGGGAGGGGGACTGAAGTCTTGGAAAGTGAGCCCGCCCTGCACTCACCCTGCAGCGTCCCGTCTTACAGAGCCAGTCCTGGTCTCCCTGCGACCTGGTGCATGATGGGATCGCAGAGCCACTCAGGTTTGGCCTGGCCAACCCTCCAAACTGACAGGAGGGAGGCAGGGCCAAATTTGAGTGATGGTATTGTGACCAGACGCCAACCTCTGGCTGGGCCAAACCTGTGTGATGATGCGACCCTGAGCACCAGGCAACGGTGTCTGAAGAGGAGAGTGGGGATCAGCCCCCATCGCTGTCCAAACCCCACCTTCCACCCCGCAGCCTCCCCTGTGTACAGGACAAGAACTGTACGTTTGCCTAGGCCACTGCCCAGTGATGGGTTAATCCAGCCCTGGACGTGGCAACCTTCCTGTGACCCAATGGTGGGCCAGGACCCACTGTGTGGGAAATATTGTTATAGAGAGTCTGTGGCAGAGCCATGAACACATCCCAGACGCCAGGAGCTGCAGAAGTCAATATTAGGGGAGTGATGAAAACAGAGACAAGGCCCAGGAGGGAGACTGGAGAGTTTTAAAAATCAAGAAAGCCGTCCTGACATGGAGACCTCTCTGCATGGAGACGGGGAGTGGCAGCAGCATGGAGAGCCGAGCACCGGGGAGACCGTGAGAGGAGACGAAGGCACAAATGGTGACTGCAGCCCAGGTGGAATAAAAGGGATCTCATTAACGTCTTGCCCAGCTCAGCTCCCTGGGCATGGTAATGAAGAGCTGCTCCCAGGGGAAACAGCTTCTGTTCCCTGCACCCTCCAGATTCCTACTTCTGCGGGAGCAATTCTTGAAGTCAAGTTCAAGTGTATTTATAGCAGAAGCAGCCTTGCCAGCACACCCGGCTGAGTCCCAAGTGCTGCGATTCCAGGTGCGTCGGCTGACGGCGGCTGGGTGAGACGAGACGGAGGCTGCTGTCTCCCCACTGGGCCTTGAGGGGCTCACTCAGCTCAGCGGCAGCAAAGCAAGGAGCACAGAGCAGCGGGGAGAGGTCTGTCTCTTTATCCTCCTCTCCCTGAGACAGAGGCTGAATCCCACATCCTCAAGCTTCAGCAATCCCAGAGGCCAGTGCGTGCCCTGGCTTCCTTTCCTGGCTGCCCTGCCAGCCCAGAAGCGGCGGCTGCTGCTGAGCCAACACATCTCCAGAGCACCCTGTCTCTCTCCAGTACCAGACGGGGAATGGCTCACTTGGCAGGCAGGCGAAGCGGGGAAGGAAAGAAGGAGGAGCACTGGCTCTGGGCATGGCAAGGAGAGACACCCTGCAATGCTGAAGCTCACGGAGAGGAGAGAGGTACAGGGCAAGAGAAAGGGAAGGTCTGGGTGGCGGGGCTTCCTGTCATCAGGACCTAGATTGCATAGACTTAGTGCGAAGGGATGCTCCTGAGACAAGAAGCCCCATCCCCTGTTCCTGGGATTGCCATGTGGGAGGCTGCCCAACAATAGATTTGATGGACGGGTCAGGGCAGGGGCAAAGAAAGCTCTCCGAGAGGTTTTTGTGCTGTGGGAAGGAATCCCTCACAAAAAGAGACCGTAATGAGCCTGTGGTTACAGCACATGTGTGAGAGTGAGCAGATCCACCTTCTATTCCTGGCTCTGCCATGGACTCGAAGCTTGAACTCTGGCAAGTCATCGGACCTCTCTGGGCCAGGAATTTCCCTCTCTGTAAGGGGAGGATAACAGCTTCCCAGCTCACAGGAGCGTTTGGAGGCTCACCACTCAACAAGGTGCTGGCACTGCTACTCGGGATGCCAAACATAACTGTGTCACTTGTGCATTGCCCGGCCCCCAGTAGCCAGTTGTGGGCACCCGCTGTGTCTCTCCACCCACCACGACCATGAGCTCTTTGGGGCAGAGACTCTCTATTGCACATGTGTAGTGTGCCTCGCCCAATCCCTCATCAGGGCTGCCACAATGCCAAGACGAGTTGAGCTCCTCAGATGGGAGGCACTAAACAAGTGCAAAGCGATGTTACATTTTCTAAATTAATCCTCACTTTCTTTGCCATGATGTTTCAAATGTCTTTAGCCCCTCAGACAAATCACTGGAGGCTGTGCGTTGAAAGCAGAGGGCTAGTAACCATATCCTCCTCTTTCAAGATCGGCATCTCACAAGATAACAGGCAAAAAATGCCAACACTCCCGAAGCTGATCTATAACCCATTGCTTCCACAATCCCAGCAGCTAAACACATCGCAAGCCCATTTTAAATGGCTGTCGGGTCAGTTTCTAATGGATTAACATCGGAAGGAAAGAAGAACAAAAGCAGCACCAGGAGAAATAATATGCCCCTGCCATTCTCAGTTTGGTTCATTCAAGAGGTACTTGCAGTTAACAGTAACACTTTACACTTTAATAGTGCCTTCCATGGCTGATTCTCCAAGGTAGGTAAGTATTGTCCCTGTGATGTTGCACTCCATATGTTTATGGAAATATGCTTCTGAGTATGAATATAATGTAACTGGAGTATGCTTTATGCATAAGGTCTCTTGTAAGGTATCATTACAAAGCTTATAATCTACTGAGTGTGTTCATCCTATTTGTATGTATGTATCGTTCTTGTATCTAAAACTAGAAATATGAAGTATTACTCTGAAGTCCTATTGTAATTATGCAAAGTGTGGGTCATTAATGGTGGCTTGGAATCTTGATGGCTCCCATTAACTAGGACAATTGGTTGTGAATGGCTCTGTTTACTTGCAAAACTTCCTGGGTACGTGCTGGCCAGCCTTGGAAGAATGGAGACTAGGGGTCTCACAGGACATGTGACCATGTCACATGATACTGGAATCCATCTTAAACCTGGTGCTTTTCCATTTAGAAGGAGGGGTGGGAACCCAGAAAGAAACAAAGGATTCCCACCTTGTGCCAAAGCTATAGAAGGGGGTGGAATAGAACAAAGGGGTCCCAGTCATGTGGAATCCCCTGCTTTTCACCTAAGATGCCTGCTGGAACTAACAAGGTCTGTACCGGAAAAAAGATTGGGCCCAAACTAGGAAGGAGTCTAATCTGTGAAAGAAGCTTATTGGAACATCTCTGAGGGTGAGATTTACTTGTACTCAGTTTCTTAATGTGTTAGGCTTTAGACTTGCGTGTATTGTTTTATTTTGCTTGGTAACTTACTTTGTTCTGTCTGTTATTACTTGAAACCACTTAAATCCTACTTTTTATACTTAATAAAATCACTTTTGTTTATTAATAAACCCAGAATAAGTGATTAATACCTGGGGGAGCAAACAGCTGTGCATCTCTCTCTATCAGTGTTATAGAGGGCGGACAATTTATGAGCTTACCCTGTATAAGCTTTATACAGAGTAAAACGGATTTATTTTGGGTTTGGATCCCATTGGGAGCTGGGTATCTGGGTGCTGAAGACAGGAGCACTCGCTAAGTTTTCAGTTAAGTCAGCAGCTTTGGGGATGTGGTTCAGATCTTGGGTCTGTGTTGTAGCAGGTTAGCGTATTTGGCTCAATAAGACAGGGTTCTGAAGTCCCAAGCTGGCAGGGAAAACGGGCTCAGAGGTAGTCTCAGCACATCAGGTGACAGTCCCAAGGGGGTCTCTGTGACCAAACCCGTCACAGTCCCCCATCGTACAAATGGGGAGCCTGACGCAGAGAGATGCAGGGGCAATATTTACTAAAGTGGCCATTGATTTTGGGTACCCAACTTGAGACACCCAGGGCCTGATTTTCATACTGCACTGAGTATTCACCACAGCAGTTAAAGTCAATGGGAGCTCCGGATGCTTGGCACTTCTGAAAATCAGGTCCTAAGTGTCTCAAGTTGGGCCCTCCAACAATGAGGTATCCAAAATCCACAGTCATTTTAGAGGTGGCTGGAATTGACTTGTCTGAGGAAACATGTTGAGCCAATGAGAATCAGGCAACGAACTCCTGACTCCCAGTCTCCTGCTCTAACAATTAGGCAGCTCTGCCTCCCACTTCTATATATCCATTGTATGTGGGGGCAAGAACTGCTAGCTAGAAAGCCATACAAGGCAGATTCCAGGCTACCAGTTCTGTAGATAGTAAGGTAAGGTGGTTACAAACTCCAGTGGGTACAAGCCACTAGCACAGCTCCAATGCACCGAATATCCAATTCTACGGTGACCCCTTTAATCACCTGGTTGCAGCACTAATGTCAATATACGTCTCAGTCAAATTTGATCAAAAGGCAGGACAGAGAAGCTCCAGTTCTAAGAGGGAAGGAGAGACTCTGGCTGCAGCCATGTCTGAAGGGCACACTGACCTTTTCAATTTTCAAAAGAGTGACTTCAATCAAGATGCTGAACTTTTTCACTGCAGCCAAACCCTTCAGTAGAGCGATGATCCATTTGTCGATGTTCTTCCCTAGGGGCCAAGAGACCCAGTCAATCATCCTACAATGGAAAACAAATATGTGGAATAATGACTTAACATATGCATTATAAAATCCATGATGTCCCGGACAACCCCGTCACCTCCAAAATCCTATCCAGGAGCTTGGGACAACCCAAAAAGAAACTGCCCCCAAATAAACCATCCCATGTTTTACACTAAGCCCAGTGACTGCTGGATTAGGATTTTGGTAATTCAGGCCTCGTCTACACTGGGCGGGGAGGGGTCGATCTAAGATACACAACTTCAGCTACGAGAATAGCATAGCTGAAGTCGACGTATCTTAGATTGACTTAGAATCACTTACTTCGCGTCCTCGCGGCATGAGATCGACAGCCGCCGCTCCCCCGTCGACTTTGCTTCCGCCTTTCGCCGAGCTGGAGTTCAGCAGTCGACGGGAGAGCGATCGGGGATCGATTTATCGCGTCTACACTACACACGATAAATCGATCCCTGATAGATCGATTGCTACCCGCAGATCCGGCAGGTAGTGTAGATGTACCCTCAGTCAGCACTACATAGCCGTTAAGAAGGCCTGATACAAAACCTATTAAAGTGGAAGGGGAGTCTTTCCACTGGTGATTGCATAGAATCATAGAGTTAGAAGGGACTGCCAGGGTCATCTAGTCTAACCCCTGCCAAGATGCCAGATTTGTTGTGTCTAAACCATCTAGACAGATGGCTTCAGCCTCCTTTTGAAAACCTCTAGTGAAGGAGCTTCCACAACCTCCTTAGGCATCTGTTCCAATGTCCTACTGTTCTTACGGTTAGGAAGTTTTTCCTGAGCTGGGTTTCAATGGATTTAGGATCAGCTTATAGTTAGGCTTGGCAGAATTTCAATATTTTTTATTATAACGTCAACAGATAATATCAATGTTTATCTTGAAGCATTTTTTCTATTTTTAGCTATTTAATTGTGTATAGTTGCAGGAAATTATGTGGGGGCTTGGACTCTAATTATTTAATGACAGTATCTGTTGAGATTCAAAAAGTTAAAGCTTTACAATTGTTAGGCAATATCACATGTCAAAGTATACAGTGTAAATATCCTTAAATCAAACTCTAATCAATTCTCAGGCAGCATTTTTCGTGCTTTGCCTATTTGTAAATTTAGATTATTATCAAAGGAAATATTTTATCATCATTTGTGTGTGTTCATGAAACCATCTCGGGTTCAATGAGCTTTCATCCAATCACAGGCAGGTTTCCGATGGAACCCTGCATAGGTTCCTGGCAGGTGATGGGGAGTCCAGGTTTCCAGGTTCCACAGCTCTGGGGCAGCCCCATCATGGCAGAGTTTCCTGCCTTCCTGCCATGGAGCTGAGGAGCGCAGAAGCCCCCGCTCTAACTGGGCTCTGTCCCCATATTCACAACCTGGAGCCAAAAAAAACCCTGAGAGACCCCGCTTGAGCAGCGGTGGAAGGGAGCAGAATCATGTACATTTCAGTCAGCTGCCGCAGGTCCTGGGAACACATTTTGTTTCAGAAACACCACGTGTCTATGGTTCTGAAATGAAATTTTTTGAAATTTCCCACGAACCAGAAATTCTAAGTTTCAGCCAGCTCTACATAGAACTCCACCTAGCTCTTAGACAGCGCTTTTCACCAGTAGACCTCAAAGCACTTTACCGAGGAGGTTAGTATCGTGATCCTCATTTTACAGATGGAATAAATATAATGCCACTGAAAGGTAGCCACACAAATACTTATGTGGACAGAGATAGAAACAATCCACTGAACTGCACTGTATAACCAGAGGAGCAAAAGTCCTTAGAGGTACTGAAGATCCAAGGACAATTTTTGCAAGAGGCATTTTTCTCCAATGTCCTTGGCCAAAATATCCCATTCCTCACTCCCCCCATAGCTGTTGTACTGTGTGCTGGTTATCCCCTAGCTAGAACCTTCCCACCCCAAAGGTGGCTGCCTTCACCCATCACTGAAAGATTTTTTTCTATGTATGTAGTTTCTAAAGCATTCTGAGATGAAAGGGGCTGTCTACACATGTAAACTATTACTATATTTGCTATGTGTTGAGCTAGATGGTTCCATGCACAAAAATAAAACCCCTTTATGTGACTTTCAAAGTAATTCCACTTGGAAGAAAGAATGATGTTAATGTAGCTCTCTGGAGCGCCATCAGTTTATAAACAGTCCACCAAAACTTCCGCCTGGCTCCTAAGTGAGCCTAATTACATTTCACGAGCTCTGCTTAATGTTTCGGTAGCAATGAGTAATCATTCATTGTAACAGAGGATTTTACAGGAAAGAGGCAATTGATTTTGCGATGGCTATTTTTGGAATCCGGAGCTCTTAGTGGAATTATCGATTAGAGTCCACAGCGGCATCTGGGATTAGCTCCCCATGAAAAGAAAGAAAGGACCATGGGGGTTGGAAACAGCACTGAAATACAGACGCGCTTTGACTTGGATCACTTTAGACTTTATGAAAACAAACCCCACCCCAGCAAGTCAAAGAGAATTTTGTGCAGGTGAAAGGGACGTATATGCAGAAGCCTCTTATTTATCCACAGGCCAGGTATAACGGCTATGCCAGTGAACAGTGCTAGCTCCCGACATGTAGCCTGGGATGGAATGGACGCACCCGGCACTAAAACAGGCAGGGAAGGGGTTAATGCTCTGCATAGGGAGCCAGGGAGAAGACCAGCTCCACTTGAGAGTACCTGCTCAGCCTGCCCTTTATGGAGGAGTGTTTGTACTTGGGCTCATGAGAGCACACACTTAACCTGGAGGACAAGGTGGATGTGGGTATCAAAGGAAAGCAGGAAGTGGCCTCTCTGAGGAGCCCCCAGGATGAAGACTCTCCTAGGCCAAGCCTGCTCAAGGAACCTGGGAGAGGGAGGAGTTCTGGGACTTGGACACAGGCCTGCAGAGGAGGCTGGTGACCCCAGAGAGGAGACTATCTCAAGCCTGACCTTGAAGAACCACCTCTAGAATGCCAGATGTTCATTCAGCCCTGTTCTCTAGCTCCTCTGGTCACTTAGGAGATGGCTCTGTAAACCCTCATTCTTCCTGAGTAGCCCCACCCCCTGGTTAATGGGTGCTAAAGCGATTAGGGATCAAAGCCTCCACAGCTCATTCACTCCTTGGCTTCTCCATTGAGTCTGCTAACAAGGGGGCTACCTCTTGTGTGACTCCAAGATCTGCACCGAGACTACCACCAATCACCATTAGACGGCAGCCAAGCACCATTAGATGGCAGCTAATTTCCATTTCACCAAGTTAGGGCACATTTGAACCACTGTCCTGCAGGAGAAAAAGGTCCTCTGGCTTTTTACCCATCCAGCCCCCCTTCATTCCACTACTGGAGCAACCAAAAGAGATAGTTCTGCCATTCTAGGATAAAAGATGTACTTGGCTGTGCATTGAGTGGCTAAACCCTACTATGTAATCTGCAAACTAGTGTCCAGGCAACATACAGGGAAGTTCTACCCTTTCTTATTTTGAACCTTGGTTGCTGTAAGCCTTATGCTACATACAGAGTTTGGCTGAAGGGAGCCTGGAATCTATTTCAGGAATAAACACAGCTAGGAAGATGGATTTTTTTTTTTCCCCTTGTGCAACTGCTATTTAGCCGACCGGCCCAGATATAGGCAGATACCACAAGTGCTAATGCAAAGCTGGGACACTGGGTGAACGCTGGACATCAATTAGAGAGAGAATCTAACAGACCAGACAAGCACCCTTGCATGCAGGCCAGGGTCAGCAGGGGCTCAACTGCAGGCAGGAAATGGGAGACAGTACAACATTGGTTTCCCTTTATAACCTCTCTCAAGCTAGGTGGTTCTAATGCAGCCATCGGGGTGGGATCTGGGTGCTACACAGTATCTGAGCTATGTCACCAACAGATTACTAAACAGCCCACCACCTTCTGTAGTTCCTCCGTGCTCCAGGCTTTCCAAGCATGTGGAGCTCCCCGTTCTATCGCTGTGACTTTCACAGGAGCTAAGGTAGAAGGGAGCTGCTGCTCCAGAAGCCAGTCAGTTGTGCCTTACTAGCCACTAACACCAGCATCTGTGATGCCCAGACCCTCCGTAGGGAAAACAGCAGCTCTGAGTTCAGGCTGAAGCCATTTTCACAGCCAGGGTGCGAGCCAGGGATACGTCACCCAGTTAAATAAAGATCCAGTGAAAAAGCACCAGCAGTTGCACTCACCTTGGGCAAGATTTTCAGAAGTGCCTAGTGATTTTCAGTGCCTCCACTTCAGGTGCCCAGCTTGAGACACCTTAAAGGGACTTGATTTTCAGAGGGCAGGTTCTCAGCACTTTCTGAAAATCAGGCCCTTTTAAGGTGTCTCAAGTGGGGAACCTAGAAATCACAAGTCCCTGTTGAAAATCTTGGTCCTTATTTCCAGAGTCCTGCATGCTTGGAGGGTAGTGAGGAGGAATAGCAAAATTCTCCTGTCCCCCCCGCACCTCAAACCTTCACACTAGGACTGTACAGGATACCAGCAAAGAGCATTCTGCTCGTAAGTCTGAGCCCTGGGATGAAATTGCTAGAAAGGGTTGAATGTAGCTATTGGGCAGGTCTTTCTCTGGCCTGAGGATGCACAGCAAGAATCTTCCAGGACATTCAGTCACCGTACCTCCTCACATCTCCTACCTACTGATCGCGGTCATCATCTGCACATCCGTTATGCTGTCATCGTTGGTTAGGTTTCTTATGACACCATCCATGAGCTCTAGTGGAACGTACTGGACCACGCTGGCTAAGGCATTCGATGGAGCTTCCTGTTCCTCTGTAAGACATTAGTAAGTACAGACAGCATTAAAGCTGGAAATCGCTGGGAAATCCGGTTTACATTATCCTGTCTCTACTGCAAAGGTCGAATCCTTTCTAGCTACGCAAAGGGCCAGCTAGTGTAAATCAGCATAGCTCCATCGACTCAACACTGATCTTTTCTGGGATGGGGCAGTTCCTATGTTCTTAACGGCACACAAGGCATGCGGTCGTGGCAGACACCACGTGTGTGTTTTGTGAGGCACACAGCTGAAAGAGGGGCAGGGATCACATGCGAATGAATGCTAGCCCCTGGAGTGTGCTATTGCTTTTCTAATAGCTGGCCAATTGGTCCCGACCCTTAGATCCCTACGCAAGCAAATTCCCTCTCTATGTTCGCTTTATACTACTCGTTCTCTACAACCTCCAATGGGACATGTGACACTCCGCACCTCATATTCACCATAGTGATATGATTATGATGCATCTTGTACAAGATATGCCTTGTGACGTGTCTATGGAAAAGTTATGGTTGGCTGAATATGATTATCCTATTTGTATAAATGTATCATTTCTGTATGTGGAGTTATGAATATTAACTATATATTTATATTTCAAATGTGCTTGCACCTGGGTAACACTCATAAAGCTTTACATACAGTCTGCGAGCACACTGCGAATGGCCTATTCAAGTTGCATGGCCCATCAACAAAGACAATGGGCCATGGGGAAAACTTATCTTCATCTGATGAACTGTCCTGGGGACGCTTCAGTCATCCCGTGAACAATGGCTGCCACAACTCATCGGGAGCACGCAAGGGCTTGTAACCAGATCACATGACACTGAACTCCATTTTCCTACCTGTATTTTTCCACAAACTGGGCTGGGAACTTGGCTTGGAACAAAGGGGTTCCCGCCATATGGAAGAAACTATAAAAGGGGGAAGTGACATCACCACAGGGCCTCATGCTCCATACCAGAGAACACCTGGAAACACTTGTGGAACAAAGACTGAACAGGGGAAGGGGGGTCCCAGGCAGGGAAGAAGGAAGCCTGCCTGTGCATGGAAGCTTGATGGCCTGTTTATCCTATCTAACAAGATGAGACACTGCTTGATTCAAACCCTATCTAGTGTATAAGACTTAGATTGCGATTTTGTTTATTTCTTAGGTAACCATTTTTGATCTGTTTGCTATCACTTATAAGCACTTGAAATCTATCTTTCTGTAGTTAATAAATCTATTTTATATTTTTACCCTAAACAGTGTGGTTTGCCTGAAGTGCAGGGAAAACCTCAGCTCAGTTAACAAAGGCTTGTGCATGGTCCTCTTCACATCAAGGGAGGGGTGGACTGGGTAATAAATTCATGCTGGTCAGGCTTTTGACCAGGGCAGGACGGTATAGCTCTGGGTCTTAGGCTGGGGAGCTGGAGATATTTTGGCTGGAGTCTCTCTGTTGTTGGTTCATGCAGTGGCTGGCAGAGCATTCATGAACACAGCTGGATGTGACCCCTGCCTGTGAATGTTTGTGTGAGGACAAGCTTGGAGGGCTTTGTAGCTTGTCACAACATCACAATGTGAGAGGGCTCAGCAGTACCCCAGTTCCAGGTTGCACCCCAGGGTGGCCCGTCACAGGATGATCCCTGGATATTTACACCCGGGGGCATGCTTCATGGCACAAGGCCAAGGGTGAGGTTCCAAAGCACCCAGGGCAGAGAGGTGCCCAGCTCGCACTGGAGTTTGTGGGAGTGGAGAATGGACATTTACTGCTCACAGGGAATCAGGAGCCCCACTATGGGAATCTTTCCACTGGCTTTGCCTGTAGTTGAGTTGGGCACTATATCACTGTTTTACACCAGCACCCGGTCAAATTTCAGCTTGCGTAATTAAAATTCTGCCTAAGTTTCTTCTGCAATCTCAACTGGATAATATACGATTGGGTAGGGTGGCTGTGGGCTTACTAAAACAACAAGGAGTCTGGTGGCACCTTAAAGACTAACAGATTTATTTGGGCATAAACTTTCGTGGGTAAAAACCTCACTTCTTCAGATGCATAGAGTGGACTTACTGTTGCATGTCAGTAACAGATGATGCCATTCCTATTTTATAGACTATGCAGCTGTGTATCTGTTTTATTAAGTTCCTGAAATGCCAGATCTTTTAGGACAATGTAAAATGTAAGATAGGGGTCGGCAACCTGCGACACGTGGCCCATCAGGGTAATCCGCGGGTGGGCTGCGAGACATTGACCGTCCACAGGCATGGGCCCCCCCGCAGCTCCCAGTGGCCGCGGTTCGCCATTCCCGGCCAATGGGAGCTACGGGAAGCATGCTGAAGGTTGCCAGCCCCTGATGTAAGACATTCTATTTCATTATTAGCACACGGCTGAAAATACACTGTACTGTTTTTACCTGTTGAAGAAATGATAGTAAAAAGCTCCTTCAAGGATGGCAGAATGGAGGAAGTCTGAACTCTCCAGATCTTCTGCAACAGTCCGCTCACTTTGTTCACATGGTCTAGAAACTCCATGATGTCATCTTCTCCTTCTGAGATGCACTGGAATTGCCCGATGCACCGTATCAGCTGCTGGCAAAACAAAATCTGGTGTTTGCCTGTGGGAACACATTGAGGATGCAGGGATAAGAGCTTACTGATCTTAGCGCACTGCTTGGGCCCAGGCCGCTCGCAGACTTTGCGGAGCACTTCAATCCTCAGCAGGCTGAAAATGTCACTAGCTGACGGGCTCTCCAAGATGAACTGCAGTCCCAGGTGGATATAATCTAATACGTAAGGGCTCCTTTTCCCCGCAGGCCCGTAACCTTCCTGGAGGAGACTCAGGAGGAATCGGACGTTGAAGAACTCCTCGAACTCCTCCGGGTGGTAGTGGCCATAAACTTCCAAAACTTCTTTGCCGATCTCTCTCTTAAACTTGGTGTCACCCATGAGGTAGAGCTTGGTGGAGAGTTCTAGCATGGACCAGCACTGCTCGCTGTCCATGGGCTGCTTTATTGCCTCGATGACGCGTCTCACGAGCCCTTGTTTCACGTTGTTGGGGTAGGAAGACATCATCACAGCTTCTAGTATCTTGTCCATTTCTGCTTTCAGACTCTGAAACAGTGTGAAACAGCAGCACGTTAGCCCAGTTTTACTTTACCACCCAAAGCTACGGAGCACCCATGGCTCCCGCCGACTTCAGCAGGGATGGGGTTGGCTGCTCAGCACTTCTGAAAATCCAGCCACTTTTATTTAGGCGCCTAATTCTCGATTTCGGAGCAGCGTCGTCAGATTGTAAAATTTTAGCCTGTGTGCCTTCCCCGGCTCCCACTCCTCACCCTCCCATGTTATATAATATTACATTGAGAGAGTCCTATTAGAGGAGGAAACACCTTGATTGGTCCCTCTCCTAATATGCAGGGTGACAATCAAGCAATAAAGACACAACTCGGAGCTGATTCTGAGATACGGGGATGAGCCTCAGATTAGACAGGGCCAAATTGTATCACTAGAGCAGGGCCATACAGCTGTCTTAATCAATTCCCTGGGGATTCCTCTGGCAGAGTGTAAAACTGGCTCTACGCTAAACCCTCCCCTGCTCCTGGTGTAAGGGGGTGTGGCTTGGGGGAAGGGGCGTGGCCGGAGCACCACTGCACTTCAGCAATCCCTGGGTGCTGTAACAGCCCCTTTGGGCTGTGGCCAGTCAGCTGCAACGAAGAGCCAGCCTTGAGGTCTTTCTTACCAGGAGCCAAGTTGGCCCCAAGATCAGGCAGCTGCAAAAGTGACCTGGGTCCTGCAGCAACCACAGCTCGACCAGATGCAAGAATTGGAGAGCTCTGCAAAGCTACCCTGCTGTCAACTGCATGACTATCAACATCTACTTCCTGGACAACACTGACGATCTCGTGTCATTTCTGCCCCCTAGAGGTGCCCGGCTCTGGTCACTGTGCTGAAGTGTCTTTACCGTGGCTAAAGATATCCGTCGGTCTTTTTGTGTGTGTCAGATGATTAAATTGCCAATATGTATTTTAAAGAGCAGCCTGGGATGACACAGGTGAAAACACTCCCAATTTTGAAGACACCCTTATACTCTTTTTTGAGTTCACACAGCCTCCCAGTCCCCGTAATTGGAGGCCATTTTCTATTCATGCCTGCAGACCTACCGTTCCAGATCATCATCGCAACCAACTCCCCTGCACAGCTTGCAGTGACTCACTCCCCATCTCCAGCTGTCAGCCTGGGAAAATCTCAGCACGAGACTGAGCAAGAGCCTGTTAGCTGCAGATCTGTCGCACGTGATTCTACACCTGGGCTCGGACTCTGCAATCTCATTTCCTCCCATTTGTTTTGTTAGGAGTAAAACCATAACAAATCCATGGTTACTTGTTGTCTCTGTGCCAGGCACTATGATCACTCGGAACGTCACAGCAGGGAAAGAACCCAGATCTCCCTGCTCCGGAAGTATGGGCCTCTACCACCTGAACTAAGAGGAATCTTCTTTAGCAATTTGCAGTACAGGGTCCGTGAGACACTGATAAACAGTTCCAATGGTAGCCAGTCCTGGGGCTTTGGTAGAGGCTGATGCACTGGGATGACTAGGGTTGCCAACTTTCTAATCGCACAAAACAGAACACCCTTACCCCGCCCCTGCCCTGCCCCTTCTCCAAAGCCCCACCCCTTCTCCAAGGCCCAACCCCTGCTCATTCCATCCCCCCTCCCTCTGTCGCTCACTCTCCCCCGACCCTCACTCACTCATTTTTACCAGGCTGGGGCAGAGGGTTGGGGTGCAGGGGGGGTGAGGGCTCCAGCTGGGGGTTTGGGCTCTGGGGTGGGGCTAGAAATGAGGGATTCAGGGTGCAAGAGGAGAATCCGGGCTGGGGCAGGGGTGCGAGAGGGGGTGCAGGCTCTGGGACGGAGTTTGGGTGTGGGAGGGGGTTTAGGGCTGGGGCAGGGGTGTGGTGGGGGTGCGGGGTGCAGGCTGTGGAAGGGAGTTTGGGTGCGGGAGGGGACTCCAGGCTGGGGCAGGGGGTTGGGACGCAGGTGGAGATGAGGGGTGTGGGCTCAGGGTGGCGCTTCCCTCGGGGGGCTCCCCGGAAGCGGCAACATGTCCTTCAGCTTCTAGGCATAGGGGTGGCCAGGCAGCTCTGCAAGGTGTGCACTGCTTCCGTGCACAGGCCCCACCCCCTGGCTCTCATTGGCTGTGGTTCCCAGCCAATGGGAGCTGCGGAGCCAGGGCAGGGGCAGCACATAGAGCCCCCTTGGCCGCCCCTGTGCCTAGGAGCTGCAGGGACATGTCGCTACTTCTGGGAGCTGCCCAAAGCCAGGTAGGGAGTCTGCCAGCCCCACCAACTGGACTTTTAACGGCCTGGTCAGTGGTGCTGACCGGAGCTGCCAGGGTCCCTTTTCGACCGGGTGTTCCAGTCGATAACCGGACACCTGGCAACCCTAGGTATGACCCTCAGAAGAAATAGCACAGTGGCATCCATGCTGAGGATGTTAACCTGTCCCACATGAGCTCAAGCATTTCAGGCACTGTTGGGGTACCCTGATGGGGGATATGGATGTTCAAGCCCTGCACTCTCACATCCACCCTCCCCCCATTGTGGGATATGTGCCACCCCCCACCAGCCATCTCCCGTGCCACCCACTGTTCTCCTGATCCTGTGGGGGAAAGCAGCTATGGGTAATGCCTTCCATGGATCCCCAGCCCTGCCTCTTCCTCAGCACTCTGACTGCGTGAGGAGCCTCCTCATTTGTGTCTCCTAGCTGGTACACCAGAGAGAGGTCACCAGCCGGAGGAGCTACCAGGAGAGAGAGGCTGGTACCTCTGCTCCAAGGAGAGACTCCCTCCCTGCCCCCATCTAACAGATCAGCAATTAATGATTTAGGAGGATTAGTAAGTTCTTGCAGAGGGATGTGTGAAAACACTGACTTGCTGGTGGAGTGGCATGGAAGGAGACCTGCTCTGAAGCCTATTCTAGGCCTGCATTGATGTAGGGCCTGGAAAGTGAGGGCAAGATATTAGACTCTGATGTGCAGTGCAATGGGGAGAGAGTGACTCTGATGTTCTGGGTCTTGAACCCAGGCCCAGGAGTTGCCAGGCAGCTGCCACATCCAATGGCTACTGAAACTGAGTGGGCTAAGAAGCTACTAGAGCTATAACCTCAGCCATGGCACCACCCATGGGAGCTCTGACGGGAAGATCACCTGACTCCACTGATTGGTCCAACCTCCCTACTTAAGCCAGGAGGAGGAACAGGCCGTTTGTCTGAGCAACAAGGGGTTTGCCTGCTGTCGCTGCATTGGACTCTGCTTGGGCCTGTCTCCTGCTCTGCTCCTGTTCCCACCAGGCTCCTGCTCTGTGCTTGATCCTTGCCTCTCCTCCTGCCCTTACACCTCGCCTCCAATCCTCAATGATCAGTCCTGGCTCTCTGACTCCAGCCTCTGACTTCTGACTCCAGCTTGGCCCTTGGCTCTGGCATTTGTCATCTGACCTAGGCTCTGATTCTCAGCTTCGATTCCTGGTTCTGACTCTGGCTTGACACCTGGCTCTGGTAATTGGCAGTTGACTCTGGGGCTGACCCTGGGCTTCATTCCCCAACCTGGATGCCTGCTCTGCCCACTAGACCCAGGGCTGGCTTTACCATGAGGCGAACTGAGGCGGCCGCCTCAGGTGACAGACTGGGGGGGGGGGGGGGCGCACTAGGACCCAGAGTGTAGAAAATTGTGTCTGCTGCTGGTGCATATGTATTCTCTCTGCTCTAGTTGCACAGAGATGGTGGAGTGCTGTGCTGGAGGAAGGAGGGGACAAGAGACATAAGAGGCAGGCAGGAGAAAAGGGGAGAGGGAATAACAGAAAGCAGCAGGAGCTGCAGGGAGAGAGAGGAGGAGGAGCCTCTTATGTACCTCTCCAGCACCCCCAGGAGCCTGGACTAATTAACACCAGCTTCTCAGGGAGCTTCCTGTTTCCTGCTGCTTCTCTGAATCCACTTGAGGAGAACAGGCAGTCAACTGAAGTAGTTGGAGCCAGTTAGGCCTGTAAGACGCTGATATCTTCCCTCACTCAGGCCCTGCTACCAGCCTGCTTATTTGTCCCCTTCAACTGAGTGGTGAGAGCCACTATAGCTGGCACAGAACAGGAGTCATGAATGAAAGAAGAAAACGCCCCTCTGGGGCAGCATTCAGAAAAAGAAAGAAAGCAAAGGAAGCTTTTCTATCTAAGCAGGAAGGAGCTCTCCTGAGATACATAGACACAAATGTTCACGGTGAGCCCTCCGGCCCCAGTGAGGATGTGAGTGGTGAGGAGATGCCTGATCTTTCAGTTAGACAGGGTGCAGGTGACCTGGCAGCTACTGCAGTATCCATATCTCATATCAAATGGATGTAACCATGCACATTCCTGAAGAAAAGTGTAGATCAGAGAAGAGTGTGGTGGATGCGCAAGAAATGGCTGCAGCTGAGTTTAGTTCCTGAAGTCTAGATGATCCAGGACTGTGGACCCACTTGAGCAGTAGCCGAGGGACTTCTTGTACTGCATGGGCCACAGCAGTGAAAAATTTCATGTTCCCCAAAGACAATGAAAATAGAAGTTTCCATCCAACTCTTTACTGGCGTGAAATCCCCAATGGTGACAAAGTGGAGAGGCCATGGCTTATGTACTCAAAAACCCAGAATGCTGCATACTGTTTTTGTTGCAAACTCTTCCAGTCGAATGTTCCAGCCACACTGGGTTCTACAGGAACAAAGGACTGGAAAAATCTGACTAGAAATCTGGCATGCCATGAGAAGGCAGCAAATCACCAGAGAGCATTCCAGAGGTGGAAAGAGCTTGAGATGAGACTAAGGTTAAAGGCCACCATAGATGATCAGCGTCAAGAGAAGATTGCATCAGAGTCATGTATTTGTCCTTTGAATAAATGCAAGATAAAATACTTAGAGCCTGATCCTAAGAGGGGCTGAGTGCCATCAACTCCCGCTGGCTTCAATAGACCTTGAGAGTGCTTAACACTTCGCAAGAGGCACCGAGAGACCAACAGATGCATACACACCAAGACACTCCATGGTGGATTATGGGGTGGAGAAACTGGGCCAGATCCACTACTGGTGTAAACTGGCATAGCTGCATGGACGTTATACTGCTCCGTTTGATGCTCATTTTGTAAGTCCAAAAAAAGGGAGACAAGCAGTGAGGAGAGAGATGGATTTTAGTTGAATCCTCTGTGTCTCTGCACACATGCAGGGAAACTCAGTTTGAAGAGCCCAGAGACATCCAGAGGAGGGGTGTGATAGTTACTGGATGTGCTCTGTGCTCTGAAGCTAGGCAGAGGATTTCCATGGAGGGCAAGCAGTCTTGCAGTTTCTGCACATTTGATCAGAACTTGGGGGGGAGGGGCAGTTATTAATATGCGATTTGGAAACAACTCTGTGGATTCAGCCTCTAATCAACACAGGACCAACAGATGTCTCTGCTCAGATACTATGGTGAGGTGTCAGAAAGTGACCGGTCCCTTTAAAGGGAGGTGGGGCCAGCTCCACCTCTGGCATAATTAATTAGCTGCTTCCCAGCCTGAAAGGGCAGGACTATGGGGGCTCTGGTGATATATTAATAGCCAGCTGCTCCTCATAAAAGGGCATCAGTCTGGTGTGGAAAATCCTGAATTGGGTCTGCAGGAGAATGGTACTCTAGGGGGAACCAGTACTCTATACCTGAGTAGGGGAAAGCCCAGAAAGGGGCTGGGAACAGGGTGCAGAGGGTGG
Organism: Chrysemys picta bellii; assembly: GCF_011386835.1. Taxonomy (NCBI): domain Eukaryota; kingdom Metazoa; phylum Chordata; order Testudines; family Emydidae; genus Chrysemys; species Chrysemys picta. Next base: position 338,330,739 of record NC_088791.1, read on the forward strand.
TTTGAACTTAAAGAAGCCCTGGAAGGGCAGAAGACCCCTTTTGTTTGTTGGGATTTTTAGTTGGACTTTTGCTATGCTGGAAAGGGTTAAGTTGGACCAGAGGACTAAGCCATAGCACCATCTCCAACCTGTGTGGGGAGGGAAAACCAAGACAGGGAGTGCCTGCAGCACCATGGGGGACCAGCAGGGGGTGCTACATGGCAGGTGTGCCCTATGATAGAGGGGCTAGATAGATATGGAGATATCCTATTTCCTAGAACTGGAAAGGACCTCGAAAGGTCATTGAGTCCAGCCCCCTGCCTTCACTAGCAGGACCGAGTACTGTTTTTGCCCCAGTTACCTATGTGGCCCCCTCAAAGATTGAACTCACAACCCTAGGTTTAGCAGGCCAATGCTCAAACCACTGAACTATCCCTCCCCCACTCTCTCATATAGATTAGATGGCTGCAACTTGGTACCTGGATAGAGAGGATTTCAGTCTCCTGGGCTGTCAGGGCAGCACCTGCCATGAACAAACTTACTTAGAACCCTCCCCCTCCCCCCCCCGGTCAATAATTTACCATCCCCCTAACTACAGAACAAGATGTCTGAGGTTTTTGAGTTCAGCTCTGTTTACGTTTAGCTTCTTTGGCTTCCTCTCTCTCTACCTTCAATGTTTAGAGCCCTCTCTAGCTCTCGCTGGATTTACTCCCACTGAGGTACAGCAGCCTATGACGGGATTCTGCCCAGCTCGTGTGGGTTCTCTGTTTTCCATAGTGCTGCCAGCCAGCCCAGCCTTTACTGGAAGAGAATAATGCAAATCTTGGCTGCTCATCAGGGAAACGCTGGGTTTTTGTGTTATACAGTCAAAGTGATAAGGGAGCCAGAGAGCCAGAGATGGAGACTGCCGAGTCAGGTGGAGTTTGCCGTTTGTCACTGCCTGAACTCACCATATATGGGATTAGAAGGGAGACCTGCTGAAAGAACAAGGATTTCACTAGAACAGTTCAGAACGTTAAAGTCAGATTTGTAGCCAGGCACTGGATGAAAACAATAAAAAATATTATTTAATCAAACAGATAGAAATAATTGTGTCTTTTAAGACAAATCTATTATAGTGTCTTGCTGCTACCTGTACAAACACAGTAAGCGCCAGTTCTCGATCTGCAGAGATAAGTCTAGACCAGTGGTTCCCAAACTTGTTCTGCCGCTTGTGCAGGGAAAGCCCCGGCGGGCCAGGCCGGTTTGTTTACCTGCCACATCCGCAGATCGTGGCTCCCAGTGGCTGCAGTTCGCTGCTCCAGGAACAAGTTTGGGCACCACTGGTCTAGACAGACAAGAAAGACACTGAGTGGGAGAAAGGAAGAATTATCCTCATTTCACAAATGAGGAACTGAGGCGTAGGGTAGATAAACTGACTTGCTCAAGGTCACAAAGCAAATCTGTAGCAGAACTGGGAACAGAATCTATATTGTTTGCATCCCAGCCCAGCCCACCCCTAACTGGAAGATCACTCCTCCTTTCAACTTTTACCCAGCACTGCAGATCTACATGACTAGACTACACAGCCGAGTTAAACCATTTTCTACTGGTCAAAGCACAGGTTTGGGAGTGAGGAGCGGAGGAGTCTGTTCCTGGTGCGGCCACAGCCTTCCTGTGTGACCCTGAGGAAGACACTTAACCTCTCTGTGCCTCAGTTTCCTCACTTGTAAAATGGGGATAATAATACCTCCTACCTCACAGGGCTATTGCAAGACTTAATTAATTAATGTTTGTAAAGCATTTAAGCTCCTAAAACGTATGATGCTATAACAGTGCAAAACATTAGTGGGAATGGCATAGAAATATACCAGAGAACAAAGGTTATCAAGAGAAGGGTCATGGCAAATTTTCTCAGAGGATACGGTGAGCCTTCGAGTGAGTGGTGTTGCAACCTGGCACAGATATTTGCAGTGTCCTTCTCACTATTGGGGCGGGGAGGGAAGAGAGGGGTCCTCCAAGTTAAAAAAAATCCTAAAGTGGGGTGTGATTCAAAAAAGGTTGAGTGCCTCTGACATCGAAGACTAGAAGGCAGCACTGCAATGGCAGGGTTAGATGACATAATAGGTCTTTTCCATCTCTAACTTTTATATATTGTACAGAAAAGGTGTCAGACTGTTTGACCCAAGTGATCTTTTCTGGCCATATTATAGAATCAGATTAGAACTGTGGATTTTTTCTGGACTACCCCGTTTTTTTCATAGATTTTTTCCAGTCAGAAGGGACCATTATGATCACCTAGTCTGACCTGCTGTATAACACAGTCCAGAGAATTCCACTCAGTAATTCCTGCATCAGCCTATATCTTGTGGTCGAGCTAGAGAATGTTTTCTCCTAAGAATAGTGCGACTGTTTACTAGTGGAAAAATTCCAAGCCAAAACACAAAGACACACACACACAAAACCCCGTCTCCAGAATTCTTAACCAGCAAACTAACAACTAAACCATTCCACTTATCCAAATTATGACCTACCCCCATGACTGCACACACGCCAGGAAACATCTCCATGCTCATTCTGTTCCCTTCTGCTGGAAGCTGGCTGTTTTGCTCTGTGAAATCATACAAGGCGGTCCCAGCACGTACATGACTGCATCATTCCCAAATGTGCTTGGCCCTACAATGTGGCCACTGAGCCGTGATCCTGGCCTTTCTGTTTTGTGCTAGTTGCTTTTGATTGTCCTGTGCAAATTCACTGGATTATTTTCCCCTAGTGCACCAGTCCTGCTCTGCCACTAAGTCCATACTGTAAACAAGAGACAGTTAGCTGTTGCTCCTAGTTTAAATGCCTTCAGTGACTGAATCACGTCCATGGATCAAGCACACATTCGGTTTGTAGGAAATGGGGACAGGGTAGCAGTAAAAAATAAGAAACCCACACGTGATGGTGTTTCAGCAGAAAGTATTACAATGAGAGGAAGAGATGTAGAGACCAAGGGCTGGCTCTGATGACAGAACTGACCATCTCATGATAAGAGAGACTAAAAGCAGGGAGGAAGGATCATCCTGCTACTAAACAGCCTATTTTAATTACACCGTCCTTCCTGTCCCTGACTGTTTGTTTCATCCCCCTGTCTGCTCTTTAGACTATAAGTATTTCAGGAGTGTACTCAAAGGCAAACTGAGTTTACGCACGTCTCGGCTGGGGAACATGGAGTTTAGTTAAGGTTAGTTTACTCACTTTTGTTTATCATTATCACCACTGGAGCATTTACTGTATATTTGTATGGAGCCCAGCACAATGGGGCCCCAAATGGGTTAAAACCTCTATTGCAATATAAATTCTTATAAGCAATGAAGACAGCAACACTTGTCGTTAAGGTTCAGAGTAGCAGCCGTGTTAGTCTGTTTCCGCAAAAAGAACAGGAGTACTTGTGGCACCTTAGGTTGTCCAACACTTTCCATTCTAAGTCCCTGTTTTCAGTTGCTTATAAAACTTTGCCAAACTTTAACCATCTGGGCTGAAATTTTCCATGCCAGGAGTCTGCCTCACACTGAACAGTTCTGGAAAATTTCAGCTAAAACAGTTCTGCCATTCCTCAGAACAAGCTTAGTGGGAAATACTATAAGGAGCTTCCCTCCCCCCACCTAGGTTGCTGGTAGTGTGGTTGGAGAGATTGGCTGATGGGAGCAGAGGATGGGGGGGAGGGAGTAATGGATTGAAACAAAGTGTTCCTGTGGTAGGTGATGCTGCCGTTGGCCAGCTCTAGAGGAAGCTCTGGATGCATTAAAGTTTGTTTGATTTATCATTCACTGGAACCCGTGACAGCCAAAATAGTGGGCAACAGCAGAGGCTCCCAATTAGGTGCCTTCTGCCTCAATTTGTTGGCAAGGGGAGCTTAAAAATGCCCTGAAATAGTTTATCTCTATCCGTGTATTACACCCAAAAAAAGCCTATGTTAAAAGTACATCCAGGCAGAAATGTCAAACATTCAAAAGTTAGGAAATGCCAGAATTAAAGCTGCTTGTGCTACCTTAATTCGCCCCCCTCATGCATCTACTTTATGATAGTCTTTAATTACATGATCAGGCACTATTTGTCCCACAGGACCCCTGCTCCATTCAGTGCACAGAACGGACTTGCTCTGGGGAAGAATCAGGGTTATGTAGTGAAGGAGGCTGTTGTCTGCAAGGCCTCTGCCTCATTTGTTGCAGAATTTGGAAGGTGTGCAATGCAGTGAATGAGGGACAGGGCCTACAGGAACAGAAAGGGATGATCTCATAATTAAGGCAGCTGAATGCTGCCCTGAAGAACTGAATTATCTCCCTGCCTCTGCCACTGAGCACCTGTGTGATATTGGGCAAGTCACTTACACCAAACTTTTCCCAGGTGGTTACTAATAGTCTGTTCCTCATTTTCTGGGTGCCCAATTTGAGACCCCGGGTCTGACCTGTAGAAGCGCTGAGCCCTCACAGCTGCAACTGAAGTCAGTGGGAGCCATGCTTTGCACTTATAAAGGGCTGTATAATACAATGTACTCAATGCCCCATGTGTACAGTGGGAATAACACTACACCAGGGGTTCTCAAGCTGGGAGTCAGGACCCCTCAGGGGGTCGCGAGGTTATTACATGGGGGGTGCGAGCTGTCAGCCTCCAGCCCAAACCCTGCTTTGCCTCCAGCATTTATAATGGTGTTAAATATATAAACAAGTATTTTTAATGTGTGTGTGGGGGGGGTCACACTCAGAGGCTTGCTGTGTGAAAGGGGTCACCAGTACAAAAGTTTGAGAACCACTGTGCGACACTCTGACCTCACTGGGGTTTTGTGAAGATAAAATTGTTAATGTGTGTGAAGCACTCAGATGCAACACTGATCAGTGCCACAGACAAGCCCATGAGAACATTAATAATTCTGTACTCAGTACAGAGTTTGGATGGTGTACAGCAAACAATGCCGGGGGCTACAGATTGGAGATTAAAATAAATAATAAACAGCTACTCATTCAGTGAGGACCATCCTTCTTGCGCAGTGAAAGAGGCCAGGTGATCATGTAATTAAAGCCTGTATCATAATGCATATGCTTAAGAGGTTGAAATAATATTGCACAGGCAACCTGAACTCTGGCATTTCCTAACTTTTGAGTGCTTGACTTTGCAACCTCAACATTCTTTTAATGTAGATTTTTGATGTGATAAATGATAACGGTGGTTTTGATGGCCTGGAGTCCTGGGTTTCAGGCCCAGCTCTGCCACCGATTCACTGTATGAACTTAGGCAAGTCATTTTGGGAAAAACTAGTCACTGATTTTGAGTGTCTCAATTTTAGGATGTCCTGCTTCTGATACTTAGGGCCTGATTTTTCAGAGCACCATAAGGGTGCTCAGCGCCTCTGAAATGCAGGCTCAAGGGGGCTCAAGCTGAGTACTCAAAAAACAAGGTGCCCAAAGTCAGTGGCTAGATTTGAAAATGTGGCTCTTGAATTCTCTATACTCACATTCCTGCTCAGTAATCTGGGAGTGGTAACAGAAGTATTGTGAGGATTCGTTTACTCATGCCCGCAGAGAGCGTGGAGTTCCGGGGGTGGAAGGAAGATGCTACAGAAGTACAAAGTATTAATGATGATTAGAATAGGGGCCAGAGGTTCCCTTCCACTAGGTGGATCCAACATCAGGGAGAAATGGCATGATGCAAGCTCTGCAGCAAAAGTCACATAAAAGTCACATGAAAGAGGAACTGCCGGTCTGCTCCCCAGGCAAGCGGCAATGTTCAAAGAGCAGAACAGGAGTGATGTGCATAGAGAACGTTCCATGAACAAGGTAGGCCTGGTCTGCACAATATTTTCTGTGCCTCCTGCTCTCCCCAGAACTCACTGTACTAACGCATGGAATACAGATTTATAGGATGTCTGCCCCGCGTGGTTCTAAATTATGCCTCTGGCCACGCACACTATTTATGGTGGCATGATCAAAAGCCAAGAACGTCCATGCGTGCAGCCAAGCAGCAAGCAAGAATCAAAGAACCTCCCTTAGGCACCTTTGAAAATTCCGGACCTTGTATCTCTCCAGGCAACATGCTCCTGAAATGTTGTTTAACTACGTATCTCCAAATCCAGATGATCGCAAGCCAAATTCTGCATATTGTATGCAGCCCTTACTCAGGCACTCCTGGGAGGTGCCGAACACTGAACTCTCTCTGACATCAATAGGAGTTGAGGGCACTCAGCAACATACAGCTTGGAGCCCTATGTTCCCATTTAGCCACACTGGGGTCTGTTGTACTCCCACATCTGCCCCCTCAAAAAAAAAGATTGTTAAGGGGCATAGTTTAGGACCTAAGCATAGGATTTATAGGAAACCTAATATGAATAGACATGTTTTCACCAACATTTAAAATATGTATTTTGTTTACCTTAAAATGTGTCTCTGCAGTGCTGGACACATACAAATACCTCTGCACTTTAATAATATGCCAGAACTAGAAAGTTAAATTGACTGTAAACAAAATAATGTAACTAACCAGCATCAACGGTGAATAGGAAGCTTGGATTCTGTGCCCACCCTCACCACCTCCTTCCCCCCTCCCCCCCGTCCCCCCCCCCCCCCCCCCCCGCAGCCCGGCTTTATTTTTAATAATCAAAGATGATCTTTTTAACTTGCATCTGAAGAAGTGAGGTTCTTACCCACGAAAGTTTATGCTCCCAATACTTCTGTTAGTCTTAAAGGTGCCACAGGACCTTCTGTTGATTTTTACAGATTCAGACTAACACGGCTACCCCTCTGATACTTGATTTTTAACATAGTAAGGGATTCTTTTAGTATAGGATTTTTCACAATGGCAGTGTTTCTTTAACTGGGATTAATTTCAATTGAAGTCCCTCCGGCTGTTTTTAAATATATTCATCCCATCCCACACTTTCTAGCAGTAGATTTTCAATAAAGTTTCCTTAGACCATTTTGCAGTGTTTCAGTGTCAGCTCTCCTATTTCAAATCTAACAAGGCTATGACTAGGGTTGCCAGGTATCCGCTCCCCCAGCCAGAGCCCTCACACCCTCCTGCACACCAATCCCCTGCCTGGCAACTCCAGTCAGCACCACTGACCGGGCTGTTAAAAGTCCGGTTGGCGGCGCAGAGGGGCTGGCAGGCTCCCTGCAGCTCCCAGAAGTGGTGACATGTCTCTCCAGCTCCTAGGTGAAGGGGTAGCCATGGGGGCTTCACGCATTGCCCCCGTCCTGAGCGCCGGCTCCACAGTTCCCATTGGCTGGGAACTGCAACCAATGGGAGCTGCGGGGGTGGCGCCTGCGGGCATGGGCAGTGCACAGAGCCTCCTGGCCGCCCCTCTGCCTAGGAGCTGGAGGGACATGTTGTCGCTTCCTGGGAGCCACTTCAGGTCAGAGCTGCCCAGAGCCTGCACCCCAAACCCTCTCCCATGTTCCAACCCTCTGCCCCAGCTTGGGACCCCTTCCCGCGCCCAAACTCCCTCCCGGAGCTCGCACTTGCACCCTCTCCCACACCGCAACCCCCTACCCCATCACGGAGCCCCCTCCTGAACCCCAAACCCCTCATCCCCATCCCAGAGGCCACACCCCCAGCTGGAGCCCTCACACCCTCCCACACAGCAACCCCCTGCCCCACCCCCGAACCTCCTCCCACACCCTGAACCCCTAATTTCTGGCCCCAGCCCAGAGCCTGTACCCCCTCCCATACCCCAACCCCCTGCCTCAGCCCGGAGCCCCCTCCCACACTCCGAACCCCTTGGCCAAGCACCCAGCCTGGAGCCCCCTCCTGCACCCCAAACCTCTCATCCCCAGCCCCACCCTAGAGCCCGCACCCCCAGCTGGAGCCCTCACCCCCTCCCGCACACCAACTCCCTGGCCCAGTCCGGTGAAAATGAATGAATGAGCGAGTGATGGAGGGAGGGGAGATGGAGTGAATGGGGTGGGGTTTTTGAGAAGGGGCGGAGCAGGGGGCAGGGCAAGGGTGTTCGGTTTTCTGCAATTAGAAAGTTGGCAACCCTAGTTATGACAAGTAGATCTTAGATGTTCCTCAAGTTTAAAAAAAATTGTATTGTAGTTAGCACAATTTCTAGGAAGGAATCCAGAATAACTTTAGACTGTGTGATCTGTCTGACAAACTACACTGGGCCCTCGCTAGAACGTGGGGTTTTGGATCCATGCGCAGTCCCATGTTAACGCGGGGACCGCATTACCATGGATTCCAATGAAAGTAATTAAATTTGGGATCCATGCGCGGTCCCGCACTATAAAGCGAATTTGCGCTATATAGACGCGCGTTCTAGCGAGGGTCCGCTGTATACCAAAAAGACAAAAAAAAAAAAAACCCCAACACTAAAGCCCCACATATCCTGATGATCAAAGTGTTTTCCTGCTTACATATGTCACATATAAAAAAAAAGTCCTGCCGTTACAGACGTCAGGGATTTAGAGAAGTAGATCAGAAGCCAAGAATCACCCAACTACCTTGTCTTGTCCTTAACTTCAAACTGTCTCTGCTATGTCAACCTAGATGTTAGTTATTCTTGATGCATACTCAATATAATGGGCAATTACACCTTAATCCTGCAAGCTGCTGAAATGCTCCTGTGAGGTGCTAAGTTCCCTCAACACCCATTGAGGTCAGGGGGAATTGAGAGAGTACAGTACCTCAGTGGAGTACTCAGCACTTTGCAGGATTGAGCTCTCAATGCTCACACTCAGAGGAACATCCGAGTAATCAAGTTTGTGCTGATGAATGTTGGCAGGAAGTGTACTTCAAAGTCACATGCAAAGGGAATTTTAAATTTGGACCAGGATGCTTGCATGCTCATCCAATCAGGGAAGAGAAACAGTAGCATGTGATTTATCTCACCAATCACATCTAACCAATCCAGCTTGACTAGTTTGTATCAGATAGTCACAGAGAACTGTTCCTATCAAGTCACAGAGTTGAAAAAGAAAATTCACAGAATCTGCAATAGATTTGAGGAAGTCTCAGTTTGCCTACAGAGGCTAAATACCATCACCATGGTTTCATCCCTCACCAATATGTCCACATCTCCTCCTATTTTAAGTTTACCTGTCTTTTATCTCTTGTATTTTGCAGACCCATCTATCATCTTAGGTTAAGAGGGGCTTGGTTATTCCATCAAAATCACAATCGTTATGGCACACATGTAAAATAATTCCAGGTCAGTAATCTGCATATGCCCCAAAGTATAATTGATACAATTGCTCTTTATCCTTCTATTCTTTTATTTTTATTTTTACATTCAATTTCTTATAACAGCCTAAGGTGTTAAACCAGGGATCGGCAACCTTTGGCACGCAGTCCGCCAGGGTAAGCACCCTGGCGGGCCAGGCCAGTTTGTTTACCTGCCACGTTCGCAGGTTCAGCCGATCGTGGCTCCCACTGGCCGCGGTTCGCCACTCCAGGCCAATGGGGGCTGCAGGAAGGGCGGCCAGCACATCCCTCAGCCCGCGCCGCTTCCTGCAGCCCCCATTGGCCTGGAGCGGCGAACCGCGGCCGGTAGGAGCCGTGATCGGCAGAACCTGTGGACGCGGCAGGTAAACAAACCAGCCCAGCCCGCCAGGGGCTTTCCCTGGTGGGCCGCATGCCAAAGGTTGCCAATCCCTGTGTTAAACCATATTATTTATGTTGCAGGAGCACCTGGAAGCCCTAATTGAGATCATCGCCCCATTGTGCTAGGAACTGTTTACACACATAGGAAAAGAAAGTCTCTGCCCCGAAGAACTTGCACTCCAAATGGACAAAACAGACAACAGAAATATCATTATCCCTATTATACAAACAGGAAACAGCAAGATGAAGTGATTGGCCCTGGTCACACAGAGAGTCTGCAGCAGAATCAGAACCACTCCAGATCTTTTGAGTTTCAAGCCAGTGCCTTAACCCTAAGACCCATCAGAATGGATTGATTTTAATCAAAGTGATTTAAATCAGCAAGCAGGAAACCTTGATTTAAATCATGAATTTTAATTATATGTTGCATGTGTACTTTAGCCTAGCAAAACGAAGGCTGACTGGGGGCATGAATGCTCTCTATATCAGGGAATAAACATCAAGGAGGTTGATTCTCTCTAGCTTATAACCATTAAAATATGTTGAATTGCAACTAAATGTAGACTTTACACTAAATTTGGTGCTTCTTTTTTGCTAGCCAGGAGGATACACTATATCGGTACATTTATTTAAGCAATTTTTTAATATTTACATTTTTATTATGTTAGAAAATGGTGAATGATGCATTTCTTATTTACTAAATGATTCATTTTTTACTTTCAGTCTGTCAAGTGCTACTTGGATAGAAATTCAAATTCAATTAAAAATGCACAAAAACAGCTGTAACGCTGTATGGACGATGCGTCACCATTTAGAATGTTATGGATAACCATATTACAAAATTGCAATGAGTCACACAAGATATGCCATGTAAGGTATCAATGGAAAAGTTATGATTTGCTAAATCTGATAAGCTTATTTATATGTATGTATCATCTTTTGATTGTGAGTTATAAATATGATAGTGATATATTGATATCTCAAATGTGTGCTGTGAATCTGGGGGACACCCCCAGACAGATTGGCATCAGCACTCTCCAGCCTGCTTCATGGCCCATCGATAGGGCCTTACCAAATTCATGGTCCATTTTGGTAAATTTCACCATCATAAGATTTTAAAATCTTAAATTTCATGATGTTGTAACCGTGCGGGTCCCTATCCAAAAGTGGGTTGTCGGGGGTGGTCGCAAGGCTACTGTAGAGGGGATGCAGTATTGCCACCCTTCTGCGCTGCTGTTACCGGTGGCACTGCCTTCAGAACTGGGCTCCCAACCAGCAGCTGCAGAGCTTCCTGCAGCCGGGGGAGGTTCCCAGAGGTGGGTCTGACCTGGGAGTGGCCCTTGCAGATAAAGAGGAAATCCCATCCCTCCCCAGCCCAGCCAGAACTAGCAGCTGGAGCTTGGCGCCAGTTAGGAGCCCTTGGCTGGGGCGCCCCAGCTCTGCCCCTCCCCAGCTCTGGGCCCAGCACTTGGCGGTTAAAGGGGCCTTGGGCTGGCGTGTGTGTGTGTGTGTGTGTGTGTGTGTGTGTGTGTGTGTGACCACAGCACCCTGAGTGGTTGCCCACATCACCCACCATTAAGGCCGGCCCTTCTCCCTGTAAAATGTGACGACACCCCCCCATGCCATGCCACCCTCACTTCTGTGCTGCTGCTGGCGGTGACACTGCCTTCAAAGCTGGGTGCCCAGCCAGCAGCCGCAGCTTTCCACTCTCTGGCCATCCAGCTCTGAAGGTAGCACAGATGTAAGGATGGCAATACCTTGACCCACCCACTACAATAGCCAGATTTCACAGGGGAGACTAGATTTCACAATCCGTGATGCGTTTTTCACAGCCATTAATTTGGCAGGGTCCTACCCATCAAGGGCAATCAGCTGTACAATGAAACCATTGAGAGAAGCCACAGGCCAGGATGGATAAAAATCAATGATTTTTTTTTTAAATCCCAAAAATCAGATTTTTTTGATAAAATGCTTTTTGAGGAAAAAACCTATCTAAAGATAGTTTTAATTAAGATACATTATAGCGCAAAGATATCTCATCATGGAATAGGGATTATAAATTCTAATTCAATAGTATGAGACAATATATTCATGTAATGTTTAAGAAAAGTTTTGTAAATGAGTTCCAATAGTTCATGGATTAGGGACCCAATTTTATGGGATTTCTGGGGCTTCTGTATAGATTATTTAGGTTAATCTTTCTATCTACCCAATGGGACTCAGTGCTCAGTCTAGAAGATACTATCAGAGATGCTTAGTTTTGCAGTTCTCAAACTGTGGATTTGTGTCTCCAGAGATAACATGCTTGTTAACAGCAAAAATGTTTTTAAAAAAATGAATAATATATAGAGGTGAGAAATAACAGACCTCAACCCTATTGTCCCTCTGCAAATTTGTGTATACAGAGTCAATCCCTTACCTCTCTCTCTAAAAGTGCAAAGTTTCAAAAAGTTCAATGAATAAAAGATTGTTGGGGATGGAATAGATCTGGACAAGGAAAAGAAGTCTGGAGATAAATGTGAGAAGGGAGGGACAGGCAGTAGAAACAAAAGTGAAACTGTTTGAGCAGCATTAGGGCTACCATACGTCTGGATTTCCCCGGACATGTCTGGCTTTTCGCTCTTTAAATAGCCATCCGGGGGGGATTTCTAAAAATCTAAAAATGTCCGGGATTTCCCCCCGGTCGGCTATTTATGAACCGAAAAGCGGCTGACAGGGCGGCCGAGCGCCGCTCGCATTGGGGCCTCGGCAGCCAAAGCCCCTTCCCGGCTCCCCCCATCCCCTGCAGCCTTAGCACACCGCCCGGCAGCGCTGGGGGGCGGGGCTGTGCGCCTGTGAGGGAACGCGGCGGTGGGGCCCCTCCCCCGCTTCCCCCCTCCTCCACAGCCTCAGCACGCCGCTCCGCAGCGCTCGGGCGGGGCGGGGCGCTCCTTGGGGCGCGGAGCCAGAAACACCTGCCGAGCGGCACGGTAAGGGGGCCAGGGAGCTGGAGAAGGGGGGCAGTCAGGGGACAGGGAGCGGGGGGTTGGATGGGTCGGGAGTTCGGGGGGGGGCTGTCAGTGGGGCAGGGGTGTGGAGAGGGGTTGGGACAGTTAGGGACAGGGAGCAGGGGGGGTTAGATGGGTCGGTGGTTCTGGGGGGGCTGTCAGGGGGGCAGGGGTGTGAAGAGGGGTTGGGACAGTCAGGGACAGGGAGCAGGGGGGGTTAGATGGGTCGGGGGTTCTGGGGGGGCTGTCAGGGGGGCAGGGGTGTGGAGAGGGGTTGGGACAGTTAGGGACAGGGAGCAGGGGGGGTTAGATGGGTCGGGGGTTCTGGGGCGGCTGTCAGGGGGCGGGAAGTGGGAGGGAGTGCTTAGGGGGCGGGGCTACCCCCCAATGGAGTGTCCTCTTTTTTGAAAGTTCAGATATGGTAACCCTAAGCAGCATATTCCAGAAGTCTTGAGGTCTTTCTGAGTGTAGCCTTCATTGATCTATCATACCATTCTCTCACTAGATGGGAAAACCTATAATGGCAGCAGGCCATAAAAGAGACCCACTTTGGGAATATTTTAATGAAGTTCCTCTACCTGTGGGTAAGATAGGCATGCGTGCAAAATGCAAACAGTGCAACAAAGAAATACAAGGCCTGGTTGCCCACATCAGGAGAAGTGTTCCTTCTCAGGAGGAAGCTGCATTGAAGATTATGAAAGAAACATGTCTGAACATGCAGGATCTTCCGGTTGGTAAACTTTTTTATTTCATACTTCTTTCTTAAGGACTGCCTGTCTTCCTTCTGGACTATTCTTGAATTCTCATGTTTGAGCAAAAAATATAGTTGTTACTCTATGGTATTATCATTTTAGATGCAGTTGTGATAAAAAATAAATAGCTGAAATAGGCAGATCTTCCTTTTACAATTTCACCTTTAAAGTAGTACTGAGTGTCAGCAAATGCAATGAGTAATTTTTTTCACTTGACCAGAGCTTGGAGAGCTGGGAAGCGATGATGCTAAATGAGCAGTATGGTAATAATAATTAAATAACTGCATCGACTTATTTTGTTTAGGAGAATCTGTCCTCAACATACTGTGCAGCATAAGCCCTATATTGCAAAGAGCTGGTGGAGATTTTCTTTAGTGACAGGGGTGTGCAGCTTTAGGAGCAGGAGTCTCTGAGTGCCATGAAGTTCCAAAATGCCAGGGTGGGCAGCACAGTACCATTGTAAAGGTCCCGGTGGTCAGAGATTTGTTACATCATTATTATCATCCATTCTGACTTTCAACATTTTGCAGGACCTCACCCTACATTAGGCCCACTAATATTTTAGCTATCCTGTCCTCAGATCTCTGCAGTGATAGTGCCATGAGCCCTTGATACTGTGACTCCCTTGGAGTCTAGCCCATTGCTTTACAGTTCTTGGCGTTATGAACTTTGTTCTAACATCTAGTTGAAACTTTTTCTTTCATCCACATGGGTGTGATAACATTAAATAAAGCTTAGATCCACCAGCATTTCATCCTCTCACTCCCTGGATACGTCCTCTCAGTTCAACCCCCGCACAATGCAGTAACTCCTCACTTAAAGTCGTCCGGGTTAACGTTGTTTCGTTGTTACGTTGCTGATCAATTAGGGAACATGCTTGTTTAAAGTTGTGTATTGCTCCCTTCTAACGTCATTTGGCAGCCGCCTGCTTTGTCTACTGCTTGCAGGAAGAGCAGCCCGTTGCAGCTAGCTGGTGGGGGTTTGGAACCAGGGTGGAGCAGCAGCCCCCCTAAGTTCCCTGTGCAGCAGCTGCCCAGCAGGCTACCAATTGCAGCTGTCCCTCCCCCCACTGCCATGTGCTGCTCCTGCCCTCTGCCTTTGAGCTGATCCCCGAGACTCCTGCTTGCTGTGCAGGGAGGGAGGGAAGGAAGAGGGGGGCTAATGTCAGGGTGTCCCCCTCCCCTCTGCTCCTGCACCCAGTTACCCCATCTTCCATAGAGCAGGGGGGACACACCAGGGCTCAGGAGGAGGGAGCTTGCAGCAGCTGCGGTCTCAGCAAGCTGATCTAATTAACAAGGCAGTGCACTTAAAGGGGAAATGCGCATATCTCCCTCCATTCCTGCTGCCTTGTAGAGTGAGAGAGTTAACCCTTGAGGGCTCAGCCAATTGCTAGTTCATCATTTAGCAGTAAAGGAAATATCCCACCCTCTGACTCCTCCACCTCAACCAAGCTTCACAATCATCATCACTGTATACCAGTATTAAATTGTTTGTTTAAAACTTATACTGTGTGTGTGTGTGTGTGTGTGTGTGTATATATATATAAATGTAAATGAGGGGGTTAGGTTCCAGGGAAATTTTTTTCACCAGACAAAAGACTATATATATATAGTATATATATAGTATGTGTGTGTGTGTGTAAGGTATATATATATATATATATACACACACACACATACTATATATATACTATATATATATATAGTCTTTTGTCTGATGAAAAAAATTTCCCTGGAACCTAACCCCCTCATTTACATTCATTCTTATGGGGAAATTGGAGTCGCTTAAAATTGTTTC
Source organism: Chrysemys picta bellii (assembly GCF_011386835.1). NCBI lineage: Eukaryota > Metazoa > Chordata > Testudines > Emydidae > Chrysemys > Chrysemys picta. The sequence continues at coordinate 338,345,809 of NC_088791.1, forward strand.
GCTTAAAGTCGAATTTTTCAGGAACATAACTACAACGTTAAGTGCGGAGTTAATGTACATAATATTCTACATTTACACACCTTTTCGTCAAGGACCATTACAAATGTTGATGGATTTAGTCTCCCAAAACCCCCATGAGAGATTATTATCCCATTTTTCAGGTAGGAAAACTGAAGCTCAAAAGAGACTTGCCCAAGGTCTCATAGAAAATCAGTGTCTGAGCAGGGAATATAGAACAGAATGTGCTCTAACCACTTGACTATGCTTTCCTGGCATAGTCTGTCCTTCTCAGATCGCCCAGATAGACTAATTTTCCTTTGATTCCCTAGTCATGATTTGCTTCCCATCCAAGCAAGACAGTGGCACCAATCAAACTGCTCTGATTGGTTGATGTGCCCAGGACCCCTTTGGGTCACTGGATTCTTCCTTAATGTGCCCTGACTTTCACACCGACACGCCTTCTGTGACCGTCCTTGGAGAATGTAAATAATTCCCCTCTGTCTTGCTTGTCGTTTCTTTAAGGTATTTATAGATTAAACATCTCTCCTCTCCCTTAAAATTTCTGTCTTTCTTTATCTGTATAAAACTCTAAGATATAGATGCCTCCAATGTTTTGGCTGAGAGAAGACACACCTGTAAACTGTGCCTTCATAACAATGACATACATCATTCATTTTAGACCAAGATTTACCTCCATCCTACACAAACCCTGCGGTTCTCTCTCACAATAGAAGTAAGACATGCACACGGAGACTATAGCCAACTTTATAAAGACTACAGAAAAGATCTATATCATGTTCCCCCATAATAAAACATAAAATAACAGATTAATATGTGATACATCCCTTTAGCTTCAGCCCTGGCCAGGTGATAGACCTGATGGTCTATTTGGCCTTTTCTATCTTTCACAATGGACTCTACAAAGGCTCCGGATGTTTACATACAAACGATCATACATTCCTAAATTCATAAAGCATTTTGAGATCCTTCATAAACTGGCATACAAATTACTTGCAAAGCCTGCTTTTATTTCTCCAGCAAAACTCCTATCAAAGTCAAGGAGAGTTCAGCCTGAGTGTAGATTGGATCTAGACCAATACTGCTGTTGTTACAGAGCTCATTACGGGGTACTTGTCACATTCTGTATTAGAGAGTGCAGTGTCACCCCACAGAATGGGAATATCACCCATCTCTCTCTCTCCCCAGAATCCCCTTTCTCTCAAAGGATGCAAGACAACCTCTTTAGCCCGCAAGCTTTGTCCTAATGAAAACCTTTGCCCAAGTTAGCCACCCACTTCAAGCAGGATGCTGCCTTGCATACTGTCAGTGCCATGCAATGCAATCATTAGAAAAAACACACCGACGCTCGCCCGCCCTCCCAATGCCACAGACGAAATATTTCTCAGCATCCTTATTACCCCACCCTCTGCAATCCTGCCTGCCATGCAAATAAATACCTTACTGCACTGCAAACAATCCGCAAAGAAGGGGAGGCGGCGGCGGCTGCTGCTGCTACTGCAGTAGCAGCAGAGTCCACGGTGCCAGGGCTGCTGCAACCCAGCACTTACCCCAAGCGCAGCCTCTGGCGCCGCTGGAGCCGTTCAGAGACAATAATAACAGCCTGCGTCTCCTTTAACACCAGCTGGTGAGTGGCAGGCTCTGCCCCGGGGCCTGCTGGGAGTTGTAGTTCCCCTCTCCGATGGCCTGGCTGTAGACCTGGAGCCCTGAGAACTACAAGTCCCAGGGAGGGCTGCGGGGCTCCCAGATCCTGCCTTCTAGCTTTCTCCCTCTGCTGTGTCGATCCTCGCTGGGTTTGTCCCGCTTCCCCCCCGCCCGCGCCTGGGACAGGGGCCAGCGGACCGCGGGGGAGAAGGTGGGTGCTGCAGTCCCCCCGAGGAGGGGGATGCTTGCGGGGCTGGTGAGTCACGGGGCCAGCTCTGGGCTCTGCGGGGTCCCCTCCCGGCCCTGGCTGCGCCCCCGCGAGCGGCTCCCGCCCCCGCTGGGGAGGACGGTCTGGCGCTGCAGCCTGCTGAAGAAGGCTCCCAGGTGAGCGCTCTAGGTCCCGGGCCACAGGCCGGTGCTGTGCACTGTTGGAGACAGCGGTGCCCCGCAGCCCCGGACTAGCCCTTGGGATCTCCACAGCCCCATGCCAGCCTTCGCTCCCCCCGCCCCCCAGATGAGTGTCCTCATCCCCCTCTTGCAGAAGGAGAAACTGAGGCGCGGAGCAGTGGAGTGACTCGCCCAGGGCCAGTGGCCCCTTGTGCTAACAAGCTCGCATTGCTGCTGGGTAATAGTAGCAGTTTGTAATGTGGGAAGGAAGCGTTAAGGCACTAGAGATGCCTAATTCTGCTAGTGCTTTGGGGTCCTTATACACATCCCCCTTCTTAGTGACTAACCCGGATGGACTGAAATGATGATGGGGGTTCGTTAGCAACAGCTGCTTCCGTATACCAAGCTGTGGACCTGATTCTCCACCCACACCAGTTTTACCCCAGTGTAACGCCATTTGAATTACTCTTGATTTACACGTGTCTGTGAGGAGAATCACACCCTACATACAGGGCTTAGTTTGCTTAGTACTGGACTGTGCCCACCTTCGGCGGTTAATAACATATAGGGACAGGCAGAGAGATGTTGTCCATGTATAGAACCATGTGCACTTTTTAAGCTTTTGGTAAGGTTTAGTTTCTGATGACAACTGGCAGGTTAGCTTTGTTTTTTGTTGGCTCATGTGTTAACACACAGCTACATCTCTCTCTTTCTCTAACTGCATTCATTGTGTCAGTGATAATCTTATCTATGATGGCAGGGCTGCCTTTGGAAATGATTGGGATAGGCAGGAACTAGGTAACCACTCAATTGGTACAAACTTAATATGTCTACCTACACCCCTCCCCAGCAATTCAGCACAGGAGATGATATAGTATCCCATTGTAGCTACCCGGAGGATTTTAGGTGGGTCGAATGCAGTTCCCCATGGGAAATTTGGCCAGGACTTTGAAGAGCATATGAAATGCTTTACGGAAAGTATAATTAAATTGATGTGGGGAGGGGGGATTGCTTTAGCTTCTTGAATATACTGAGGGTTTGATTTGGCAGTTGGCTGCTTCCTCCCTAAATATGTGACTTCAAAAACCAAATGGAATGGTCCCCTGAGGCTTTCTGAGGGGGTGGGTGACATCAGAGCTGTGAGTTACACTCTGCTTTCGCCCTGATCCTCAGATCACTTTGCAACTGGTTCTTTTCTCTCTTCTCCATGATCTCTTCTCCCTGCCCTCCTCCCAACACCCTCAGCAATTACTGAGCTTCATTTCTTTGTCCTCCATATAGTGATTATTTCACTTCTCCGCCTCAATTTGACCCATTATTTTACCTCTCCCTCCCCCTTCCCCAAGTGGGCTCCAATCCTGTCTTCCTCTCCTTTGTCCCCTATCCAGGGTAACCCTCTGCTTGGTTTCAGTATCCACAACCTTTATCCCTTCACATTTAGCTCTACCTCTAAGCAGTAAGTGCCTGCACTGTGGCCAGAACTGAGCGCTGCTGGTGACCTCTTATGATGCTTTAAAGCAGTTTTCTATGCACCTCTTTGGCACTGGATAATGCTGAGCCATTCCTCAGTGTTAAATTGATGATTGAGGAATGGTGCCAAGCTGACTGCTAAAGGCAAGGAAGTTGGGGAATGTGATGAAATGAACATTCATGCTTATGTTGCTTGTGTGCTTGTTTTGCAGAGAAATTTCTCCCATGTCTACTTAGGGAAAGGGCCTTCCAAGATGAGGCCCTGATAATACCCACCATATTTTCCTCTAAGCTCCCCAATCTGCTAGACCAGTGATCCCAACCTTTTCCAGATTGTGACGCCATGTAACAACAAAAAAGAATTTGAGGACATCCCTTTCGTCTGGCCATAAAGAAAAGGAGGATGGTCATGACCAGCCTGGACCTGCTGGGAGCTTCTGACCAACCCTTCCTCCCCCGCCCCGGATCAAGATCCAGGGTGAGCAAGGAAAGAAGTGAGGGCCCTGCATTAGTGACTGCCTCGAAAATTCCACTTGCACAAAATCAGACCTATAGCAAAGACAGGGCACATGCAGGTTTAACAAAGCAGTTAACCATCAGGGCCCTCTGTCTTTCAAGTTAGATAGCTCTTGGTGGAAACAGTGCTCGTATTGTCCTGCACCACTGGAGTGGGAGAGCATGAGTCTTCTACAATGAGCTCAATCAAACTAAGCCCACGCAAATATATACGGCAAAGCCTGCACTTCAGGACTTGAGGCAGATATGAGTGAATGGCCCAACAATAGTTGCCTACCAGCCCCATTAAGCTATTCTCTACAGATGCTGTTTTAAATCCTTCCATAAAACCTACCTCTGCTGTGATACCTACAGATCACTGTCAGCTGGCATTGGTTAGGTAAGTGGTGAGCTGAGACTTCTATTCTTCAGCTAAACTCTGCTCATTTTGGTACTCCTCCCACTCCTACCTTGTTGGTCTGTCTTGTCTACCTGTCACACCCTGCCTCACACCTAGACTGTAAGTTCTTAGGGACTGGGATTGTCTTTTGTGGTGTTTGTCTGATGCACGCCTAGCACAATGGGGTCCTGATACTTCACTGAGGATTCTAGGGATTGCTAATAATAATACTGTCTTGAACGGAGACCGGGAATAAAACACATTGATGGACACAGTCATGGTGAGTGCTCGGCAGCAGAGAGCATGAATGGCAGGCTAGACTGACCAACCAGATCTAGATTTCAAAGCAGGGGGCTCTTGATCATGGCATCTAGGTATTTTGTAAGTATGGGAATTTTTACCTGAATGTGAAATAGAGTATTGCAATGGTCTCAGTTCTGATGCACAGTTTTAGACCCCTGTTGGCAAGTGACATTTTAATGAATGAATGCTAAAGCAACAAAATAAAGCATAAGACCAAGTGAGAGGAATGCATTCTAAAAATGAGAAACGTTGGCACATAGCCCAAAACAGAACAAGCATAATGCCTCTAAGGATTGCCTTTGAACAACCGCAGCAGCCCTGACATTTCATTTGAATGTACTCTGGAGAATGAGACCAGAGCCTAATAATTGGAACAACCATGTTTTCTTATAAAACCACCATATTTAAAGTCTTAGCTGCCCATGAACAGATGCTCAAAATTTTTTCCACAGCTACCTATTAGATGGAGCCAATCCATTCCTTGCCACTGCAGAATTATTCCCTGTAATACGTTTCCTAGCTTTTTTGTTCATTCTTCTTTAAAATGACCCAGGAGATTGGGATTCCACTTCTTGGGCATTATTCCAAAGGCTAATAGATTTTTAGTCTGGATGTTCATCCTGATACTTAGCATAAATGTTCCATTTCTTACTTTCATTTTATAACTCCTAGTTATACTCCATTGTACCACCCTAAATAATTCATCTCCCTTGCTGGTGTATACATCTTTTGCAGACTGTCTGGTGCCCAGAGATTTCTCTTAAACTACCCATATTTAGCGCTCTTAACTTTTCATTATAATCCAATCCCACCAGTTCACAGATGCCTGTTATTTTACTGCTCTGAATTTCTTCCTTTTTTGTTAAACTCCTCCTGATGATAAGACGGCCCACCGCCTGTTATTTCTCTGTTCTATGAGACAATGCCTCTGCAGCCCAAAATGCTAGTGGTCTTTTTTCCCTCTGCCATGTAGATTCATGTCTAATGTTAGCATAACCCCCTTTGCGTCTCTCTGCATGACTGCTTTTCATAGGTCTCTCTTCCAGTGAATACTCGTATTTGTCCTCAGAGGTACTGACTTGCATTTTTTCCAGACTGAAACCTCACTTTGTTACTTTCTGATCTGTTTGGTTGCCTCTCTCCTCACTGGTATTTGCAACTCCTCCCTATCTGGTATCATGCAGATTTCATTCACATTCTCTAGATGCATTTCTCCAAAACATCAATGAAGATGTTCAACAGGACCAGACTTATATCTTGTGGTATCTGACTAGGCACCTTCTCTGACTTGATAACATGCTGTTTTACTATTGTCCTTTGCTGGTCCTTTACCTAGTTTTAATCCATATGACTATGTTTCTACCAAAGCTAATTTGAATGAATTTTGAGTCAGATTTTGTGGTCCACTGTATAAAATGCTTTACCAGAATCCAATGAGATTGCATGTACCACTTTCCCTTCCTGCATTAAGGTGCAATCTGACCCAGGCAAGGAGGCCCTTTAGCCAATGAGGTGTTCTACTGAATCCAGTGAGACTTTGGCTGCATTGATGAGACTGATTGTTGACTCTGGCCGCATTGATCAGATTGCTTTTCTTGCTAGAATTAGGCTCCAGTAATGCAGTCAGATTCGTCTGGCAGTATGTACTTTTTGTAAACCCATCCTACATGCAATCGTTTTAAATCATTTTGATTTGCTGTCTGCCAGTATCTAGAGGGTTGAACATGGTATAGTATGGTGGCCATTCCATCTGTGCATTGCTAAAATTCTCCTGCAAGAAAATCCCACTGGGGAGATTCAAGCATGTACCATTGATCCTACATGAAGCATTTCCCCACTGGGGCTGGCAACAGCAGAGTAAAACTGATGCAAGACTAGGCGGTTTCACTGTGTTGCTCCTGCTGGATACTGTAGTGCAAGAGCAGTGGGGTAATTCACCTACAGAGCAATCTGAGTTACACAGCTGGAAGAGAAGAGATGAGCTAATGTGTATCTTCCACTGATCCAGCAACCTGCTGTTTCCCAAGCAGTAGACTGAAATTCATCAGCGTCACATCAGTTTCACTCTGCTCCTCTTAGTATTGATGTGATCCAAGGGTAGAGAGGGGAAGTGAGATACACAGAAGGGGGGGCGGAATATAAAGTTATGGGGAGCAGAGAGACAGAAGGGTAGACGATGAGGATCAAGGAGCTGGCATGGGATGTGAGACTTGTACAGAGTGGGGCTGGCCTGGTGGTCTGTGACACCACTTCCATATTCAGGGCCAAGCTTGCTCCCGGTGCCAGTAAGGACTGTGACCACTGCAAGGGCTGGGGAGAGGAAGAGATGGGCCTTTTTGCAACTACCTTAGGCCAACTGCATGAGCAACAGAGGGAGCTCCACCATCCATGTCAAGCCCGCCTTGACCAAAGAGAGGGTCACATGACCTTTGGAAGCGGGAAAACACAGGGGATGGGGCAGAGGAAGGGAGGAAAGGACAACTGACAGAAATAAAAAGGATATTTTGTGGGAGGAGTGGGGGGAAAAAACCACAAAAGAAGTGTGAAGAAACTCCAACACAGAAAAGACTGAGAAAAATGATGAAACAGCTTAATTTTAGGGGAAAGATGGGATCAAGTAGGGTTACCATACGTCCGGATTTTCCCGGACATGTCCGGCTTTTGGGGGCTCAAATCCCCGTCCGGGGGGAAATCCCCAAAAGCCGGGCATGTCTGGGAAAATCGGGAGGGCTCGGTGGTGCTCGGCCGGGGCCTATTTGGCTGGTGTCGGGGCCGGTGCGGGGCCGGGGGCATGGTGCCGGGCCGGGGTCCAGGAGCCGGGCGCGCGGTGCCGGGCCGGGAACCAGGGGCGCGGGGCCGGGCGCGGTGCTGGGCCAGGGTCCGGGCCGGGGGTCCGGGCCCGCGGGGCCGGGAGCCGGTCCGGGAGCTGGGGTCGCGGGGCCGGGCCCGCGGGGCCGGGGAGCCGGTCCGGGCCCGCGGGGCCGGGAGCCGATCGGGGGTTGCGGGGCCGGGCCCGCGGGGCTGGGAGCCGGCCCGGGGTCGCGGGGCCGGGGTCGCTGGGCCGGGAGCCGGGGTTGCCGGGCCGGGCCGGGAGCCGGGGGGTGCGCCGGGCCGCCGGGGGGTGCGCCGGGTCGGGCCGGGGACCGGCAGTGCTGGGCGGGCCGGGGGTGCTCGGCCGGGGCCGGCACCCCAGGGCCCAAACCGACCCAGGCTGGAGCCGCCGGGGGGCCAGCCTGGGCCGCGCCTCCTCCCCCCACACTCCCCCTTACCTGCTTCAGGCTTCCCGCGACTCAAATGTTCGCGGGAAGCAGGGGAGGGGGCGGAGACTTTGGGGAGGGGGCAGAGTTGGGGAGTGGGCGGGGCTGGGGGCGGGGCCGGGCCGGGCCCCCATGGAGTGTCCTCCATTTGGAGGCACAAAATATGGTAACCCTAGGATCAAGGAGTCTGTCCCCCTGCAAGTACAGGACTTAGGCCTTTGATGGAGAATGTATTGGGTATTAAACTGATATTGCAGTGATTTTAGTCAAAGGAATCTGAGAAATAAACTCTTTCCTCTGCAACGTTTGTAAACACTATTGCCAAGTCAAAAGCAGTAGGACTAGAAGAAAGCTCCGTGATATCAAAACAGATAGAAAATGGCCTGAATGTCTCTAATAAGCTTTTCCCACAAACTGAGATTTTGATTTTGATTTGTTTTTGCTAAAGGAGGTCAATGTTCAGAAGAGTGCTGATAAAAACCCATCAAAGATGCCGTTTCAAAGCTCATCAGAGCTAGCAGAACTGGAGTGAGCTCCTATGGTTTTCTGTATTAGCAGATCATGTGTACAGTATGTCCTGGCTCTGTTCAGCAAAGAGGCTGCAGTTCAGAATTACAGCTGACAACGGGCACCGCAGATCCACTGCACGTCTCAGTCACTCTGTTTTAAGAGAAATGCTGCCTAGTGACTTGAGCACAGGACTAGGAGTTGGGAGAAAAAGGTCTCTGCTACTGAAATGCTGCTTGCCCAAGGTCACACAACTTAAACTTTCTCTGCCTCACTGTCCAAATAGCAAGTATGAAAAATCAGGACACTTTTTTTGAGCGAGGAAGCGGGAAGGATATAGTGGCATATATAAGACAAAGCCCCTAATATCGGGACATCTGGTCACCCGAAGTGAGGATAATGCTATTTACTTGCCTCCCAAGGGTTAGTTACTGATTGTACTGTGAAGTGCTTCGAGATCCTTGAATGGCAGGGGCTATAGAAGGGTTAAATATACTGAAGTGAGATTCTGTACTGGTGCAACCCACTATTCAGTGTGTGTTACGTGCTCCACCCCACTCTTTTGTCCCCCATCCACAAAGGATGGTGTGTCTGTCACAGCCTCCAGCTACCAAGCCTGGCTCTTTAGCTCAAGCTATAGAGACTCATGCTTTAGCTTTGGAGGTCTCAGGCTCCATCCCCAGTGTGTCAGCCAAGACCGCTGTTGTCACACTGCACCTCAGCAGGTGCAGCACACAGAGAGAAGAGGACACAAAGGTGCTTTAAGTTCTGGGCTGGTGTGACCTAGGCAGCCTAGAGAGCTGCTCTAAATTTCCACAGCCTTGCCTAGGCTAGCTGTGGGCAGCTCCATGGTCTCTGTAATGTTCTGAGCTATGGAGATTCCCCTCTACTTAATACACCAGCTATTCTGGGCCTTGCCCGGGACAGCCTACGGCTGTTCTCTGTCATGCCTGTCCTGATGGAATGCTCCCCCAGCTGCCTAAGGGGCCACAGCAGTGTATAAACAGTGGGGAAAATCCCTCCCATTACGTTTTTATCTAGAAGTCTTGGGCCCCCTTTCTCAATCCAGTTGGACAGGCAGGAAGTTCTTTATTAAGGTGACATGTCCAATGGTAACCTGGGTTCCATATTTCAATGTCTGCAAAAATACATGACTGGACTGGATATTTTTAGCAACACCAACAAAAGAAATTAATTGTTGCTGTTTCTAAGGATTTGTTACATCGAGAGTTAGTGTGTGGCGAGATGAGATATAATTCTAAAGCGCACTAGCCTGCCATGCAACGATTGACTCCGTGGACTGTGCACTAAAAGTTTTCTAGTGCACTTTAATCTGCTGCTGTTTGAAACCACAGTAGATCAAGGCCTGGTCTACACTATGAGTTTAATTCGAATTTAGCAGCGTTAAATTAACCCTGCACCCGTCCACACAACGAAGCCATTTCTTTCGAAATAAAGGGCTCTTAAAATCGATTTCTATACTCCTCCCCGACGAGCGGAGTAGCGCTGAAATTGATATTGTCATTTCGAATTAGGGTTAGTGTGGCCGCAATTCGATGGTATTGGCCTCCGGGAGCTATCCCACAGTGCACCATTGTGACCGCTCTGGACAGCAATCTGAACTCGGATGCACTGGCCAGGTAGACAGGAAAAGCCCCGCGAACATTTGAATTTCATTTCCTGTTTGCCCAGCACAGGAGAGCACAGGTGACCACAGAGAGCTCATCAGCACAGGTAACCATGCAGGCCGATAATCGAAAAAGAGCACCAGCATGGACCGTACGGGAGGTACTGGATCTGATCGCTATATGGGGAGAGGATTCAGTGCTAGCAGAACTTCGTTCGAAAAGACGAAATGCCAAAACTTTTGAAAAAATCTCCAAGGGCATGATGGAGAGAGGCCACAATAGGGACTCAGAGCAGTGCCGCGTGAAAGTCAAGGAGCTCAGACAAGCCTATCAGAAAACAAAGGAGGCAAACGGTCGCTCCGGGTCAGAGCCGCAGACATGCCGCTTCTACGCTGAGCTGCATGCAATTCTAGGGGGGGCCACCACCACTACCCCACCTTTGACCGTGGATTCCGAGGCGGGGGTAATCTCATCAGCCACACCTGAGGATTCTGCGGTCGCGGAAGAGGAGGAGGAGGAGGACGAGCTTGCGGAGAGCACACAGCACTCCGTTCTCCCCAACAGCCAGGATCTTTTTCTCAGCCTGACTAAAGTGCCCTCCCAAGCCAGTATCCAAGACCATGACCCCATGGAAGGGACCTCAGGTGAGTTTACCTTTTAAAATATAAAACATGGTTTAAAAGCAAGCGTTTTTTAATGATTAATTTGCCCTGAGGACTTGGGATGCATTCGCGGCCAGTACAGCTACTGGAAAAGTCTGTTAACGTGTCTGGGGATGGAGCGGAAATCCTCCAGGGACATCTCCATGAAGCTCTCCTGGAGGTACTCCAAAAGCATTTGCAGAAGGTTTCTGGGCAGTGCAGCCTTATTCCGTCCTCCATGGTAGGACACTTGACCACGCCATGCTAGTAGCAAGTAATCTGGTATCCTTGCATGACAAAGCCTGGCAGCGTATGGTCCCGGTGTTTGCTGGCATTCAAGCAACATCCGTTCTTTATCTCGCTGTGTAATCCTCAGGAGAGTGATATCGCTCATGGTAACCTGGTTGAAATACGGGAATTTAATTAAGGGGACCGAGGTGATTGAAAAGAAATCCTTCCCTGTAGTAAGCCAAGCGTGGGAGGCGGGGGGGGATTGGCGCTGAGCTTTTCACGATCATCCCAGAGAATTGGATTGGGGTGGGGGGGCTAGTTTGTTTTCTGCTGCTGAAGGTTAACAGGAAAACCGCAGCACTCAACGAGCTTTGCTTGTTATGTGGGAAAGGAGGGCGCAGAAGCTGAAAGACAATGGCTTACCATGGCCGCATGCAAGCCGAATTCTGTTGCCCGGACCTGCGTCTGTGATCTGTAGTAGCAAAGCCACAGGCACTCAATATTAAGAGGCAAAATTTGACCTTGCACAGAAATCACATGTGCTATGTAATGTGAATAGTGTTGGTCACCGTGAAAGAGTATAAGCATTGTTCTGTAAAATGTATCGTTTTAAAAATTTCTCTCCTTTTTTCCCCTCCCTCCAGCAGCTGCAAATTTTTCAAGCCTCCCTCCTCCATCCCGAAGGCTATCTCAGATAAGGCGTCGGAAAAAGAGAATGCGAGACGAGATGTTCGCGGAAATCATGGAATCCACCCGCAATGAAAGAGCTCATCTAAATGAGTGGAAGGACACGGTTTCAAAGTATAGGAAAGATGCCAGTGAACGTGAGGACATGAGGGACTAACGTGAGGACATGAGGGACGCTCGAGATGAGAGGTGGCGGCAGGAAGATCAGAGGAGGCAGGATGCAACGCTGGGGCTGCTGCATGAGCAAACAGACATGCTCCGGTGTCCGGTGGAGCTTCAGGAATGGCAGCAGGATCACAGACTGCCGCTGCAGCCCCTGTATAACCACCCACCCCCCTCACCATGTTCCAAAGCCTCCTCACCCAGACGTGTAAGAACGCGGGGGGGGAGGAGGCTCCATGCACCCTCCCATTCCACCCCAATGGACAGCCCAAGCAAAAGGCTGTCATTATTTTAACCTTTTTTTAGTGGCCTTTTCCTTCCCTCTGATCCTCCTCCCAAACCCCACCCAGGCTACCTTCTCAGTTCTCTCCCTCTTTTTATAATCAATTAATAAAGAATACATGATTTTTAAATGATAGTGACTTTTTATTTCCTTTGAAAGCAAGCTGTGATTGAAGGGGGAGGGTGGGTTGCCTACAGAGAATGAGTCAATAAAGGGGGCGGGTTTTTATCAAGGAGAAACCAACAGAACTTTCACACGGTAGCCTGGCCAGTCATGAAACTGGTTTTCAAAGCTTCTCTGATGCGCCGCGCTTCCTGGTGTGCTCTTCTAATCACCCTGGTGTCTGGCTGCGCATAATCAGCAGCCAGGCAATTTGCCTCAGCCTCCCACCCCGCCATAAAGGTCTCCCCCTTACTCTCACAGAGATTGTGGAGCACACAGCAAGCAGCAATAACAATGGGGATATTGGTTTGGCTGAGGTCTGAGCGAGTCAGTAACGTGTGCCAGCGACCTTTTAAACGGCCAAATGCACATTCTACCACCATTCTGCACTTGCTCAGCCTGTAGTTGAACAGCTCCTGACTCCTGTCCAGGCTGCCTGTGTATGGCTTCATGAGCCATGGCATTAAGGGGTAGGCTGGGTCCCCAAGGATAACTATAGGCATTTCAACATCCCCAACGGTTATTTTCTGGTCCGGGAAGTAAGTCCCTTGCTGCAGCCGTTTAAACAGAGTAGTGTTCCTGAAGATGCGAGCGTCATGAACCCTTCCCGGCCAGCCCACGTTGATGTTGGTGAAACGTCCCCTGTGATCCACCAGTGCTTGCAGCACCATTGAAAAGTAACCCTTGCAGTTTATGTACTGGGTACCCTTGTGCTCCAGTGCCAAGATAGGTATATGGGTTCCATCTATCACCCCACCACAGTTAGGGAATCCCATTGCAGCAAAGCCATCCACTATGACCTGCACATTTCCCAGAGTCACTACCTTTCGTAGAAGCAGCTCAATGATTGCTTTGGCTACTTGCATGACAGCAGCCCCCACAGTACATTTGCCCACTCCAAATTGATTCCCGACTGACCGGTAGCTGTCTGGCGTTGCAAGCTTCCATAGGGCTATTGCCACTCGCTTCTCAACTGTGAGGGCTGCTCTCATCCTGGTATTCTGGCGCTTCAGGGCAGGGGAAAGCAAGTCACAAAGTTCCATGAAAGTGCCCTTACGCATGCGAAAGTTTTGCAGCCACTGGGAATCGTCCCACACCTGCAACACTATGTGGTCCCAGCAGTCTGTGCTTGTTTCCCGGGCTCAGAATCGGCTTTCCACGGATAGAACCTGCCCCATCAACAACATGATCCCCAAAGCGCCGGGACCCACGGTTTGAGAGAATTCTGTGTCCATGTCGTCCTCACTCTCGTCGCCGCGCTGCCGTCGCCGCCGACTCCTTGCTTCATTTTTCTGGTCCTGGTTCAGCATAAATTGCACAATAATGCATGAGGTGTTTACAATGTTCATGACTGCTGTCTTGAGCTGAGCGGGCTCCATGCTTGCCGTGGTATGGCGTCTACTGTGTTCACCCAGGAAAAAAGGCGCGAAACGGTTGTCTGCCATTGCTTTCATGGAGGGAGGGGTGAGGCTGTACCCAGAACAACCTGCGACAATGTTTTTCCCCATCAGACACTGGGATCTCAACCCAGAATTCCAATGGGCGGGGGAGACTGCAGGAACTATGGGATAGCTATGGGATAACTACCCACAGTGCAACGCTCCGGAAATGGACGCTAGCCCCGGTACATGGACGCACACCGCCGAATTAATGTGCTTAGTGTGGCCGCATACATTCGACTTTATACAGTCTGTTTCCAAAATTCGAATTCTGTACATTCGGATTAATCCCGTAGTGTAGACATACCCCAAAGCACAGTATGGAATTTTTAGTGTGTGTTACCAGGGTCCACGTGGGGGAGTTGCGTTGTATGTAAGAGAGGAGTATGACTGCTCAGAGCTCCGGTATGATACTGCAGAAAAACCTGAGAGTCTCTGGATAAAGTTGAGAAGTGGGAGCAACAAGGGTGATGTCGTGGTTGGAGTCTGCTATAGACCACCAGACCAGGGGGATGAGGTGGACGAGGCTTTCTTCTGGCAACTAGCAGAAGTTGCTAGATCGCAGGCCCTGGTTCTCATGGGAGACTTTAATCACCCTGATATCTGCTGGGAGAGCAATACAGCGGTGCACAGGCAATCCAGGAAATTTTTGGAAAGCGTAGGGGACAATTTCCTGGTGCAAGTGCTGGAGGAACCAACTAGGGGCAAAGCTTTTCTTGACCTGCTGCTCACAAACAGGGAAGAACTAGTAGGGGAAGCAAAAGTGGATGGGAACCTGGGAGGCAGTGACCATGAGATGGTCGAGTTCAGGATCCTGACACAAGGAAGAAAGGAGAGCAGCAGAATATGGACCCTGGACTTCAGAAAAGCAGACTTTGACTCCCTCAGGGAACAGATGGGCAGGATCCCCTGGGAGAATAACATGAAGGGCAAAGGGGTCCAGGAGAGCTGGCTGTATTTTAAAGAATCCTTATTGAGGTTGCAGGAACAAACCATCCCGATGTGTAGAAAGAATAGTAAATATGGCAGGCGACCAGCTTGGCTAAACAGTGAAATCCTTGCTGATCTTAAACGCAAAAAAGAGGCTTATAAGAAGTGGAAGATTGGACAAATGACCAGGGAGGAGTATAAAAATATTGCTCAGGCGTGCAGGAGTGAAATCAGGAAGGCCAAATCACACTTGGAGTTGCAGTTAGCAAGAGATGTTAAGAGTAACAAGAAGGGTTTCTTCAGGTATGTTAGCAACAAGAAGAAAATCAAGGAAAGTGTGGGCCCCTTACTGAATGAGGGAGGCAACCTAGTGACCGAGGATGTGGAAAAAGCTAATGTACTCAATGATTTTTTTGCCTCTGTCTTCACGCACAAGGTCAGCTCCCAGATTGCTGCACTGGGCAGTACAGCATGGGGAGAAGGTGACCAGCCCTCTGTGGAGAAAGAAGTGGTTCGGGACTATTTAGAAAAACTGGACGTGCACAAGTCCATGGGGCCGGATGCGCTGCATCCGAGGGTGCTAAAGGAGTTGGCGGGTGAGATTGCAGAGCCATTAGCCATTATTTTTGAAAACTCATGGCGATCGGGGGAGGTCCCAGATGACTGGAAAAAGGCTAATGTAGTGCCCATCTTTAAAAAAGGGAAGAAGGAGGATCCGGGGAACTACAGGCCAGTCAGCCTCACCTCAGTCCCTGGAAAAATTATGGAGCAGGTCCTCAAGGAGTCAATTATGAAACATTTAGAGGAAAGGAAAGTGATCAGGAACAGTCAGCATGGATTCACGAAGGGGAAGTCGTGCCTGACTAACCTAATTGCCTTCTATGATGAGATAACTGGCTCTGTGGATGAGGGGAAAGCAGTGGATGTGTTATTTCTTGACTTTAGCAAAGCTTTTGATACTGTCTCCCACAGTATTCTTGTCACCAAATTAAAGAAGTATGGGCTGGATGAATGGACTGTAAGGTGGATAGAAAGCTGGCTAGATCGTCGGGCTCAACGGGTAGTGATCAATGGCTCCATGTCTAGTTGGCAGCCGGTTTCAAGTGGAGTGCCCCAAGGGTCGGTCCTGGGGCCGGTTTTGTTTAATATCTTTATTAATGATCTGGAGGATGGTGTGGACTGCACTCTCAGCAAGTTTGCAGATGACACTAAACTAGGAGGCGTGGTAGATACACTAGAGGGTAGGGATCGGATACAGAGGGACCTAGACAAATTAGAGGATTGGGCAGAAAAAAACCTGATGAGGTTCAACAAGGACAAGTGCAGAGTCCTGCACTTAGGACGGAAGAATCCCATGCACTGCTACAGACTAGGGACCGAATGGCTAGGTAGCAGTTCTGCTGAAAAGGACCTAGGGGTCACAGTGGACGAGAAGCTGGATATGAGTCAACAGTGTGCTCTTGTTGCCAAGAAGGCTAACGGCATTTTGGGCTGTATAAGTAGGGGCATTGCCAGCAGATCGAGGAACGTGATTGTTCCTCTTTATTCGACATTGGTGAGGCCTCATCTGGAATACTGTGTCCAGTTTTGGGCCCCACACTACAAGAAGGATGTGGAAAAATTGGAAAGAGTCCAGCGGAGGGCAACAAAAATGATTAGGGGTCTGGAGCACATGACTTATGAGGAGAGGCTGAGAGAACTGGGATTGTTTAGTCTCCAGAAGAGAAGAATGAGGGGGGATTTGATAGCAGCCTTCAACTACCTGAAGGGGGGTTCCAAAGAGGATGGAGCTCGGCTGTTCTCAGTGGTGGCAGATGACAGAACAAGGAGCAATGGTCTCAAGTTGCGGTGGGGGAGGTCCAGGTTGGATATCAGGAAAAACTATTTCACTAGGAGGGTGGTGAAACACTGGAATGCGTTACCTAGGGAGGTGGTGGAGTCTCCTTCCTTGGAGGTTTTTAAGGCCCGGCTTGACAAAGCCCTGGCTGGGATGATTTAGCTGGGAATTGGTCCTGCTTTGAGCAGGGGGTTGGACTAGATGACCTCTTGAGGTCCCTTCCAACTCTGATATTCTATGATTCTATGATTACACTGTAAATTTACATCCCAGCTTCCCGCACACTGTGGCCATATAGACAAGCCCTAAGTTGTGATGTGGTAGGTCTCTGACTTGAAGAGAAGCTCCTGGTTCAAACTGCACTTAGTTATCGTGGGTGCATCTGCTGAGAATTGCTGCTGATCCAAGACTGAGTGCCATCTGCTCACCTCGCTTCCTTTGTAAATGCTACTGAATGACAGTTAAGTCCTGCAGCGTAGTTTGGAGGAGCTAGCTTTGAGATCTCTGGATAAGAAGTACTATATAAGAGCTAGGTATTATTTATTGTTACATTAGCTACGTGTATGATCTTGAACGTACAGGATGAGGCCTACTCATCATGCCCCAGTGAGGAATTCAGCAAAGCAGCAGGCTAGACTGTCAGGACATCCATTTCATCTGCCTTTAGTTAATGTTTACAGGGAAAGTGAGGCAAGAGGCCCCTTTTCATTCTCAGCCTAGGGTCAGATGCATTGGTCAGTAAGGTCAAATCAGTGGTGTGTTCAGCAGCTAGCAACTAATTAAATGTCATTTGCACTGGGGTTTTTGGTTGTCCTGGGCTGCCAGATAATAACATTTGTCTTGTTTGCAAAGCATTGCAAAGATAGGAAGCTTTAGAAATGAAATGAAAAGTGGAATGAAATCAGACTTTGGGCCCATTGTATGTAAATTCAATTTTACAAGACAACTGGCTACGGAGTGCAAAAAAACAAAAAATCTGAAAACTTAATCCACTTTGGGGTTTTAAAAATATTTTTATGTCTTAGTCAATCCAGAAATCTTTTTAAATGAATCCAGTGCTTGCAAAAATTATGATATCCTGGGACACTGACATGCTCTATTTGGGATATAGCTGTTCTTCATATGGACTTGGAAGTAACTACCTTCAAGGATGAAAGTGCAGGTTAGTTTCCCTTCCACTCAGACTTACAACAAAGGGGCCAGTTATGTGATGTCCATCGGAACTGGACTGAGAGACCCTCCTCATATATAGGGTACCAAACAGCCTTTGTGTCAGTATAAACCAGGGGTTGTCAAACTGGGGGTCGGGACCCCTCAGGGGGTCGCGAGGTTATTACATAGGGGGGTCGTGAGCTGTCAGCCTCCACCCCAAACCCTGCTTTGCCTCCAGCATTTATAATGGTGTTAAATATATAAACAAGTGTTTTTAATTTATAAGGGGGGGTCGCACTCATAGGCTTGCTATGTGAAAGGGGTCACCAGTACAATAGTTTGAGAACCACTGGTATAAACATTGGTTGGATTTGAACCAGAACCTAGAGGCAAAAGGCTCTATATCCTATCACTAATCATCTGAACCAGCCACCTTCACTTTATAATTCTTGACACTCAATGGTGCCAAAGTGAAGATTGTTCCACAAACTGAGTGAAAACATCACACTTTTCTCTCTTCAACTAGTCAGGACCAGCAAAGAGGGTGAGAAATGTGGTGGTATCACAAGGAATGGGCTTGTTCTCTGTGTTCCATGCAATAGGATACAGGGATTTTATTCTTTGATTAAACTTAAAAAAACAACGTTCATCTTGGGCAGATCTCTGGAATGTCACATTTCATTCATAACAATTTTTTACAGCCAGAGTATCAGTTCTTGGAAAAACACATAGCTGTCAATTGAACTAGAGAGCCAGGCCAGGCCACCCCTTTATATAATTTAACTCATCTCCTTACTCTACATAAGCAGAAAGCTGTAGATAGAATTCTCCATGAGCAGTGGAATATGCTGACATTTCAGTGGCGAGCAGACTTTAAGGTTGGGGAAAAAATAGTTTTATCCTAGGAACTAATTTTTTCCCCCCAGGAAACATCCCATTGTGGCTAATAATGGGAATGTGCCACAGGTACTGTGGGGTTTGTGGTGAATTGTGTCTGTCTATATGCAGGAGTCCTTCTTGCCCAACTTTATTAAATACATGTGGGGCTGGTACTAAAGCTCAAGACCTTCATCTCCAGCTATACACAGGCATCTAACCAATGATCTTCTACGCAAAGAGCTCCGCAGGCTCAGAGAGCTGGTATGTGCACAAGCAGATCTGATTCCTTCCATCCATTAATGGGTTAATGTACATCACGGGTTAATGGAATGTCAGGTATGAAGGAGGAAGGCTATACTTGTGGTTTAGACAAAAGGCTCAGAATTGGATCTGGGCTTTTGCAGTGGCTTCCTCTGTGACTTTGGGTAAGTTGCTTAGATCAAAATGTAAGTGTCCATTAATGAGGGGCGTCTCCCTTCTTGGGTGCTCAGCTTCAGATATCTAACACCTTATCTTGATCAGAGGTGCTGAATGCCCACAGCCCCTGTTTAAGTAATGCATGCACAGTGGCTCTCCAAAACCAGGCTGAGTCTTGAGTTGAGCGCGCACACATTTTAAAATCGAGGCTTTAGTCACTCTGTGCCTCAGTTTCCTCCTCTGTAAAATGGTCATCACAATCACCTGTCTCACAAGGGTATTGTGAACCTTCACTTACAAATGTCTGCAGGTGCTTGGAGATCCTTGGGTGAAAGGAGAGACAAGCACAATTACTGTCTTTGGTATTAGCCAGTGGAGAATTGATTTTACAGTATAAGATCGTGTTGTCACTATCAGAGGGGTAGCCGTGTTAGTCTGAATCTGTAAAAAGCAACAGAGAGTCCTGTGTCACCTTTAAGACTAACAGAAGTCTTCTGTTAGTCTTAAAGGTGCCACAGGACTCTCTGTTGCTGTTGTCACTATGTGTATTATTATGACTACAGAGCCAATAATGGTGGCACAGTATCTCTCATTATTCCATATTTAGTTACTGAAATACCTGCACTCAAAGTGTATTCTACAGGGAGCAATTCGGCAGCTGTCTATGGAATGACCACACATATTGCAGCATGAGCTTACAGAAGACAGCTACCTTGTATCTCTGGATAGGAGGGGGAGCCATTGATTAGACTGGACTGTGAACGCCCAGCTAGAAGGAACAACATGAAACAGAGGAAAGGAAACAGTAGGTTGAGGACCAGATCCTCAGCTGGTGAAAATCCATATATCTTCATTGACTGCAATGGAGCTACACTGAGTTACATTAGTTGGAGATATGGCCCGGAATGTTTCCGACTGGTGAAACCTGTTAGACTGGGATAGTAGTGAACCTTGAAGAACTGGAGAGCCACTTAATTATTGAATGGAACTGTCGACAGCCATATGTGTTTGGCAGCACAACATCCTGACTGTGCACTGCGACATTTGTGTGATCAGGACTTGTCATCATCGCACACCTGTGTAATATGGTGAAGACAACACAAAGCAGTGTTGGGATGTTCTGCTATGATAACTTTTGTGGGTCCGGTAAGACCTTTGCACTCTCAATGGAGCACATGTAGGGAACACCAAAGATATGCAAGCTTCCTGATCTCTTATTTCTTATGCACCCCAAACTTCTGTGTGGCTCAGTGGAAGTTTTGGGTGCATGAGGGATATGGGATTGGGTGGACCCAGGATGAAATCCTGGACCTACTGAAATCAGTGGGGCCAGGATTTTGCCCTCATTTTGGATGGGAAGTGATGGAAGCACCTCATTTAAGACCGTTATTAAAATGAACGGGACAAAGCCCTTCTGAATGTCTGTTGGGAGCCAGAACAAGATTGTCTTTCTCCTCCATATGTCCAAGATGACCTCTAAAACTTTACCCATCTCTAACTTCTGTAGTTTTCATACTGATATAGACATAGAAATAGATATATATCCTTGTAAATCAAGGATATTCCCCAAAGTGACTGTTCTGAACCCCTAAATGCATTGTCTTGTTTTTTCCCCCCAGTGTTATTCCCAGCATCGTGACTTTTCCATCATGTCAGAACCTATAACACTCAACGTTGGAGGAAAACTGTACACCACTTCCCTATCTACTTTAACTAGTTTTCCAGACTCCATGCTGGGCGCCATGTTCAGTGGAAAGATGCCAACCAAGAGGGATAGCCAAGGCTACTGCTTCATTGACCGAGATGGCAAAGTGTTCCGCTACATCTTGAACTTCTTGAGAACTTCCCACCTGGACCTCCCTGAGGACTTCCAGGAAATGGGCTTGCTGCGACGGGAGGCGGATTTTTATCAGGTTCAGCCACTGATTGAAGCGTTGCAAGAGAAGGAGGTGGAGCTCTCCAAAGCTGAGAAGAACGCCATGCTCAATATCACCTTGGATCAGAGGACACAGACAGTTCACTTCACTGTTCGGGAAGCGCCCCAGATCTATAGCCTGTCTTCCTCCAGCATGGAAGTATTTAACGCCCACATATTCAGCACCTCATCTCTGTTCTTGAAGCTCCTGGGTTCCAGACTTTACTATTGCTTCAACGGCAACCTGTCTTCAATATCCAGCTACCTGCAGGACCCCAACCACTTGACCTTGGATTGGGTCGCGACTGTGGAAGGCCTGCCAGAAGAGGAGTACACTAGACAGAACTTAAAGAGACTTTGGGTGGTGCCAGCTAATACGCAAATTAATAGCTTCCAGGTATTTGTGGAAGAGGTGCTAAAAATAGCCATGAGTGATGGGTTTTGTGTGGATTCCTCCCACCCCCATGCCTCTGATTTCATGAATAATAAGATTATTCGACTAATTCGGTACAAGTAGAAATAGCCTGTTGTGATGGTATTAGGAAATACATAACCAAACACAGTGTTTTATTTTAAGACCCACTTCGAGACACTGTAACAAACAGCCTAATACAAAATAATGTGATAATCTGTACTAAGAATCACTAACTGTGAGTTGATTTTCCTGTACTGAATTTACCAATGTCCTTTCAGAATATGTCTAAATTCTAGGTGGATGGAATGCTGTCTATTGGCTTGAGCAGGGTCTAGGAATTAAGGAGTCCTGGGCTCCATTTCTGCCTCTGCCACTGACTCACTGTGTGATTGTGGGCAGGTCACTTAATTTCTCTCTGACTCTGTTTTCCCATCGGAAAACAGGGATAGTAATATTTAACCTACTTCAAAAGAATGCCGTGAGGCTTAAATAATGAGGTTTACAAATCGCCTTGAGATCATCCAATGCAGCGTTCCAGAGCTGCAGAGTTGTAGTAAGTGCAGTGGGTTTGAGTCTCCACCACGTTGCACGTTGTGTAGCCAATTTTACTTGGCCAGAGTGGATGTAGAATGCTACCAAGTCAGCAGGATAGAGGTTTCACACACACCTTACACAGGTATAAATGACCATGCAAGGAAGCGGAGAATCTGGCTTAGAGTGTTCAAACTGAAGTCTTCTTTTCCCTGTAATGAATCCTCAATCCTGTTCTTCTATTGAAGTAGCCATGTTTGCACTGGGCAGTTGGTATCGCAAATGACGAAGGATGCCATTGCAGACAGAATAATGCTGTCTATGTGGGTTTTGTTTAAACATGCTTTGGATACACAGGAGCGCCGCCAGCTTTCCTGCCGCCCTTGGCGGTGGAAGGTCCTGCCCCGAAACGCCGCCCCCCCCCCACAGAGGCGGTGGAAGGTCCCACCACCGAAATACCGCTGCGGTCGCTGCCCCCCAAATTGTAGTGCCCTAATGGGTTGTGCTGGCCCTGTGGATACACTTAAACCCTTACCAATTACGCTCTAATGCATGAAAGGTAACTAGATTTGGTCTTTCTCATAAGGGTATGTGTCTGGAGGATACTGCTGAAAACATTTTTTGTTCTGGAGACAATTAACAGAATAGAGTGTGTCAGCCCCAAATGTCTTCTAAATAGTTTGAACCACATCTACCTATGTCCCACACCTTCTCTTTGGGCACATGCTCCCCAGGGCAGATGGGTAATGAAGCATTAAGGGCTGAACGAAACATAGTTTGCCTTTTGGAATACAAACCATCCCTTCTATAAGATTATGCATGATATGTTTTCTAATTACTCTTCTTCAGTAAAGACCAGGGGCCTGATTCTCATTTGCCTTGCACCATGTGCATTTGTTTACACCAGTGCCAAGTGCATGTTGTAAAAGACTACCCAGTCAGAATGGAAGGATTTTACACCCTCTGTGCTTGGGTGTACATGACTACACAAGGGGCAGGGAAATGGAGAACCAGCCCAGTAGAAATGGTGGAAGGGGGGGAAATGGCCAAGCACTTTAACTAAGGCCTTGTCTACACCAGAGGTTCTCAACCTTTTTCTTTCTGAAGCTCCCCTCCCCCCCAACATGCTATTAAAAACTTCACGGCCCACCTGTTCCACAATAACTGGTTTTCTGTATATAAAAGCCAGGGTCGGCCTTAGCGGGTAGCAAGCAGGTCTATTGCCTGGGGCCCCATGCCCCGGGGGCCCCCACGAAGCTCCATTGCTCAGGCTTCAGCCCCGGGTGGCGGGGCTCTGGGAACTGGGCTTCAACCCTATGCGATGGGGCTTCGGCCCTATGTGATGGGGTTCGCCAGGGGTCGGCAACCTTTGGCACGCGGCCCATCAGGGTAATCTGCTGACAGGCCGCGAGACATTTTGTTTACGTTGACCATCCGCAGGTATGGCCCGCTGCAGCTCCTAGTGGCCGCGATTTGCCATTCCCAGCCAATGGGAGCTGCGGGAAGCGGCGGGCCACTGGGATGTGTCTTTCTGAACAAGGTTGTCACACTCAAGCACTGACTACACTGGCAAACCTCTGGATATCGCTCACCATCTGTCATCTGTAATGAGACAGAAGGGAGAATACAGTGATCTGTAAGGCATCCAATAACTAGCATCCATCCCTGCATTTTTACTGTCTCCAGAAGCTTTTAAATCAGGTCTGTGTTTCTACAAAGCTTAGCCTTATCCTAGTCCTTGCTTCCTAAAGTACTATGGCACAGTACCAACCCAGTTTATATGTAACCATGGTATAGGAGTTGTATTTTGTTAAAATTTATAAGACCTCTTCAACTTTACCACCCCAAGCTGCAATGGCTGTAGATGGTAAAAACCCAGATACTGCAGCAAGTGGTGTTACATGTCAAGCCACCAACACCACTCCCAATGAATCAGTGCTGTACCAATGCAGCTGTGTGATATGAGAGGCACCATGCTGTGGGAGATGTTGCCTTTTGGATGAAATGTAAAATGGAGGTCCTGACCCTTTATAGCCATTAAAAATCATCTGGAAACTTTCAGAAGATTGAGGATGTTAATCCTGATCTCCTGTCCAAGATCCAACATGAAAAATGATGTTCTTCCCATTTAAAATCCCCTTGCCGTTTCAAATGGATCAAGTAGCATTCTTCCCTCCCTGTCTGAAACTGCTGTGCGGTGTTAAACAACGGCCATATTCCACACCAGAGGTAGCTGCATGTCAGTGGTGAAGCAAAGTGATTCCTGTGTGAATCTATCTTATACAAAGAGTTTATAGTTAAACTGGATGCTAATGTGTCAAGTATCAGGGGGTAGCCGTGTTAGTCTGTATCTACAAAAACAACAAGGAGTCTGGTGGCACCTTAAAGACTAACAGATTTATTTGGGCATAAGCTTTCGTGAGTTAAAACCTCACTTCTTCGGATGCATGAAGAAGAAGTGAGGTTTTAACTCACGAAAGCTTATGCCCAAATAAATCTGTTAGTCTTTAAGGTGCCACCAGACTCCTTGTTGTTTTTTGGATGCTAATGTGTTATACAGTACTCATCATTTTACATCCTCTGAATAGTTTGACCTGCAAGATCTCAGAAGCTGCCTGCTCTAACCAAAGCTGTGTCATAAAGCAAATAAAATTAATTTGGAAGTAGTGCTTATAGAGTTTCTGGGGAGGTTTTTATCCTACCCTCTAACCACAGAATTTCAATTATACCTGATATGCAGACACCATTTTCATCTGTCAGGAGAAAAGGAATATTAATCTGTAGAAATTTATTTTTCTGTACATTTTTAATTCAAGAAGCTTCGAAAGGTGTAACTCTGCAGCAGTCCGTGGAGCCCCAATCATTTACACCAGCTCAGACTCTGGCTCAATATTTCCAACGTCTATTTCACTATCTGTAAAATGGAGGGGAAAGTACTTACGGGCCTCAAATGTATTATGAGGCTTAATTAATGTTTGTGAAACATATAGGTGTTACAAATGCTAAGTATTAGTACTAATAAATCAGGTGATGTCTTCTTCTGTGGTAGGATCTACGTAAAGGGAGTTGTACGTGAGAAAATCTCTTTAATGCAGATGCTGCGTCTGAGAAAGATTAGATGGGCATAAAGAGCTGGTAAGGCTACAGACCCATGTCATTAGGAATGAGATGAGAATACTGTCACTGTGCCTCAGTGGGTCACAACTGAGAATACCAAATTCAGGACAAGCTGCTGGGAAAAAGGGCAGACACCCCAAATCTGGTGGTTATTCTTCCATGATATATACCAAACCAGCAACAAATGTAAACTTCTGTCTCACCACACTGGCTAACAAGAAGTCAGAAATGCAGCCTCCTTAGGTATTCCAGTCCTAGATTAAACACCCTGACCCTAGATTTAATTATGAGTGTTTATTTAAAACCAATTTCATCAAACAAAAGGGTTCTTCTCATCCCAAAGGACCAGCCACATACCTAGGTCAATATATAACTCAGATATTACCCAATAATCATGCTTACAACCAATTCTTATTAACTAAACTAAGATTTATTTAAAAAGTAAAGAGAGAGAGAGTATTGGTTAAAAGATCAGTATACATACAGACATGAGTACCATTCTGAGATCAGTTTTATAGCAGAGATGGTGAGCTTTGTAGTTGTTGCAAAGAGATCATTCAGAATTAGTCCATAGGTTATAGTCCAATGTTCATATTCAGGGTGATCCAGGTGGGACTGGAGATCTCGGTTTAATGAATAAAGGCCTGTTCAAAGACTCCCCACATACAAATTCCATCCACATTAGAGGGGGTTACACTGATTTTTAACTATATCAGTACTATACCTCTCCCCATCCTTGATATGGATGCAGTTATACCAATAAAAAGAAGAACAGGAGGACTTGTGGCACCTTAGAGACTAACAAATTTATTAGAGCATAAGCTTTCGTGGACTACAGCCCACTTCTTCGGATGCATATAGAATGGAACAATATATGTTCCATTCTATATGCATCCGAAGAAGTGGGCTGTAGTCCACGAAAGCTTATGCTCTAATAAATTTGTTAGTCTCTAAGGTGCCACAAGTCCTCCTGTTCTTCTTTTTGCGGATACAGACTAACACGGCTGCTACTCTGAAACCTTTAGTTATACCAATGAAGTTTATTCCTATAAGTTGAGGGAAACAAGCTATACCGGTATGAGGCTATTTTGTACTGGTATCACTGTGCCCACCAGGCATTGTGCTGATTTGGTAAAAAAATAAATCCCACTCCAATTGAAAAAGTTAAATTGGTACAAAAACTGTAGACCATGGATTGAGAGCCTAGAACACTTGAGCCTGGTTCCCCACTGCTATATACTAGGGTCACTGACATCTAGGCAAAGTGGATGGAAAATGCTGCCTGCTCATATGGGAGAGGTTTACACTTGCTTTTCTTAAAGGCATTATAGAGACTGACTCCCACTAACTCACCATGTATTAGAGGGGTAGCCATGTTAGTCTGTATCCACAAAAACAATGAGGGTCCGATGGCACCTTAAAGACTAGTGGATTTATTGAAGAAGTGGGTTTTTTACCGACGAAAGCTTATGCCCAAATAAATCTGCTAGTCTTTAAGGTGCCACCAGACTCTTTGTTGTTTTTGTTAACTCGCCATGTGTAATTTAGGCCTAATCCACAGTTAAAAACTAGATTGACCTAGCTACATCGCTCAGGGCTACGAACATTTTTGCACCCTGAGTGTTGTAGTTAGGTTGACCTAAGCCCCAGTGTAGATACGCCAGGTCCAATGGAAGAATTCTTCCATCAACGTAGCTACCGCGTCTCGGAGTGGTGGATTGACTACATTGATGGAAAAATCCACTCCATCAATGTAGGAAGCATCTACACTATGGTACTGAGCAGCACAATTCCAGCACCATAGCTGGGCCGCGGTAGTACAGACATGGCCTTAATCTCTCTATGCCTCAATTCCTCCATTGGCAAAATGAGGCTCAATCATACTTCAATAAAGTGCTGAGACCCCCACCAATGGCAGACCATTAGGAAATAATAGGGCAGAAAAACACCAGAGAGGGTAGTTAATAAATCAAATATGCGCTCATAATGCAATGCCTTTGCCAGCCAGGGCTGTATGCACAACACAAAGGGATCTCTTGTATGACAAAGTTACTGTGAAGCAGTTTATTAGAGCCTGGGAAGGACTACTCTTGTAATTCTGCATATGCTACGGGGCTCATTGAAAATGGAAATTGACAAGTTGGAGACGGTTCTGAGATGATGAAGGGACTAGAGCAGATGACATCTGAAGAGATGGAACTTAATGTCTATAACCAGGAGGCATTAAGGGAGGTGAACAGAAGGTAGGAGTGGGGTTTGTTCCTGTAGGTGATGGTGGTGACATAACGAGTAGCAGTATAAAGCTAAAGATGGGAAGTGTGAGGTCTTGTCTTGAGAGAGAGGGGGATAAATGACCTAGATATGTTCAGAAATAGGGTAGATAATATCCTAGTGGGATTAATAATTCAAAGAAGATCCTGCTCCCAAGGCTGCCAGGCAGGAGGCTGGGACTGGAATGACCCTGCTGGTCCTTTTCAGCTCAGATCTTCTATTATTCTGTAACTTGAAGGTGTCCAAACAATGTGACACTGAGAGATACATTGGTAACTTGCCAGAGACCAATGCCTAATTTGCACATACATTAATGTAATCAAATGTATGCACAATTCTAGCTGCTTGTACTACTCTCTGCCTTGATAGCTGATAGAAATTGTTGCCTGTTTGAATTTGCTGGCAATAAACACCTGCAATTAATCAGATTTACCCTCACTCTACTGTTATGGAGAAAGGGCTGCCATGAGCTATGTATTAGGTTTATAGGGAGTGGCAAATTTGATCTTCAACCCATGCAATAAGGACTCTACTAACACTGCTTTGTAAATTAAACCTGGGATCATCTTACGCATTGATGCTTCATAGACAAATGGAGAAGCTATGAAAGAGACTGATGTTTTCCCAGATGCCATTATACTTAAAGTATAGGAAATGACACTGATTTATTTTTAAATATTTAACTCTCTTAATACTACAGGCTAAATTCTCAAATAACATCCAGATCCAACTTTTCTGGGTGGGATGGGCTGTATGTCAGGGCCATAAACATGCAGATCATGCTCCCTAATCTCCTCGATGGCTCCTATCCTAGACAACATTAGGAGTGGAGTGGTGTGATAGATCCATGGATTCTAAAGAAAGCTAGGAGTATAGGAATGGGCTGCTGGGCACTCTCTTCCCCATTTTCTTGCTCCTGGATTTAGGATTTTCTAGTTGGCCAGAATTTGTCCCAGATTTGTTAAGAGAGCTGCTTAACTGAAAAATATCAGAAGCTGTTTTATTTCCTCTAACTCTTACAGAGTTTATGGTGCATTTTAAATTTGTTTCACCTTTTTCTGACTATAGCTCTTTTCTGAATAATGTTACTAAAAGTGTATTTCAAAAATAAGTAAATAAAATGTAATGAGTGGTGCGCCAGATTCAGTGATGGACATAAATTTGTTTGCAAATGAAAATGTAATGCTTTTTTCTGAAGTTGTAGCTTATTTCCCTCTCTCTAGGACTTTATATAGCACATTATCATAATACTACCGCCCAGAAGGCACTAGTGCTGAGAGCTGCACTAGGAATTCTGCAATACCTACCAGAAGGCAATGCAACCAAACTGGTTTAGAATAATCCTAATGTGGACATGAAGCAGAAGCACAAGCCATTTTAAATACTAGGCTATAAGCTAGGCTAGTATGGATGCATTAAACTAAGGGTTCTCAAACTGGGGGCCAGGACCCCTCGGGGGTTGCGAGGTTATTACAGGGGGGGTCATGAGCTGTCAGCCTCCACCCCACACCCTGCTTTGCATCCAGCATTTATAATGATGTTAAATATATTAAAAAGTGTTTTTAATTTATAAGGGGGGGGGGTCACACTCAGAGGTTTGCTCTATAAAAGGGGTCACCGGAACAAACGTTTGAGAACTACTGTATTAGACCCTTTAAGGTTTGATCGATTATACAGTGAACAGTTCTGTCCTCTAGCACCAATTCCTGCAAAGATACTGCAACACTGCTATTCAACCCATGGCTCTTCACAGTCCCTAAATTTGAACAACAACCTATATGATGTTGATGTAGCAGCTGCATTGAAGGAAAAGAAGCCAATTTAAATACTGTTTGTATGATTTGCATTAATGTAGCACCCGCTAGGTGCTTTCCAAATGTGTAATAAGATGGTTCCCTGCTCCAGAGAGCTCACAAGATGACATGCAAGTGTCACCTTCACACAAACACACCCAGCTCTGTAACAGTTGGCAATTTCTTGTAGGCATCAAAAGTCTTGAGCCTGCAAACCTATAAAAAACATCTCACAGTAGGGTGACCAGATAGTAAGTGTGAAAAATCAGGACAGAGGGTGGGGGGTAATTGGCACCTATATAAGAAAACCCCCCAAATATCGGGACTATCCCTATAAAATCGGGATATCTGGTCACCCTATCTCACAGCCACCTAGGGCTTTAGTTGTACCAATTAGTTGCAACTCCTGGGGATAAGTTCCTTAACTCAGCTCCAACTGAACTGATGTATTCTTTAGTGGGTTTTTTTCTAATGATGACAGGAAGCGGTAAGCATTGCAGCTGCAGTGAGTTCACCAATGCTTTCCCCTCTATCCTACTGTGCAAGCCTTGCTTTGGAAGTTACTCAGAAGCCACTAGACACACAAATAATTCTGGGCACATAGGATATAATTTGGGTGGGAGAAGGGCTGGTTTTTGCACCAGCTCAGGGGGAGGGGAGGAGCCTGCTGCTCTCCCACCCAGTTCAGCTCATCATTATCCTCCACTGCTGGGAAGGACAATCACTGGAACGCTGGAGGCAGCTGCATATTAATCATTATTAATGCAGCCTTGCAAAACTGTCCTTAAAGTGTATTGGCCGCAGGTAGAATATGATTGATTCTCCCTCCCTTTCCCCTGGGGAGTGAATATGATAGGGGAAGAGAAAACTAATTATTTTTTACTCCAATAGGCAAGTAGAATTTTGCAAAGGTGTGATAATTATTAGCATTTACAAGACGCTCTAATCACAGTAGGATGTGCTTATGTGTGTGGTTAAACTATGCAGCTGCTGCACACCTCTAAGGGTTGCAGCCCTAATACGTCATAGCTGAAATTCTTTCATATCTATCTCACCCTAATCTAAGTCAAGCCAGTACTTGGGTGGGAGACCAGGTAAAATCCACCTGGTGCAGGAAGTGGCGTTGAAGAGTGCTGCTTACTCTCCCCTTTCAGTGAGTACTGACCCCATGCGCCAGCGTGATAGTACTAAACTATATTCATTCAGGACTGAAGCAAAACCCACTTTACAGACACCCCCTTAGCGCCTGCGCAGTCGACCTGTCCCCAGGGAGCTAACGCATGCGGAGTGCGCAGTCCGCACGCGTCCTGGGAATGAGGGGGGGAGCCGCTGGCGCATGCGCGATATGGTCGCAGGATTATGTTTTTCAAACAATCTAGGCGGGCGGGCTCGCGCGGATAATTTCTGCGCGTGCGCAGTGGTGGCCGCGGAGCTGTCAGTGAGCGGCGTGTCATGGCGGCGGCGGCGGGTGGAAGCGGCGGTTGCTGGTTCCTGGCTCTGGCGCTCGGGGTTTCCCTTCTCAAATGTCTCCTCATACCGACCTAGTAAGGGCCGCGGGGCCGGGCCGGGACAGCCTCCCCCTCGCCATGTCTCTCTGTCTGTCCGTGTCCCGCCCCGTCCCCGGGGCAGCCGTGCGCCGTGGCCAGTGCTTCCACCCCCCCCCCCCCGACCTGCAGCCCCTGGGCGGGGGGAGCTATGGTGCCTCAGGGACCAGGCGGCCGGTCCCTGGTTGCCTTGGTTACCACCCGGGCAGTGTCGCGTGGCCGTAACAGCCTGTGGTGCCCCGGGCGCCGCCGCCCCTCCCCGCGCTGGTGGGCCAGGGGCTCCTGGCGCGGGCCGCCTTGCGGGAGAACCCCCCGCTGCCTCCCGGCGCTGACTTGCAGTGGGGCCGAGCCTCCCCATGCCGCCGTCCTGCGGTGTGGGGGCTGCTCTGGGGCTCCTGCCAGGGATCCTGTATTAGTGCAACGGCTCTTCACAGCCGAGTGCAACTACCTTACACGCACCCAGAGAACGGGGCCCCGGGGTTTATGGAGTTAGCTGGCAACTTCCTGGCCTGGCAGTGAGGCTACACCTCCAAAGCAACCCATAAATAGTTACATGCTGTACTAGCTTGTGCTGGTTTGGGCTGCAAATTGCCTCCCACTCTCTTTTCGTGCTGGAGGAGCTGGGCATCAGGTCACCTGAGAGTCAACTATCTTTTCCAACGCCCACGTTTGGTTTACTTTGTGCTTGACACTAGTGGCCTTATCTGTCACCCATTAAAGTGAGACTAAATTCTGCATATGAGTTTCAAAATTTCTAGGCTTTTAGCACAGATACTGATGACTTCAAGTTACCAAGCCCCAAGATGGAAGGAGGCTATTTAATAGGGGGGAGGGATAGCTCAGTGGTTTGAGCATTGGCCTGCTAAACCCAGGGTTGTGAGTTCAATCCTTGAGGGGGCCACTTAGGGATCTGGGGCAAAATCAGTACTTGGTCCTGCTAGTGAAGGCAGGGGGCTGGACTCAATGACCTTTCAAGGTCCCTTCCAGTTCTAGGAGATAGGATATTTCCATTAATTTATTTATAGGACTGCACACTTATTTGATGTGGCGTTGTGGGAGTATTTATTGTTTCTAATATTGTACTTCAGTTTAATAATTTATCACTTCTGAGACAAATTATGATGTGAGAATCCATCTTCTTTATTTGTCCTGATTGGGAATAAATTTGGGTTTGTAATGATGACAGAGAGTTGAGAGCAATGTTACCTGGCACCTTCTGTAGAGGGTATTAAGAATGTTCCTAAGCAGCCTGATGGTTGTTTTGACCTCTTAAAACCTCACTTCAAATCTGTGCTAGAGGATCAAAGTATGAATTCTTCTTTCCTCAAAGAAGAGCAAAATAGACAGCCTTGAGTAAAACCTCTGAGGACATTTATGTTTTTTTTTTTTTAAACTCTCTTAAAATTTGTTTTAAAGATACAGTGTGAAGTCTCTTACTTTTTGTGAGAAGTTTAATAGTAAACAAAAGATGCTTCTACTCTTAAACTACATAGTTGTTTCAGACATTTACAGAGTGGGATTTTCAAAAGTTTATAAATGAATGGAGCACAGGTGCTTTTAACTCAAACTTAAAACTTAAGTATGAACACTTTCATTTGCTAAATATGAGCATATTCATTTCCTTAGTATGTTCATAAGTATTAGTTGGAGTAGCTCATTATTAATACTGTCTGATGCTTCGATCTGTTTCATATTACATAAAAGTTTTCTCTTGCGTTCATGTGAAGTTTGATTCTGCAATTATAAAGCAGAAAGGTTTGATTTTTAAATACATTTCTTGTTAATTTTGTAATGTGAGCAAAGGACTAAAAAACTGACCTTTTTGTAACAGCGCTAGAACTTTAAGACAATTTACCCTTGAGGTAACCAAAAGCATTACATATTTATAATGCAACTTTAATAATTTGGCAGACAGCTGTTTCAGATCAGAACAGCATCTGACATGAATCTTCCAATATTGTATCTAATAGCTTTTACATTTCTGAGTAACAGGAGTCAGCTTTTCTGTAAATTGGGACTGTTTTCAGTTGTCAGGCTCCCTATACAATATGAATACGCGCTGCAGTGCGTCTTTGCGATGGGTTCATTAAGGTGGGAATGGTGTTATCAAAATGTTTAAATCTGATGCCAATACTTTATTTTAAAAAATTCTTTACACTTTCAAGTCATCTTGTAGTACAAATTGCTTGTTTGTAATAGTTTCTGTTGCCAAGCAACTAGAGTAAGGTTTTTGTAGATACAGACTAACACGGCTACCCCCTGATACTAGAGTAAGGTTTGTAATAAGTAGTAATGCTAATGGTAAAACATTATAAACTAAATTAGTCCTATGCAAAGTAGATCTTTCTTTAGCGATGTATGTTGTATGTTCTCCATTGTTTTATGTCTATATTTCTAACAGCTATTACATGACCTGGAGGATAACAAGGTTATAAAGGAATGGCCAGCATGCATTTGTCTAGAACAAATAATTCCAAACCACCCTAATTTCTTTTTTTGATAGGGTTACTAGCCTAGTGGGTAGGGGGAATCAGTAGATAGGATATATACACCTCTACCCCGATATAACGCAACCCGATATAACACGAATTCGGATATAATGCGGTAAAGCAGTGCTCCGGCGGGGCGGGGCTGTGCACTCCAACGGATCAATTACAGTACATTAGAAGCAGGAGGAAGACCAAAGACACGGTAGGCCCACTGCTCAGTGAAGAGGGAGAAACAGTAACAGGAAACTTGGAAATGGCAGAGATGCTTAATGACTTCTTTGTTTCGGTCTTCACCGAGAAGTCTGAAGGAATGCCTAACATAGTGAATGCTAATGGGAAGGGGGTAGGTTTAGCAGATAAAATACAAAAAGAACAAGTTAAAAATCACTTAGAAAAGTTAGATGCCTGCAAGTCACCAGGACCTGATGAAATGCATCCTAGAATACTCAAGGAGCTAATAGAGGAGGTATCTGAGCCTCTAGCTATTATCTTTGGAAAATCATGGGAGACGGGAGAGATTCCAGAAGACTGGAAAAGGGCAAATATAGTGCCCATCTATAAAAAGGGAAATAAAAACAACCCAGGAAACTACAGACCAGTTAGTTTAACTTCTGTGCCAGGGAAGATAATGGAGCAAGTAATTAAGGAAATCATCTGCAAACACTTGGAAGGTGGTAAGGTGATAGGGGATAGCCAGCATGGATTTGTAAAGAACAAATCATGTCAAACCAATCTGATAGCTTTCTTTGATAGGATAACGAGTCTTGTGGATAAGGGAGAAGCTGTGGATGTGGTATACCTAGACTTTAGTAAGGCATTTGATATGGTCTCGCATGATATTCTGATCGATAAACTAGGCAAATACGATTTAGATGGGGCTACTATAAGGTGGGTGCATAACTGGCTGGATAACCGTACTCAGAGAGTTATTAATGGTTCCCAATCCTGCTGGAAAGGCATAACAAGTGGGGTTCTGCAGGGGTCTGTTTTGGGACCAGCTCTGTTCAATATCTTCATTAACGATTTAGATATTGGCATAGAAAGTACGCTTATTAAGTTTGCGAATGATACCAAACTGGGGGGGATTGCAACTGCTTTGGAGGTCAGGGTCATAATTCAAAGTGATCTGGACAAATTGGAGAAATGGTCTGAGGTAAACAGGATGAAGTTTAACAAAGACAAATGCAAAGTGCTCCACTTAGGAAGGAAAAATCAGTCTCACACATACAGAATGGGAAGAGACTGTCTAGGAAGGAGTATGGCAGAAGGGGATATAGGGGTTATAATGGACCACAAGCTAAATATGAGTCAACAGTGTGATGCTGTTGCAAAAAAAGCAAACATGATTCTGGGATGTATTAACAGGTGTGTTGTGAGCAAGACACGAGAAGTCATTCTTCCGCTCTACTCAGGCCTCAGCTGGAGTATTGTGTCCAGTTCTGGGCACCGCATTTCAAGAAAGATGTGGAGAAATTGGAGAGGGTCCAGAGAAGAGCAACAAGAATGATTAAAGGTCTTGAGAACATGACCTATGAAGGAAGGCAGAAAGAATTGGGTTTGTTTAGTTTGGAAAAGGGAAGACTGAGAGGGGACATGATAGCAGTTTTCAGGTATCTAAAAGGGTGTCATGAGGAGGAGGGAGAAAACTTGTTCACCTTAGCCTCTAAGGATAGAACAAGAAGCAATGGGCTTAAACTGCAGCAAGGGCGGTCTAGGTTGGACATTAGGAAAAAGTTCCTAACTGTCAGGGTGGTTAAACACTGGAATAAATTGCCTAGGGAGGTTGTGGAATCTCCATCTCTGGAGATATTTAAGAGTAGGTTAGATAAATGTCTATCAGGGATGGTCTAGACAGTAGTTGGTCCTGCTATGAGGTCAGGGGACTGGACTCGATGACCTCTCGG
Source organism: Chrysemys picta bellii (assembly GCF_011386835.1). Taxonomy (NCBI): domain Eukaryota; kingdom Metazoa; phylum Chordata; order Testudines; family Emydidae; genus Chrysemys; species Chrysemys picta. Next base: position 338,380,717 of record NC_088791.1, read on the forward strand.
AGTCCCTTCCAGTCCTAGAATCTGTGAATCAAAGCAAGTTCGATATAACGCGGTTTCACCTATAATGCGGTAAGATTTTTTGGCTCCTGAGGACAGCGTTATATCGGGGTAGCGGTGTATTAATATTAGTAAGGATTTTGACACCGTACCACATGACCTTCTCATAAACAAACTAGGGAAATGTGGTCTAGATGAAATTACTATCAGGTGGGAGCACAACAGGGTCAAAGCTGAACTCCAAGAGTGTCAATGGTTTGCTGTGAAACTGGGAGGGTGTATCTAGTGGGGTCCTACTGGGGTCAGTCCTGAGTCCAGTACTTTTTAATATTTTCATTAATTACTTGGAAAGTGGAATGGAGAGCGTGCTTATAAAATTTTCAGATGACGACAAGCTGGGAGGGGTTGCAAGCACTTTGGAGGAAAGGATTAAAATTCAAAACAACCTTGACAAATTAGAGAATTGGTCTGAATTCAACAAGATGAAATTCAATACAGACAAGTGCAAAGTACTTCACTTAGGAAGGAAAAATGAAATGCACAACTAATAAATGGAGAATAGCTGCCTAGGTGGTAGTACTGCTAAAAGAGATCTGGGGGTTATAGTGGCTCACAAACTGAATGAGTCAACAATGTGCTGGAAGTTGCGAAAAAGGCTAATATTCTGGGGTATATTAACACGAGTGTCATATACAAGATATGGGAGGTAATTGTTCTGCTCTACTCGGCACTGGTGAGGCCTCATTTGGAGTAAGGCAGTGGTTCTCGAACTTTTGTGCTGGTGACCCCTTTCACATAGTAAGCCTCTGAGTGTGACACCCTCCCCCCTTATAAATTAAAAACACTTTTAAACCATATGAATGCTGGAGGCAAAATGGGGTTTGAGATGGATGCTGGCAGCTCGTGACCCCCCATGTAATAACCTCACGACCCCCTGAGGGGTCCCTACCCCCAGTTTGAGAACCAGTGGAGTAAGGTATCCAATTCTGGGTGCCACACTTTAGGAAAGATTGGACAAATTGGAGAGAGTAACAAAAATGATGAAAGTATTAGAAAACCTGACATATGAGGAAACATTTTAAAAAACTGAGCTTATTTAGTCTTGCGAAAAGAAGATGAAGAAGGACCTGATAAGTCTTCAAATATGTTAAGGGTTGTGGTAAAGAAGACAGTGATCAATTGTTCTTCATGTCAGTTGAAGGTAGGCCAAGAAGTAATGATCTTAATCTGCAAGATTTCTACAAGAGAAATTTATGTTAAATATTCAGAAAAACTTTCTAACTATAAGATCTGGAATATGCTTCCAAGTGAGGTTGTGGAATCCTTATCATTCAAAGTTTAAAAACAAACAAACAAACAAACAAAAAACAGGTTGGACAAACACCTGTCAGGGATGATCTAAATTTACTTGGTCCTGCCACAGCACAGGAGGCTGGACTTGACTTCCAGCACTATATTTCTATGATTACTTTAAAATTGCATGACTTCAAAACAGGAACTTCAGCTCCTGATGCCAAGCAAAACTGAGAGCTATAACTGGATCCTAATATTCCTGCTTGTTAGCAATTTGTAGAAACCAAGATGACCCAAGCTCTCTTATCGTTACTACTCAGGCTGCTTTTTTAGAATTGCCTAATTACTACTATGATTTTAATGCAGCTAAATCCACTGGACTAGCAACACAAATAGTTTCTTTCTGATTCTTTTCTGTGTACCTGTAAATGGTTGAATACTTTGAAAAAGATTTTTTAATCTTTAAATCTGTACATACCTTATTATTAATGTCCATGTTCTTTGCAGTCATTCCACAGATTTTGAAGTACATAGAAACTGGCTTGCCATCACTCACAATTTACCAGTCTCTCAGTGGTACTATGAAGTAAGTTCTTGTTCTGTTCATTTGCTTTTTAATTGTGTGTGAATTTTGTGCTTATTAGAGACACCAGTCTGACATCCCGAATGAAGTCCTTTCTTCACAGAAAATATACATCATGGATACTGATGGTCAGTAGTTAGTGGAGGTTTTGCGGTAATGCCCAGGGATACCAATCATGGATCAGGACCCCATTGTGTTAGTGTGATCTTCTCCTCAGGGCACCCAGAACTGTAAGACATGATGTTACTTGGTCTCAGAAATTTCGGGAGAGCTTTACTAAAGCTTAAACTGTGTCAGCTCACTGCCATGCCAGTCTGTTAGCTTAGCTGAGGAGACACACATCATTTTGACATATACCGTGAGATGGCTTGTAGTCAAACTAAGAATAAAGTTATTACTAAAGTGCATAGATTTAAGTGATACCAAGCAAGAGTAACAGAGACAGGAACAGTATGAAAGAACCCGAATGAAGCAGTTCACAGTGGACATCAGTCCACATCAGAAAAATAATTGGCACACTTGTGAAGAGACAGCTGTTTTGTTCTGTTATAGGTTCTTATACTGCCTTCACTCTAGTATCGATAATAATCAAAATTTACAGGTAAGCAAAATAAGAAAAATGCTGCTTGAGAACATATTAATTTGTTTTAAGGATATTTACTTTGTATATTTTGACATGTGATGTTGATAACTTGTGTTTTAACAGTTATAAAGCTTGAGATTCAAAAAGTTAAATGCCTACTGTCACTAGATTCTGTCCACCCTGCCCCAATAATTTATCATTATTTAAAGGTTTCAGAGTAGAAGCCGTGTTAATCTGTATCCGCAAAAAGAACAGGAGTACTTGTGGCACCTTAGAGACTAACAAATTTATTAGAGCATAAGCTTTCGTGGACTACAGCCCACTTATGCATCCGAAGAAGTGGGCTGTAGTCCACGAAAGCTTATGCTCTAATAAATTTGTTAGTCTCTAAGGTGCCACAAGTACTCCTGTTCATTATTTAAACTGATCAAAATTGAAAAAATGCTTAAATAAACAATGATATTATCAGTCAGTTATAAAAAAATGAAATGTGAATTCTGCCATACCTACCCATTGCCAACACCAAAAGACTTCCAGTTCCTCCATAAACACTACCATCTCATAGCAGAGCTGCTGAAATCATTTTCAGCATTGTACAGTTGCTCAATTCCATTGTGAAGTAGGACTGAAATCAAAGGTATTAGCCTTTGTTTGATACTGACTACTGGAGTGAACATACCAATTAATCCCATATGACAAACTTTTCTGTATATAAATCTCTATGAGCAGCTGTCTTGATCTTCAGTTCTAAATTGGTAAATCTTATTTTGTTTTTAGGCAACTTCTGAGTGGACCTTGGATTATCCTCCGTTCTTTGCTTGGTTTGAATTTGCACTTTCACACGTTGCCAAATACTTTGACCAGGAAATGCTGGTTATCCAAAATTTGAACTACTCCAGTCAGGCAACAGTCTTCTTCCAAAGACTTTCTGTCATCTTTACAGATATTCTCTTTGTGTATGCAGCCCATGAGTAAGTCTCAGTGTTCTGTTCTCTGGGGATAGTGGGGTGTCTGTTTAAAGTATTGAGTTTTCAGAAATGGGCAGGTGGTAATCACAAAGGTGTCTACATATAGACTTGCAAATGTGTGGAAAGAACACAGTTGGCTAAATCTATTAAAGGAACAAGTGGGGGCGTGTAGCTAAGATAGAAGACCTTATTTCCTCTTTTATCTGAGAAGTCTAATGTTGTGGGCACAATTAAATTTATTTTAGACATTAGTTACCTTCTCTTATATGTAATGTACTTGGTAGTTTAAGAATTCTGAAGGAATTCAAAGCTCAGACTGGATGACCTAAGTCTTTTTTCACCCTGTTACGATTCTAAACATGAAAGAATCTCATTCATGTAATTTTAACATCTTGTCACATATTAAACCATTTTTTGCTGTTGGTCTTGTCTTCCAAATTTAACTTTTTATTGGCAATTAGTTAAGCAGTCTTAATAAAAGTTCATAGCATATTTAAATGTACCATGGATTTGGGGGAGGGCAAAGAGTGTGTGTAATCTCTCACGTTGGGAGCAGGGAGAGAGCATGTATTTTGAACAAAAACCTGTGGCCCACCAGAGTGATTTAGAAATAGCAAAGTCTTACAACAACATTCCACTCAGTAAGAGTATGGTCATAGATTCTGTATTTTTTAAAGTCCAATGGAAATAACTTTTAAATAAATACTACCTTGCATGTTGCATTCCAAACACTGTAGTGTGGTAATGCATGAGAACCTGGTAATAAAACTTACTGACTGTAAAGTAAATAAAAGTTATGCTGACTACTATATTTTCCTTCTCCAAGGTGAGAGAATGCAAAAAACAAATTAGATTTTAAAAATTCCTTGATTTAATAATAAAAGGTTATGGTTGTAACGTAGACAAGGAAAAAATCTAAAATTATTGTTCTTAACCTTTAAGCCCTTATAATTTTCTAAATTCTGTTTGATACTTTCTTCTTGGGGAATTTGTCAGACCTTCAGAGTTTTGTGTTTAAAAAAATAAACTGTTCCTATTTTAGGAAAAACATATTTCCAGTTATACCGTATAAGTCATTATAAATTATTTTTTTCTTTGATAATTTGAATGAATTATCAAGAATTTGCTATCACTTTTAGTAACTGGCATGTGGCAGAACTTCCCTGAAGAGATCATCTTCCGTGTTAATAATATACATTGGTGCTAAAATAAATAATTCTGTATTACTGTTTGATTTCTTTCATTCAGATGCTGCAGATATGTAAATGGGAAACGACCTGGAAAAGAACTTCTGGAAAAACCGATGTTTGTTCTTGCTGTTCTGCTCTTATGGAACTTTGGCTTATTAATTGTGGATCGTATCCTTTCAGTTAATTGTCAAAATCTAGCAAGATTTTAAACAAATCAAATACAATATGTACAAAACCCACTGGCAGTATCTAATATCTTTGTCAGAACTAATAACATCACTCTTGATTGCAATATTTGTGTTACTGTTTGGGTTTCAGGGAGGTCTCAGCTGAGTAAAGTTTCATTGTAACAATATATTCAAAGTTTATTTGTAAAAGTTCTCTGATCATGATTATATAGCTCCAAAGAGTTGGATTACAACTAGAGCTATTTACTGATTTGGCAAACCTGAAGTTTCACAGAGACGGTTAAACTTCTCCAGGGTTCAGAGGGTCCACGACTCTGGGGCAGTCAGCCTAGCAGACTCTTTCAGACTTTGATTTGTTAGTGTGCAACCTAGAACTTGAATTAACTTTCTTTGCCTTTGATTTTCAACATTTCATTTAAAAGAAAGGAGGAAGTAGAAAATGATAATGCTAACTAACAGATCTAGCAGGCATCAGTCAGTCTTGGCAAAATGTGCACTGATCTAGTTAGGAGCACTTGTTAGTGGCAGTGCATTTCAAGAAGTATGAACTCTGTCATTATATTTTTAGCTGCAATTTTTGAACATCCATGACTTTAGATTAAAGTGATATTTTTCACCCTTTACCATGAATATGTACTCATCAGTGAGGTCCATTTCCATGCCAAGTTTCCAGCATGCCATTACCATTCTTTCAGTTGTATGTAGTGAGGAAATATAGAAGGAGCATGGCAGCAGAAAATAACCATTTGTGATAGTTTTCATCACGGCCCTCTCCATAGGCAACTCAAACACTTGAATATGTCTGCTTCAAACATTTAAGTCACTTCTGGTAAGAGACTAGCATTTAAAACTTCAGCGAAAAGGGGGGATTTTTCATCAAGTGAAAATGGTGGTGGAAGAGGATAGCGGAGTATAATTGAATCCATTTAGCATAATAACCTTGTTTGTAGTGTTTTTTGCTGAGTTCCATACTACACCTAACACTTTGCTATATTACCTGCATGTAACCAAGAATTTCTCAGTGAGGTTAAGCTCTGCAGCTTTTATATTTTCTAATTAGAACGGATAACAAAAAGGTAATTTTATAGCCAACTTGGAGTAATAATTTAGGAATGTTTCCTTGATTATAGTTCCATTTGATCTGTTTGCTGATTGTGGACTTCTGATTCTGTCCAAGCAAACTAACGGTAAAAAACTTCTTCCTTGACACAAGTTCAGATATTCACTTTCAGTACAATGGCTTTTTATTTGGATTGATGCTTCTTTCTGTTGCTCGATTATTTCAGGTAACCATAAAATCAAGTTGCAATGTTTTTGTTGTCCTGTGACAAGACTTTTAACCTTAATCATGGGGCTGCTCCTATTCTAATAAGTGGGAGCAGTTCTGAACTGCTGCCCACTAGAATTGGATCTCTTAGTATTTGTTGTTCTGGTTTTTAGTTCACTTGGCCATAAAATATTAGCTGTGCTGTGGAGAGAGCATATCTGCCCCCCTGTGAGGGAATGAGCTTCATGTATTGCTGTTTAAATACACAACTTCTTCCTAGTTGTTACATGAGGGAGCTACCAGTCCTTTGGCAGGAAAGATTACCCTGAGGAAGGGGGTTTATCTCTGAGGCTGGGGAGATATGAGGGATCCCCTGGGCTCCAAACACCCTTTAAGGTCAAGAGAATAATCTTGTGACCTGAATCTACCCTGCGCTGGCCTAGTTGTTTATTCTAGGCAAATGGAAAGAATACCCATCCCTGCATTCATACATGAAATGTTTTGATGCTTTAGGCAATGGAAGAAGGCCGTCTTTGAAACTGCTAGTGTTAAGGTAGGGTGAGTTTAAATGCAGCTCTCATGGGGTTTCCATCTCTACAACTTTTTTTTTCCATTTAGAAAAGGCATTTGGAGGGTGCTCTTCTTTTTGCTGTTCTCCTGCATTTCAAACACATCTACATCTATGTAGCCCCAGCCTATTGTGTATATTTGCTACGATCCTATTGTTTCACTGAAAATAAGGCAGGTAAGTTACTGATCCTTCCTCAATGTGTTTTGTATTAATGATGTGTGAGAAGGGGGCCCAGGAGGTGTAGAAAGACATGACATTTACATTCAGTGCTAACCTGTCATTATTGTCCTTGAAATTCTCTTTTATAAGTCTGACATATTACCTTGGCATGAAGCAGTATGGTGATGGGGTAGTGATAAGTCCACATTTATTCAGTGGATGAAAATGAAATAGAAGCTTTGACTTAAAGTATTTTATTGGAGACTGGTTTTGAAGTTGCTCTGGTAGAAGCTTCTCTTTCTCACAAGTCATTTCCGTACTTCTGAAGACTCAAGTCAAGCCAAGACTAGGAACAATTTGAGTGCTATAGAAAGCTATTCTGGAGAGATGTAGGATGGCTAGATCAGTGGTTTTCAACTTGTGGTCCATGGATCCCGGGGGGTCCGCAGACTGTCTAAGGGATCCGTGAAAAGTTGTCGTTACCATAGAACAGTGGTTTTTAACCGGTGGTCCATGGATCCCTGGGGGTCTGCAGGCTATGTGTAAGATTTCCAAAGGGGTCACCGGTCTCAAACTAATGGTCATAGATATTTACATTTCACTGGCAAAATGACATTTATGTTGTATTACCAGAATAAAGTCAATGACCATAAAGTTCAAGTTAGGTATCAGAAAGAATAGATGTAGGTAAACTGAATTTAATTTTTCCTGATAAGACCTACTTTGAAATAATGGTCCATTTGAATTTATCATGGCAATAAGTGTCCTTTTCCTCATGCATACACTAAATATTGCTAAGGGCTATCTTTGTTCCTTCTATTCTGTTGAAGATGCAAGCTCATAAAGTAGCAGCAGTTAGAGCACAGTATTTCATAAGTGGTGTGTAAAAAATGTAAGCATTCTAAGCTGAAAGTAATGGCATTCTCATTCTAAACCATAGCTGCCTAAGATTTTCTATAAATATAGCAAATCTATGTATTTCACAATCTATTATAAAACTGGATAACATTTGTTATTGGAAAAGCAAAACCAGCATTATTGCTACATTTTCAAAATGACTGTTAGACTAATGTCAAAATAGTTAGAAATGAGAGAGACTTGCTGGATCAAACTGTCTCAATTCAAGAGACCATCTCTCATGTTGCTGAATATCTTTTTCTCTGGTCTTGACAAATGCAGTCTTGCCTTGCTGATAGTCATTCAGAATGCTGGTGCAAAGAATTTTCCTAGTCTGTCGTTTTGACCAGGTCACCCCTCTCTTTTCATCCCTTCACGATCCCTCTTTCATCCCTTCATATCAAACATAAGCTACTAGTCTTCACTTTCAAGGGCCTTCACAATATATCCCCACCCTATCTATCTTCCCTCATTAATTATTGAAAAGCAGACTCCCACCTCCAGTTGGCCAATCATGCCATCTTCCATCATCCACTTATTAAAGGTCAAACAAGCACCTTTGTGCTTTCTCCCATGGCTGTGGGAAGCTCCCTTTAAACATCTGCAAAGCTACCTCATTATCCACCTTCAAAACCTTCCTTAAAACTCTACTTTTGCTCTGAAGCCTAGAGAAGACTTGACAGTGGTTGAGCTACTGGTGTGCTCAGACCTCTGACTGTCACACTGACAGAATTGTGTCATTGTTTCCTTTTACTCCTTTGTCTGTATCCATCTGTTTCTCTTATATTTAGCTTGTAAGTTCTTTGGGGCAGGGGCTGTCTTTTTGTTCTGTGTGTGTATAGTGCCTAGTACAGTGGGGTCCTGGTCCAAGACTGAGACTCCTAGGTGTTGCTATAATACAAATAATAAACTAGCAAATTAAAGTAGAGCTCTCTAGCAGTTGAGAAATGGGTATAACTTTGAGATTTGTAAACCTAGTTGTTGGACAATATACTACTTACCGTCTAAAAATATTCACTTAAAGGGTGATACTCGTACTAGCTTCTTTACTACTAAAGTCAATTTGTTTGCTTCCCATTCCTCTTCCCATACCTCCCCAAATATCTCTGTTAATACAAATATTAATTTTCTGTAGATGGATCCCTCAAGTGGAGCAGCTTCAGCTTTCTTCGCATAACTTTGCTGGGATTGATTGTCTGCCTTGTTTCTGCTCTTTCATTGGGACCCTTTGCAGTACTGGTAATGACTCCTTATTCCCTAGCCCTCTAACCTTTCTTTTAGGACTAGTCTACACTACTGTGCTGCATCGGCATAGCTGCAGCACACCTGGTGAAGACGCTCTATGCCGACAGGAGAGCACTCTCCCATCAGCATAATTACTCCACCTTAACGAGAGGTGGAAGTTATGTCTACGGGAGAGCGTCTCCCGCCAACCTGGTGCTGGTGGACAGCACATAGGTCAATGTAACTTGCGTCACTCGGGGTGGCTTTTTCACACCCCTGAGCAACATAAGTTACATTGCCTTAAATGGTAGTGTACACAAGTTCTTAGAAACAAAGTTGAACAATTTAAAAAAATTGTGAAGAATCTCTGAATATGGGTCCTCGTATATTCTTTTTGTTCCCTACAGGGCCAACTACCTCAAGTCATTTCACGTCTTTTCCCTTTCAAGAGAGGCCTCTGCCATGCTTATTGGGCCCCTAATTTTTGGGCTTTGTACAATGCAGTGGACAAAACATTAGCAGTTGTTGGTACAGTAAACTAGTTTTGTATTTTCAGTGCTTATTTGCATATAATGCCCCCTGTGGGACTCAAATTCCCTTTCTGAATTCATGTAATGAATGAAATTTTGTTGCTTGTTTTTAAGATTGATTTAATCATTTGCTTTTCAGCTCTATGCATTGCATAGCAGTAGGTTCCCAATTGCTGTAGAAGAATAGCTTGATTATTGAAACTTGTGTGAAATCTCTGCCGTATCTTTGTGTTCACATAACTGTTGCCGTTTATATTGATTTATATATTAATATTATATACATATATTATACACTTTTCATAAAAATTAAGTGTGTATGTATAGCTGAAAATGTACTATGCTATTTGACAAACATTATGTTCACTTGTAGGTATAAAATATAAATTCCTTGATCCTGAAAAGATTCCTAAAGCCTCAATGACAGGTGGATTGGTTCAAGAATTCCAGCACACTGTCCTTCCTTCTGTGACTCCACTAGCCACACTCATTTGTACCTTCATCTCCATATTGGTAACTTCAACAAAATTATAATCTTTGATACGTTTTTAATTTCCATGTCCCCTTTTCCCTTGATTGAATAACATAAATGTACCTGATACTTACATATATTTTTGCTCTTGAGCTAGGTATCTTTGTATTGGAAAAGAGCAGTCAGGGTGGATGTTGAGGCAGTAGTAATTTTGCATAACAAAGCATTCTCTGAGTATTCCTAGACGCCATGGTCTATGTCAAGTATAGAGTATTTCAGAGACAGACAGACCTATAACAGGGACTCTGGTCAAAACCACTTTGCTTACTGAGCTGGAAGTAATTCTGTAGCTAATGATTTGAGCAAAATTCAAGGGATGTATCAAGACTGGACTGAGATGCATTGGCAGAGCTGTCTGGAAAACTTGCTGAGCTCCTAATAGCATTATCTGGAGCCAGGAATAATGGAGTTGATCCCTCACTTTTCAACTCCCCACCTTTTTTAATGGAGTGAGGAGCAGAAGGCTCAGGTGACTGGTATTTGGATGTAGAATCCTTTCATCCTAGATCATCAAACAGGATAGTAGTGGCCAAAGGATACTAAACAGCCATTAGTGTTGGTGGTTCCAGTTAAATTCCCAGAGGCAGTTCCGCACAATCAGGAAAACACCGTTCATTTGGCAGTGAGAGTGAAGTCTGCATTTTTGCTGCCCATGTTGTTACTGTTCTATAGATGGAAGACTTCAATCTCTGTGCTATTTGACACCTTCCATCAGCACTACATATCCACACCAGAAATATATACCTTCCTGGGATGCTGCAAAGCGGTGCTGTGGTAAAAGCAGGAGCTGGATGCTCATTTGTGTGTTTCAATAATAACATCATAAAGCTTCATATGGGCAATAGCTTATATACAGGATTGTGAATTTTTACACTGAAGTCTTATTTTTGCCTGTTGTTTCTAGCCCTCTGTTTTCTGTCTTTGGTTTAAACCCCAAGGGCCCAGAGGCTTTCTTCAGTGCCTGATACTTTGTGCACTGAGCTCATTCATGTTTGGCTGGCATGTGCATGAAAAAGCAATACTCCTCGCTATTCTTCCTTTGAGGTAAGTGACTTGTTAAGTGGTAGTTCCTCCGATTCATTTGCTTGCAGGCTATGATTGAGGAGCTTTTCAAAGGAGGATTGTCACTTGGTTTTCAGTATGATAATTCAGAGAATTCATATCATATGTAAAACCTCTCAAACTGAAGCACGCTAATTCACTTTACATATAAGAATCATTTCATTCACCCCTTAAATATAGCCCCCTCTGAAGTGGAACGTATTAACTGTTCAATGGTGCAAAATAACACAAATCTGCTCTAAAAAGTAGCATTTCTCTTCAGGTGCTGCTAGCAATTCATCTCCTTTTAAAAGATACCTTGCATTCATGGAAAACCTTTTATCCAAAGACGTCGTCATGCTTTACTAATGGTAGCTTATCCTCACAATAGCCCTTTGAGATAAGTATTATACTAACTTTACAAATGGGCATAGAAGCACAAAGAAACTGTGTGGCTTTCAACAAATTGCTTAACAAGTCAAGAGTGGAGCAGGAGTAGAATCCAGGAGTCATGACTTCCCGATAGGAAAGCATGTAGTAGTTCTATCTTTCTTTCCATTTGAACATTTGGGCATGTGTATTGTACATAGTGTGACAATAAATTAACTTGTTTAGCCTCAGATACTTAGTAAACTTTGTGTAGGGTAATACAAAACATTAACTAGGTTGCCAAAAGCAATGCTAGCTGGCAAACTGAGCCTAAATTCAGTGGAGGGTCCTGTGGCACCTTTGAGACTAACAGAAGTACTGGGAGCGTTCTTACCCACGAAAGCTTATGCTCCCAGTACTTCTGTTAGTCTCAAAGGTGCCACAGGACCCTCTGTTGCTTTTTACAGATTCAGACTAACACGGCTACCCCTCTGATACTTAAATTCAGTGGCACTCTTGTGCATTCAGCTGGAAATCCTGTGGCAGTTTCCATTAAATTTAAAATGGAGCTTTTAATTGGATTTAATCTGAAAATCAGTACTACAGCCACAACATAACATTCATTGTGTGCTACAGATTTTTATATTCACACATACCTGCATCATAGAAACTGTTATGGGGAAGTCTTGGTAGCTAGATACAGGGATATTTGGGACTTCTGGTATCCAAGAAGGCATGGTCAGTGATTTAGAATTGTTGAGTAAGCATGACCAGGAACGAAATTAACATTTGGCCTGTCACCTTCCGATTTTAGAATTAATGCATTGAGATGACTGGGATAGCTCACACTTCTGAGCTATTGTTTCAGGCTGCCTGCAAATGCAGACATGCATCAGGGCATTGGATTACACTTACTTCAAGGTTTGCTTCACAAACAGGACTTGAAAATTCATTTTTTAATACAAGTTTAGATTCTGCAGCACAATTCTATGGCCTGAGTGGATTCTGTAGCTATGAAATACAGGGATCCCTATCCATAAGCATTAGTAGTTGATTAAGCAGATCTTCTCTTTAAATAGCTAAGATTTGAGATTCACTTTGTAGTATGCTATATTTGTGAAGGCCTATCTTTTGGCCTTTGAGCTTCACTGTCACTTGACAGATGAAACAGCAGTTTGCTATTTACCATTATTTTGTTTAAGACATTGCCTTGAGGCCAGTTGGGATCAGGGCCCCATTGTGCTAGGCATTGTACAGACAGAGACAATCTGAGCTCCAAAGAGCTTACAACTAAATAGACAAGATAAAGGGTAGGGGAGAAGGATAGAACATACAAGCAAAGTGAACAACATGATGGCTGCAAACTTCAGGTTAGTTCCTCAGTTTTTTGGTTCTGTTTAAATTATGGCTGTCGATTAATCGCAGTTAACTCATGCGATTAAATCAAAAAATTTAATCACAATTTTAAAAAATTAATCACAATAAATTGTAGTTTTAATCGCACAATTAAACAGTAGAAGACCATTTGAAATTTATTAAATATTTCGGATGTTTTTCTACATTTTCATATATATTGTATTGTGTTGTAACTGAAATCAGTGTATATTATTTTTGATTATAAACATTTGCACTGTAAAAATTATTAAAAATATTTCAATTCACTTCACACAAATACTGTAGTGCGATCTTTGTCATGAAAGTGCAACTTACAAATGTAGAATTTTTTTTTTGGTTACATAACTGCACTCAGAAACAAAACAATGTAAAACTTTAGAGCCTGCAAGTCCACTCAGTCCTACTTCTTGTTCAGCCAGTCGCTAAGACAAACAAGTTTGTTTACATTTACCGGAGATAATGCTGCTCTCTTCTTCTTTACAATGTCACCAGAAAGTGAGAACAGGCATTTGCATGGCACTTTTGTAGCAGCATTGCAAGGTATTTTCGTGCCAGATATGCTAAACATTCGTATGCCCCTTCATGCTTCAGCCACCATTCCAGAGGATGTGCTTGCATGCTGATGACGCTCGTTTAAAAAAAAGTGTTAATTAAATTTGTGACTGAACTCCTTCGGGGAGACTTGTATGTCTCCATCTCCTGTTTTATCCACATTCTGCCATATATTTCATGTTATAGCAGTCTCGGATGATGACCCAGCATATGTTCATTTTAAGAACACTTTCACTGCAGATTTGACAAAATGCAAAGAAGGTACCAATGTGAGATTTCTAAAGATAGCTACAGCACTTGATCCAAGGTTTCAGAATCTGAAGTGCCTTCCAAAATCTGAGAGGGATGAGGTGTGGAGCATGCTTTCAGAAGTCTTAAGAGAAACGCTCTGAAACTACAGAACTTGAACCACTAAAAAAGAAAATCAACCTTCTGCTGGTGAGATCTGACTCCGATAATGAAAACGAACATGCGTTGGTCCGCACTGCTTTGGATTGTTATCGAGCAGAACCCGTCATCAGCATGGACGCATGTCCTCTGGAATGGTGGTTGAAGCATGAAGGGACATATGAATCTTTAGTGCATCTGGCATGTAAATATCTTGCAACACTGGCTACAACAGTGCCATGAAGACACCTGTTCTTACTTTCAGGTGACATTGTAAACAAGAAGCGGGCAGCATTATTTCCTGCAAATGTAAACAAACTTGTGGGTGTTTTTTTTTTTTTGTTTTTTTTTTGAGGATTGGCTGAACAAGAAGTAGGACTGAGTGAACTTGCAGGCTCTAAAATTTTACGTTGTTTTATTTTTCAATGCAGTGTTTTTTGTACATAATTATCATGAAAGCTGCACTTACAAATGTAGAAAGAGATTGCACTATAGTACATGTATTAGGTGAATTGAAAAATACTTATTTCTTTTGTTTTTTTACAGTGCAAGTACTTCTAATCAAAAATGTATATAAAGTGAGTACTGTACACTTTGTATTCTGTGGTGTAATTGAAATCAATATATGTGAAAATGTAGAAAACATCCAAAAATATTTAAATAAATGGTATTCAATTATTTTTTCAGTGTGATTAATCACAACTAATTTTTTTAATTACATGATTAATCACTATTTTTTTTAATCGCTTGACAGCCCTCGTTTAAATCCATTTACTGAGGTTGTGTTAGGTATGTGGGGATTACATAACTGGAAAAACAAAGGAGAGGGCAGGAGGGGATTGGCATGAACATTCGCTCAGCACGGGAAAGAACGCTGAGTGAAGTCTGACATCAGAGCCTGAATGTCCCTCCTTGAACTACTTTATTCAGCTACTCAGCAGCTTCAGTTGGGTTCTGTGGGGGAGCATGTCTCCCTTACACAGTTTTGGGTCTAGGGGTTGCCAAGTGTAAGGAGTGGCCCCTGCTGGGTACCATTTTACTTTCTCCACCGCTAGTGCAGCAGTAGCTGCTTAAACTGCTTGTGCAGCTGTTGTGCTGGCTTCAGTCTGTCAGCTATGACTTGTGTACTCTGGTAAAATTAGGCTGGGTTTTTAAGAGGCAAACAGTAAATCAAAGTTCTTTTATTTTAGTTTGTTGTCTGTGGAGAGTCCAAAACGTGCTGGCATTTATCTGATTCTGACAACTACAGGGCATTTTTCACTCTTCCCATTGCTGTTTACGCCACCAGGTAAAGTCCCATGCATCTTCTCTCTCTCTCTCTCTCTCCTCCCACTCCCCCCCACTTTGATTTATTTTTATTTCCATTTTTTCAGTGATAGCTCTGCTGCTAGAAACCGTCTAAGTACACAGCATTGGGCATTATATTGTGTGTCCAAAAGCCACTTTCAGAAAGGTGCCCTGTGACGGAGGAGCTACTGGGTTTTGGGCAGTAACAGAAACACACAAAGAGCGAAGTTTAGGGTTTGGTCTGTGCACACAAGTGCAGGATGGATGATTTAAATTGCCAACTTAAATCAGCAAGTAGGAATCATTAATTTAAATAATGTTTGTACTTTTTAATTATTTTCCTAAAGAAAGGTTTATTCTCATTTGTTGATAACCATTAAAACATGTTGATTTGCAACTCAATATAGCCTTTACAATACATTTGGTGCTTTTTGCTAACCAGGAGGATACACTATATCTATACACATTTATTTAAGCAATTATATAGCTCCGCTTACATTTATTCAGATTCTTATTTTTTCCATTTTTTATTATGTTAGAAAATGGTGAATGATGCATTTATTTACTAGATTAATTTTTTACTTGTGATTTGCATCAAGCTCTGTTTGGATGGAAATGCAATTAAAAATGCTCAAAACCAGCATCTTAAATGTACTGGATACATGAGAAAATAATTATCAAAAAGTTTATCAAAACATGTTTTACATTTAAAACTTACTGATTCATTAAGCAAAGGAGGTGTTATCTGTTTTTGAAGGACATGGTGACCAGAAACAATTTTCAAACTAATAGATCTCATCCTGTCACCCCAGTTTTTATTCGTAGATTGGAAGAGGGAAACAAGCTTTCCTGCTTTTTTCAACTCCTGATTTGGTTTCTTAACTATGAATGAACTAGTCATTGGACTGAAATAGTTGAAGAAAGTAAAATGAAAATAGTCTCTCTGCAACTGCAGAAGAGGCTACTGCTGTCAAAAGCTGGTTTAGCACTTCATTAAACTCTGGTCCAGGTGTTTAGCTAGTGTCTTCCACCAGTTCAGTTTTTTGATTTCTTTAAGCCATGACAGCAAACATAAACTGCTTAATATTTTTGTATTTAATTTAAATAATTGTAAAAAATAATAAGTTTAGGTATTAACACAAGTTGTCTGTTTCAATTTTCATTTTAAATAGGTTTATTTTTTCAAGATTAAACCTGTATTTAATTTAAATTAAAAAATCCAATTTAAATTAAATATGATTTATCTTTTTTAAAAATTCATGGATTTTTATCTACCCTGAACAAGTGTGATCTTTCCTCAAATCTAAAATCCCCAAGCCTCAAGAGAAGTGTGGAATTAGTTCAATGGGCAAAAATGTCAGTGATCCGACTACTACAGTATTTGAATAAAGATGGATATGGAAAATTCTCATAGAATCATGTAGCCTGTCTTTGCTATCCCCTCCTGGTTCTGCCACATTCTAGAGGTTCTACGCCTTCAAGTTTCTACATAATGATAAGCATCCTTCTACTGGGAGGGTGTCTGGATTTGGACTCCCTTTCATATCTGGTGATGCTGCTCTTTAAAATGGAGAGGTTGCTGTGTTGAGAAGTGAGAAATTTCCTTTGCACTCTTACTTCCATCTGATATTACATTGCCTTTTACATACTTTTTTCCTAGTTAATCAGATAATTGGGTACAATTGGTTTTATGGTGGGGGCGGGAGGGTGTATAGTTTTGTTTTCCAGTAGACTTGTTTTTTCTTAGTCAAACAAGACAGAATCTAAGTATCAATCCACTAATTTATATAGTTCTAGTATACATTGCACTAATCACTGAAACGAATGATTCAGTGTGAAGAAACTTGTATAGTAGATGTTACAAAGGGGAAGGACCTATTGTGTCACTGATCATCATGCCACCTATGCAGGTTTGTTCCTTAACAAATAGTACATCTACTAGTCTAATTTTAAATGTTCCAAGAAATGGGACTTCTGCTACTCCCCTTTGGAGAGAATGATTCTTATTACCTTTAATAAATAATTCAAACTTTAGTACTAAGTACTTTAAATTATTGTATCCGTAATTTAAGGATACTGTAACTTATAAAATAATAAGCAAAAACATTGCAAGTTAGTTGAATTTTCAAAAATGTTCTTTATTTCAGAAATCGCAACTAAAATACTGCTCATGCTGCTGTTCACAGTTTATAGCTTCTCTTCACTGAGGGCTCTGTTCAGGTAACAACTAAGCAAATATTTTATGTTTAGGCTATTGAAACACTCTTTGTATTACTGGAGGGGACAGTAGTGGTGGGGCTGGATGGTTTAGGAGGTTGGAACTGAAATACCCCTAGTTCAAATCCAAGTCAGTAATGGCCAAAATGTGAGGTGTCAGTTCAGTTCGGAGTAGGCAGGTGTCCACATCAAAAACATTTGACACTCCTGTTGCAAGAGAAGCCAAAGTTTGAATGGGCACAGAGACAGAACTATCCACTTGGCCCTGGAAACAGTCTGTCCACGTCGGGGGTCAATGCATTGTCAGGGTACAAAATTGTAATGCCCCTTCTAAGGTATACCTGTTATATAGCTAGAGGATTTCAGTCTCCAAAGCTGTCCATATGGCAACTTTCATCACCACTGAATTCACATACATTTTCATATACTTGTCTATTTATGTTAAAAGATGCATAATACATATGGTACTTTATTAACAATACAGTATAATTTGTCAAAGTGCTGAATGTTTTGACAAATACCAGCCGAGAGAGATCAACATTAACTTCTTGAAGACCCCACTGTAGAGTATCTCCCAGGCCACTAACATATCTCTTAGCAATTCTAACGTGCATATCTCTATACTGTCTAGGGATGTACATGGGCTGTAGAAAACAGAAGAATCTGTGTGGAAAAGGCAATCAGTTCTCCATCCTCCTCTTTGGTTTCTACCCTTTGAATGCTCTGCCAGGCTTTCTTCAGTCCTTGTTTGGTTTTTTGTTTTTGATTTTTGTTTGGGTGGGGTTTTTTTTGTTTTGTTTTTTGTTTTGCAAATGCTTTGAAGAGGAGAGGTTTCATTCAGTGTCTGGCCCAAGAGGAAAGCTGCAATTTCTGGGGGAAGTAGTGTCTTAGATAGGAAGGGACTCTCTTCAGATGAGGCAACTGTTATAATCTCAATGACAATGCTTAGTTCTAATGAAATCCCCTTAGCAGATGGGATGAAGCAGCATTTGTAGAGGTATGGAGATACAAAACTGGGCTTGTTGCCAGAGGTGAACTTTTTCAACAGAGCACCAGCAGCACCTTGATTCTTTCTGAGTTGCAGTTAACTGATGGTTTGTATGTCCTCCAGAACAGTACTGACTGAATATCCACTTTTGCAAAGCTCTTCAGGGCTGAAGATCTGTGCCTATACAATTTAGGGCCTCTGATAGAGCTTAATTTGAGCTTTGTAGGGCTGATGCTCCTGATCATCTGAAACCTTGATTTGTTCAAGAAGGATGGTGTCCTATGAGATCCCCTCCCTAAATAAAGGCTTACCTGTAGTAAGAAATATATTTTAAAGAATATTTACAGTGGAAATATCTGTCGTTGTGTAGGAATTATGAACCATCTTAAAGCTTTCTTTTCTTCAGTTATGGTGATCTAATATCTAGAAATATACAGCCAGAAATAATGACCTGACATGTCCACTACCTGAATGTGGAAGAACTGGCATGCAGTGAATGTGCATCAAAAGCTGTGGAAGGTCTCATGGCTCATTTATGTTGGCAGGATTGGTGTGGGGCAAAGTGAAGTGAAATAATTACTGATGCAATTTATGGTCTAGATTCAAAGATGCTACAACATGGAATCTTGTATTTGAGTTTTATAATCCAGGATTGTAAAGAAATTAGTTTTTATGTTATGCTAATTACATGCTATCAGGCACTGTATTTTAGTAAGTGGCTATATTTGAAGGTCTCACTGCCTGACATATTGTGCTGTTTAAAAACATGTTGTGACTTGGTGCATAGCAGATAGGCAAGACAAAGACTTGACAAGGGCAACATATCTAATGCTCACTGAAAAAGAGAGAAAACTGAATTGAAATCACATGTTTAATATTTCTTTTTCTTTTTCCCCCCACAGAAAAGAGGGGCGTCTGCTTAACTGGCTGGAAACTATCTACCTCATTGCACTAGTGCCTCTGGAAATCTTTTGTGAAATTGTGTTTCCTTTGACCCCTTGGAAACTGAAGTTCCCTTTTATCCCTTTGTTGCTTACTTCCGTATACTGTGCTCTAGGCATCACATATGCTTGGCTCAAACTGTATGTCTCTGTCTTGACTGAATCGGTAACTGTCAGACAGAAGGCAGAATAAAGCAGCATTGGGACCAATTCCAAGTAAATCCTTCAGGAGGATTATCCAGCACTAGGGGGAGTTGTCTTCTAAGATCATGCACATTTTGAAAAGGCAATGGTACTGTGTACCGTTCTTCTCCATGTCTGCTGGTTTTCAGCATCTCTGTACTGTCAACTATTGTCCCTCTGATCAGAATAGCTCCTTGAAATGTTGCACAGCGCAGGGTGAGATGCCACTTGCCCTGAATAAATTGTGAAATTTAATTGAAAATAATATTATATTAAAATTGTCCATTTTAAAATGTCCAGATTACTTCTCTGAAGAGAATGTGTATGATTTCCTTGTTAATGAGGGGTTTTGCCAGAAACCCATATAGCTACTTATAATAAGGGATCACTGCTGTATAGAAGAGAACATAATTATAATCATGTACTGTGGAAAATGTAAATAAAATACTTTTTTATATTTCTGCATTAAAACCTCTTTCTGGATATCTTTGGAGCTGGAGGGGCATTTGTACAAATGAGGAGTAAAACTAATATACAGTGTGGAATTTGTATGCTGATCAGTTTTTTTGCCAGACTCATTTGTGAAACCCAGTGCTGAAATCTTATATGCTACTTCTGATGCCACTATCTGATTTATGTCTATTTTTGCTGCACTGGTTTTCTCCATTTTATCCCCCTACCTCCCAGATAACTTCCAACATTCTGGCTATCCTTAACCATCTTGGAGAATGATAGCTACCAAATGATAGCCAATTCTTCTGACACAGAGTTGTCATAATCCCAATAAAAGTACAAGGAACATCCTGTTGGGAATATTGGGTTTCTTTATTACTGTTGCATGATTTTGCATGACTTGTTACAAAATAAAAAAGAAAATTTAAAAAATGTTAGATATGCGATTAGGTGTATCCACATAATGTGAATGTCTCCATAAATGCCTTTTCTTTAGGGCAGTGTACTGATGTCTGGTGGTTCTGCAATAGTAGAGCACATGTTCATCTAACCTGATATGTTCACATCCTTGAAGATGCTAGTATGTAAACTAGTTACACAGGTGATGGACTGTACCAAACACTTTTTTTTTTTTTAAACTCATGATGCCCTCATTACTTGGAAGGAGATGATTCCTTCCCTAAAATACCCTAATCTTAGTACCAGATACCAGAGTCCCCCTGCACCAAACTTTGTAATCCCCCAATCCCTGATTTGGGGATTTGTAAACAGACTTCTAGTTCATCAATTAGCCTGAAAGAGGACTCAGGCCCTTATTTAGAGTGGAATGTAGAAACCTAAATTAGTAGTTGATGTGGTAAGTAAAGGTGCCGTTCTGTTTTCAGCTGTCACTTTTTGAGTGCTAAAAATGTGTTGGGTTTGTTTTTTTTTAATAAAGGTGGAAGGACATCAGAGCAGTCACTAGTAGCACAGACCTCTTCATATATGATGAGAGAATAAATACTTCACTGTTTTATATATAGGTCTTGAAGTGCGTTTAACTCTTAAGGCTAGATTCCCAAAAGGACGTAGGCTTTGTGATGCTCGTTGTCACAACACCTGATAGGTGCCTAGAAAAAAATCACAGGACTAGCATTGTGATAAGGCCTGAGTTAGGTCCCTAGGCTCCGGAAACAATGCATGGTGGGGGGTGGGGGAGAGCGGTATGTGAACCACAGAAGCTACCACGGTAGGTGGGGAGCTGCCTAAACTAGCCAATGGGAAGTGCTGTTAATAGCTGTATGTCCCTTAAATCCCAAGACTGGTTCCTTCATCCAGGTTGCAGGGATGTGCCTAACTCTGCTAGCAACTCACAAGCAACTAGCAATTTCTTCTGCAGTCTGGTGCTTTAAGCCCCATATCATTTCTTGTGATAATGAGTTAAACATGGGATGCATACCACACAAAACGGCTGGAAGTGGAGGTACCTGCCTTATAACTTCTTCTTGCTCAGTGGTTAGAGCACTCACTTGGGAGAGTGAGGTTCAATTTCCCCCACAGCAGGAGGGGTGGAAAGGATTTGAACAGGGATCTCCTATCCTTCAAGGACAAGTGCAGAGTCATCCACTTAGGATGGAAGAATCCCATTCACTGTTACAGACTAGGGACCAAGTGGCTAGGCAGCAGTTCTGCAGAAAAGGACCTAGGGGTTATGGTGGATGAGAAGCTGGATGAGAGTCAACAGTGTGCCCTTGTTCCCAAGAAGGCTAACGGCATTTTGGGCTGTATAAGTAGGGGCATTGCCAGCAGCTCGAGGGATGTGATCGTTCCCCTCTATTCAACATTGGTGAGGCCTCACCTGGAGTACTGTGTCCAGTTTTGGGCCCCACACTACAAGAAGGATGTGGAAAAATTGGAAAGAGTCCAGTGGAGGGCAACAAAAATGATTAGGGGTCTGGAGCACATGACTTATGAGGAGAGGCTGAGGGAACTGGGATTGTTTAGTCTCCAGAAGAGAAGAATGAGGGGGGATTTGATAGCTGCTTTCAACTACCTGAAAGGGGGTTCCAAAGAGGATGGATCTAGACTGTTCTCAGTGGTAGCAGATGACAGAACAAGGAGTAATGGTCTCAAGTTGCAGTGGGGGAGCTCTAGGTTGGATATTAGGAAAATTATTTTTTACTAGGAGGGTGGTGAAGCACTGGAATGGGTTACCTAGGGAGGTGGTGGAATCTCCTTCCTTAGAGGTTTTTAAGGTCAGGCTTGACAAAGCCCAGGCTGGGATGACTTAGTTGGGATTAGGTCCTGCTTTGAGCAGTGGGTTGGACTAGATGACCTCCTGAGGCCCCTTCCAACCCTGATATTCTATGTTCTAATTACTGAGCTATGGGATATTCTGATCCAGGGTCCTTCAGGCGTCTGATGAAGCTGTTCCCTTGTGGATACATAGTCAGTGGAGCAGAGGCTTTGGCTCTTGGGTTTCCCACCTCCTAGCTGTGTACCCTAATCACCAGGCTACAGAGTCATTCTCTATCTGGCCCAATGACTCAAATACTTAATACTGATCATTAAAGAGTTGTTGGGCCAGAAATAGCTCAGAAAAGGACAAGAACTGTAAAGTTGATGCCATAGGAAAGGGGGGTTGAATTCAGAAATTTGAGCACGGCCTGTAGGGGTTATTCTGTAATTTAGCTGAATCCCCACGCTTTGGAGTAGGGGCTTCAGCTAAAATGCGTCTGGTCTGCGCCCTCTTGTTTCAGGGGCATCTAGCCAGCTGTGACGGGATTTCTGCTGAACCAGCGGCGATCTGGACACTGCTTGAACCACTAAGGCGATTAGAGGGGGATGTTCTGGTCGGGTTTGAAGATTCACGTAGTAAATCTCGGGGATTTAGAAACACCCTCCCCCGCAATGGGGCCCCAAACGAGGACCCCTCCTAGCAGCCCCCACTTCCTCCCTTCCACTGCACACCGCTCCGGGTGGGGGACGGTAAGAACGCCGGAACCTTGGTGTCCCGGCTGCCGCGGGCTGGCGGGGCGCTATCGGCGGCGGGACCGGCTGTTGCCCTTGAGCTGGTAGGGCCGGGTGCGTCGCTGTGCGCGGTCCGGGCACCATGGTGTTCTTGCCCGACGAGTCGCGGGGGCTCCCGCCTCCCCACATCGTGAACAGGAACTCGGTGTGGCTGGGCCTGGTGGGCTGGGCCTCGGCGCTCCTGGACAACGCCTTCAACCGGCGCCCGGTCGTACGAGCTGGTGAGGGGCGGGGGGCAGCGGGGAGCTGGCGAACGGGGCCTGCGGTGGGGCTGGAACTCGGACTGGGGGGGGCTGGGAGCCTGTTGGAGGGAGGCTGGCTGGGGGGGCTGGGAGCCTGTTGGAGGGAGGCTGGCTGGCTTGGGGGGGGCTATGAGGCTGTTGGAGGGGGGGCAGGTGGGAGGCTGGCTGGGGGGCTGTGAGGCTGTTGGAGGGAGGGGCAGAAGGGAGGCTGTTGGAGGAAGGGGTAGGAGGGTGGCTGGGGGGCTGTGAGGCTGTTGGAGGGAGGGGCAGAAGGGAGGCTGTTGGAGGAAGGGGTAGGAGGGTGGCTGGGGGGCTGTGAGGCTGTTGGAGGGAGGGGTAGGAGGGTGGCTGGGGGGGCTATGAGGCTGTTGGGGGGCAGGTGGGAGGCTGGCTGGGGGGCTGTGAGGCTGTTGGAGGGAGGGGCAGAAGGGAGGCTGTTGAAGGAAGGGGTAGGAGGGTGGCTGGGGGGCTGTGAGGCTGTTGGAGGGAGGGGCAGGAGGGAGGCTGGCTGTGAGGCTGTTGGAGGGAGGGGCAGGTGGGAGGCTGGGGGGCTGTGAGGCTGTTGGAGGGAGGGGCAGGAGGGAGGCTGGCTGGGGGGGCTGAGAGCCTGTTGGAGGGAGGGGCAGGAGGGAGGCTGGCTGTGAGGCTGTTGGAGGGAGGGGCAGGTGGGAGGCTCTTGGAGGGGGGGCTGGAGGGAGGCTGTCTCGGCGGTGGGACAGGACTGAGGTTGCCTGTTGGGCTTTAGGAGAGACTGTCTGGGAGGCAGTAGGTGGGTGAGCTGGTGGGGATTGTGTGTGTGATAGGGGATTCGGTAGGCAGTGACCTAGGAGGGACCAGTGAATAGCTCCTGGTGGAAGAAGGGATTTATTATTATTTTATTTATTGTGGTAGGTCCTGGGAGCCCCAGTTGTGCATCAGGGTTCCATTGTGCAGGGCATGGTACAAACACACGACAAGAAGATTGCGCCTGCCCTAAAGAATTTCCAAGGCTGGAGCGCCCACTGAAAAAAATTAGTGGGTGCTTAGCACCTACTGGCAGCCAACTCCTCTCCCCCTCCCTCCCAGCACCTCCTGCCCACTGCAATCCGCTGTTCCATGGCTTGCAGGAGGCACAGAGGGGGAGAGGGAGAAGCGGGTGTGATGTTCCTCTCTTGTGTTATCTGTAATAAGTAATCCTTGACTTTGTGAGCCAGCCTTACCCTGCACTGTTGTGAGAACCCCCACTCCTGGGCTGTTCATGCACAGCCTCTGGCATGTAAGCTGCTCCTTGGATTGTGCAACTGAATGACACTAGCCAATATCTCTGGTCCCAGACAGAACCCTAGGAACCTCCATCTTGCAGTGTCCAGTTATGCCCGCTGGACTCCACAAGCTTATATGCGTTCATCAATTTAACAAAGAAATTGATATGTACCAGGCTTGTTATCCCAAGGGGAGACTCTGACATGCTTCAAACCAAATGCACTGCTTCAGGTAGATTAAACAAACATCTTTATTAACTACAAAGATAAATTTTAAGTGATTATAAGTCAAAGCATAACAAGTCAGATTTGGTCAAATGCAATAAAAAAAAACACATTCTAAGCTGATCTTCACACTTTCAATGCCCTTACAAACATAGATGCGTCTCACCACAGGCTGGCTGGTTGCTCTTCAGCCAGGCTCTCCCCTTTGATCAGCGCTTCAGTCACTTGGGGTGTGTCTTTAGATGTGGGTGGAAGAGAGAGAAAGAGCATGGCAAATGTCTCTCCCTTTTATCATGTCCTTTCTTCCCTCTTGGCTTTGCCCCTCCCCTTCAGAGTCAGGTGAGCATTACCTCATCGCAGTCCCAAACTGACCAAAGGAAGGGGGGTGAGTCACTCAAACAGATTCTTTTGTTGCTGCCTGGGCCAGCGTCCTTTGTTCCTGGGAGGCTGGGCTGGATTTGTTTCATACCTGCCCTGATGAGGTGTGAACTTCCTTTCTGCTCTTGGAGAGTTTTTTGCCTGGGCTCATTTTAAGCCATGAGGCTACATTTTCAGCCTCATAACTATTTACATGAAATTATAACCTATAACGTTACTGTAACAATTACTATAACATCACTATAACAATAATGCTCAGTGCATCATGAGCCTTCCGAAAACACCCAACATGACAAACTTTGCATTGGATACCACACAAATCATTTTACAAGGATGGACATGGGGGTGCTGGGTGTACCCCTGAGGTACAGAGCATCACAGCGGGGATGGGGTGTGCTCAGGGGAGGGGGCAGAACTGGGTGGGAAGGGGTGGGGTTGGGAGAAGGGAGGTGGGGTAGGGCCTGGGGCAGAGCAGGGGCGGGAAGAGGCAGGGCAGGGATGGGGACTTGGAGGAAGGAGTCAGGTGGGGGCAGGGCCTTGAGTGGAGCAGGAGTGGGAAGGGGCAGAAGTGGGGACTAGGAGGAAGGAGTCAGGTGGGGGTGGGGCCTGGAGCGGAGCTGGGGGGTTGAGCACCCCCGGGGCCTCGAGGAAGCCGGTGCCTTTGATGGGGTGAATCTACACCTCATTGAAGTATCTAACCCCCCCCCCCATACACCCCCCAGTCCTGACAGTGCCCCTGGGCCTAGAAGGCAGATGTGGGACTCTTACCAATGATGCCTCTGTCTTTCCTTATTTCCTGTGAGGGGCTTTTCCTCTAGACAGCTAGTGTCAGCTGACAGGTGTGGACTCTGATGGGAATCTTTCCATTTTCCACTTGGCTTATCCTGAACATTTGATAGTGGCAATCTCATCTGTATCATGTACCCCGGGTTCTATTATGGAAGATGAATATGATCAGACTCAGAGCCCGTAAGACTTCCTCCTCTATAGTCCCAGGGATCTAGGTGTATGTCTATCTGATCTTGACTGAGGATTCTTGCTCCGATGTTTCAGGTGAAGGTGTAACACCATCATGTCCACTGCCCAGTCCCTGATGGTACCTGGGAAAATTCCTTCCCTCTGCCCCCATTCCTGGTGATCAGTTCTGTGCATGTGAGCAAGCATTGTCCTAATCCTAGTTAGGCATCTACTTCCATCAATATCCTGATAGCCCAAGTAATCATTCCTCTTTTTCCTGGGGATTCTTCCTATATCTGAGTTACTAATCTCCAGATCATGGCTCCAATAATAATAAAATCAGATTGTGTGAAATCACCTATAATAAATATTCAGCAATCTGGGTGGCTTTTGTCGAAGTTGGGATCTTAAACATAGTGACTGTTGCAGCCTTCATGTTGAAGGCTGATACCTTCAGAATGCATCCCTAGCACCGATGAGACTAAGGCTTCTATTTTTATGGGTCTGAATTTTTAACAAACGCATGTTGAAAGTAGGGGGAAAGAAAAATCCTAACTTCCATGTGTAGCAATGATATCTATAACTTTACTTATCACTTTCTCTGGAATTTTTCCACATTGCAGGAATACACCGTCAGGTCCTGTATGTCACTGTGGGCTGGTGTGTTGGATATTATTTGAGTAAACGTGCAGACTATATTCATGCTAAACTGGACAGAGAACTGATGGAATACATTGGGCAACATCCAGAAGATTTTAAGGAAAAAGGTATACTGAGTTGCTGTTTTAAGAAAGATCTTGCAAACTAGTTAATAAGTGATAAATTCTGGTATGCCAAAGTCAGAATCCAATCTTTCATAATAGGCCACAACTGGCTAGTATCACCTCTGTGACCTGAGCCACAATTTAAAGTGATATAGAAAGTCAGGAAAGTTATGATAGAGAAATGGACCTTTCTTACTCAACAGATCTGCTGCCTTGGTGGTTTTCTGTTGTTTCCATTTACTTCACTGAGGAAATAAGTTTTTAATAGTCAGCCCTGGAGAGGAAATATAGCTATGGAGGAGCAAACTGAATGATAGATGTTAGAGATGTCAGAGACCTAGTTTATTATTTTTTGAATTTTGGTAACCAAGACTGGGGCCCTCCTGTACTAGGCACTTTGTTAACTTAAGGTGAGAGATGGCCCATGACCCAAACAGCTTACAATCTAAATGATAGTAGGTTATCCATTGTGGGGCTGTTCTCTACTAAACTGGGAGGCATGGTAGATACACTAGAGGGTAGGGATCGGATACAGAGGGGCCTAGACAAATTAGAGGATTGGGCCAAAAAAAACCTGATGAGGTTCAACAAGGACAAGTGCAGAGTCCTGCACTTAGGACGGAAGAATCCCATGCACTGCTACAGACTAGGGACGGAATGGCTAGGTAGCAGTTCTGCAGAAAAGGACCTAGGGGTCACAGTGGACGAGAAGCTGGATATGAGTCAACAGTGTGCTCTTGTTGCCAAGAAGGCTAACGGCATTTTGGGCTGTATAAGTAGGGGCATTGCCAGCAGATTGAGGAACGTGATCGTTCCCCTCTATTGGTGAGGCCTCATCTGGAGTACTGTGTCCAGTTTTGGGCCCCACACTACAAGAAGGATGTGGAAAAATTGGAAAGAGCCCAGCGGAGGGCAACAAAAATTATTAGGGGTCTGGAGCACATGACTTATGAGGAGAGGCTGAGGGAACTGGGATTGTTTAGTCTCCAGAAGAGAAGAATGAGGGGGGATTTGATAGCTGCTTTCAACTACCTGAGGGGGGGTTCCAAAGAGGATGGAGCTCGGCTGTTCTCAGTGGTGGCAGATGACAGAACAAGGAGCAATGGTCTCAAGTTGCAGTTGGGGAGGTCTAGGTTGGCTATTAGGAAACACTATTTCACTAGTAGGGTGGTGAAGCACTGGAATGCGTTACCTAGGGAGGTGGTGGAATCTCCTTCCTTGGAGGTTTTTAAGGCCCAGCTCGACAAAGCCCTGGCTGGGATGATTTAGTTGGGAATTGGTCCTACTTTGAGCAGGGGGTTGGACTAGATGACCTCCTGAGGTCCCTTCCAACCCTGATATTCTATGATTCTATGAATATGTGTTGTCCCTTGTGTTTCTAGGTTTAAACATCCCATTTGATCAGCTTCTACCACCTCCTATGGAGGCTGTTCCATTGCTTCAAAGGTTTTACTAGATTCTCTGATCTTATTTGATACCAGTAGGAACTGTCTGTTAAATTCCCACTAGAGCTCTAGTGGTGATGACATGAGGCAGACCAAACCCAACTTGTTTTTCAGATCCACTTTGATAGCTGGGAACTAGGTAAGGGGAAATGACTTTGTATATTTTGTTCTGGAATAATTGAGAGAATGATCATGGACCCTGCCCCCCTTCCAGAAGGCCTTCTTACAGAGTCACACTTCAACTTAAATCTCCATGAACTGCAATGTTTGCATCAACAGCATCCTTTGGCCAATTTTTTGTACCCCCATGATTCCTGAAATTCAATTTTCTGAACTGTGATTGCTGATCACTATGACAGCCCAGCAACTCTGTTCTTTGTCACATGAACATAAGAATGGCCATATTGGGTCAGACCAAAGCTCCATGTAGCCTAGTATCCTGTCTTCTGACAGTGGCCAATGCCAGGTGCCCCAGAGAGAATGTACAGAACAGGTAATCATCAAGTGATCCATCCCCTGTCGCTCATTCGCAACTTCTGGCAAACAGATTTTATAGACCTCTATCATATTCCCCCTTAGTCTTTTCCAAGCTGAAAAGTCCCAGTCTTATTAATCTCTCCTCATATGGCACCCGTTCCATACCCCTAATCATTTTTGTTTCCCTTTTCTGTACCTTTTCCAGTTCCAATATCTTTTTTTTGAGATGGGGCGACCAGATCTGCATGCAGTATTCAAGATGTGGGCGTACCATGGATTTATATGAGGCAATATGATATTTTCCGTCATATTATCCATCCCTTCCCTAATGATTGTTAGCTTTTTTTTGACTGCCGCTGCATATTGAGTGGATGTTTTCAGAGAACTATCCACAATGATTCCAAGATCTTTCTTGAGTCGTAACAGCTAATTTAGACCCCATTATTTTATATGTATAGTTGGATTTATGTTTTCCAATGTGCATTACTTTGCATTTATCAACATTGAATTTCATCTACCATTTTATGCATCCGAAGAAGTGGGTTGTAGCCCACGAAAGCTTATGCTCTAATAAATTTGTTAGTCTCTAATTTGCCACAAGTACTCCTGTTCTATCTGCCATTTTGTTGCCCAGTCACCCAGTTTTGAAAGATCCCTTTGCAACTATTCACAGTCTGCATGGGACTTAACTATTTTGAGTTGTTTTGTATCATCTACAAATTTTGCCACCTCACCTGTTATGCTATACAAAGACTGAGGGGGTCATCCTGTCCTTTATTTCGATTTAATCAATTGTCTTTAGGGGTGCCAGCCTTCACCTCAGGGTCGTCAATCTGCCCTTCATTATGGATGCGCGTTGATGATTTCTGATGTCATTTAAGTCTCTTCACTGCTTCCTTGACTGTTTGGCTACAACAATGGCCTTCACACCTTATCTTTTCCTGATGCATACATTCCTCATTCACACAAACAGTCTTTTACAGTTAAAGGTATACAGCAGTTTTTATGTTGAGCAAGAAAAGGCATTGTAAATTAAGCCTTCCTAAATCTTATTATCAAAACAATTTACATTGGGACCCAGGCCTTCAACGTTCCTCTAACGTTCCTTAACATAGACAGGATCTTGTATTGTGTCTCTTACTTTCTAAACCTTAAAACAAAGAAATGTATATTTAACTAAAGTGCCTAATTTGTAATACATATGGTTTCCTATAGTAGACATTATAACTTATCCTAAAACAAAAGGGTGACCATAATCAGTCATAAGGATTGTTCTGGTCTGTCATTCCTTTCTGCTATTCAAAAAGGGTGGCTGAGAGTATAAAATCAAATCATACATTAATTCTCATAGTACAATTATAAAATCCTGCTCCTACGCACTGTTTACCCCCCTTTTCAGGTCATTTATGAGTATATTGAACAGCACTTGTCCCAATACAGATCTCTGGGGGCACCACTATTTATCTCTCTCCATTCTGAAAACTGACCATTTATTCCTACCCTTTGTTTCTGATCTTTTAACCAGTTACTGATCCATGAGAGGACCTTCCCTCTTATCCCATGACAGATTACTTTGCTTTGTTGAGGGACCTTGTCAAAGGATTTCTGAAAATCTAAGTACACTATATCCACTGGATTCCCCTTGTTCAGATGCTTGTTGACCCCCTCAAAGAATTCTAGTAGATTGGTGAGGCATGATTTCCTTTTACAAAAACCATGTTGACTCTTTCCCAACAAATCGTATTCCTCTGTGTCTGATAATTCTGTTCTTTGCTTTAGTGTCAACCAATTTGCCTAGTACTGAAGTTAGGCTTACTGGCCTGTAATTGCCGGGATTGCCTCTGGAGCCTTTTTAAAAAAATTGGCGTCAATTTAGCTATCCTCCAGTCATTTGGTGCAGAAGATGATTTAAATGATAGGTTACAGACTACAGTTAGTAGTTCTGCAATTTCACATTTGAGGTCCTTCAGAACTCTTGGGTGAATACCATCTGGTCCTGATGACTTTTTAATTTATCAATTTGTTCCAAAATCTCCTCTGACACCTCAACCTCTCAGTTCCTCAGATTTGTCACCTAAAAAAGAATGGCTCAGGTTGAGGATTCTCCCTCACATCCTCAGCCGTGAAGACCAATGCAAAGAATTCATTTAGTTTCTCCACAATAGCCTTATCCCCCCTCAAGTACTCCTTTAGCATCTTGATCGTCCCATGGCTTCAACTTTGTACCATTGCTATAATTTTAATAGTTCTGGAATATTGTCTCCTCATGCAGTCTAAAACTGTTGGCATAGAGGTAGGAAAGGAGGGCAGTTAGTGTGCAACTGTGACCATTCTTTTCAGAAACTGATGAAAAATGGCTAATGAACCTACTGTGATCCCTTCAGAGGCAGGCTGGAAATTGTACTTAGACTAACATAGTGAACCATAGACTACTTCTCGCTGATTTAGGCTTAGTGTGCACTCATTACAGATGACAGAATGGAAACTTAGCTCTTGATCAGTCACTAGGATTCCATTGTGTGTGTCTGACAAAAGTAAAAGGCATCAAGCTAGTGACCGACCTATTTTGAGTTTTCTCCTTTCTGAAGGTTCATGGAGGGGATCGGGATGTTTTTAACTCCTCCTATAACTTTTTCAAGACATACCTTTTGCCATAGTTTTATTTCCCTTCCCACAACCCCATCTTCTGCTAGCCAAGTTCACCCAAACCTGCCAGTCAGGCAGAGGGGAAAACTGCCTCTTCAGAAGGTTTCTTCATTTCCAAACCGAATCAGATATTAAGTGGAGTTTAGCCTGATTACTTCCTCCCCAAACTCTGGGCATTAAAAGCCTGATTCAAAGTCCATTGAACTCATTGCAACATTCTTCGTTAGGCCAGGAGCAGTAATCCTCAATTTACCTTGATTGCAAAAGTCACTGTATCGACAAACTAGTTTAGTGAATATTCAAGTGGACTAACATGCCAGGTGAAATAAGCATTAGTAGAAACATTATGGCTCCATAGTACAGTAGAATCTTGCTAACTAGCATTGCCTGAGAGAGCCATTGTGACTGAAATTTTAGAAAATTAACAAGTAAACAAACAAATACACCTCTACCTCAATATAACGCTGGCCTCGGGAGCCATAAAATCTTACCGCGTTATAGGTGAAACCGCGTTATATTGAACTTGCTTTGATCCACTGGAGTGTGCACACCCCCCCCCCCCGGAGCACTGCTTTACTGCGTTATATCAGAATTTGTGTTATATCGGGTCGCGTTACATCGGGGTAGAGGTGTATGATGACAGGGAGGGGGACTCAAGTTTACTGCCTAGCAAAATATATTTGGTTAAGTGGCATTTAGTTATGATTTTCCATTATGTGCCAGTAAACATTCTGTAGAAGTAATGAAGTTCTTGATAATGAAATCTCTTTACTGGGCTCTGCTATTAAACCTTCACTGGGAAGGGGAGAGAGAAATGTTTAGTTTGTGAAGCAAAGTGCTATTGTAATAGAGCCTGATCCAAAACCCACTGGAGTTAATGAAAGACAGGATCCCATTGACTTCAGATGGCTTTGGATCTGGCCTATAGCAAATGTTCTCACTTACTGATTATTGATCAGAAACAAACCATCTTTAAATGCTGAATAAGCTTTCCTAATTGTACTTGATTACCTTTTGTAGAGAAGAAAACCCTAGCTGAAGTTCTGGAGGACTTCCATCCAATTCGCTGAAAACTTCTCAAGAACTACAGACTTGTTCAGCAGATCGTGTTTCGTGAGACCACTCCCAAATATATTTGAGCAGATTGTATGTCAGTTATTGTTCAAATGCCACTGGTTGAAAAACAAAAAAACAACCCTTACTGTATTCTTATAATTAAAACTATGAATAATTAGTGTGTTCCATTTGTTATTAATATTTATCTCAGTATTTTGCAATGCATTTAGCTCTTTTATTATATTTAAATGTTAATTTTGAGTTGCCTCTTTTGTTAACTATTGCAAAATGAGAACTACTGTACCAAAGAAAATGGTGGAGGTCAGTTACTAGTCTGTTGATGTAGAGGAAAATACAGGTCCCATTCTTCCCAAGAGAAAATTTAATCCCTGCCCTCTGTTACTGTTAACGCATTCCTTCCGTCTGTGGCCTTGCCCAAGTGGAGCTCATTGCAGGATCAGAGCCAAAGTTAGCCTTGCTAGGAAGGGTTTCCATACTGGCTGAGGGAGAACGCAGTATTGACAAGGCATCCATACGTGATCCCCTTTAGGGTCCTATTCTCCACTTGTTTTCTCTTTGTTATTATTACTTAGATCCAAATTTACCAGCTTTGGTGCCTAAAGTGAGGCCCCCAAATCCAGAGCTAGGCACCAACGTTTTTTGTTTTTTCTTTTCCCCAGAGTTGCTGAGTATCCACAATTCCTCAGCTTCAGTGGGAATTGCAGGGGCTCGGCATCTCTGAAGATCAGGCCACTTATTTAAATGCCTAAATACAGATGTGTCTAAAATTAGACATTGAAACAAAGTTGTTGACCTATGGGGTGGTGTGACCCAGGCTCACCACGGATTATATTGAGTTGAGATCCAAGACAAATGTCTGAAAAATTAGTTAAAGTTTAACTCATGAATAAGCTTTTCCAAGTTTGCGCAAACTGCTCCCTCATGCCCTTGGCGCACATTGTAGTTTATCACTTTTGGGTCAGGCTTTAAGCTCATGACCCTTGTTTGGTGCAGAATTTGTTGCTGTATTTAAACCTTTTATTTTGCTGCTGTTACTGTTCAAACTTTTCTTTATCCTTGTATAGAATCCTGGAAATGTTGGGCTGGAACGGACCTCAAGAGGTCGTCTGTTCTCGTCCATCTCCTCGCACTGAAGCAGGATTAAGTATACCTACACCATCCATGACAGGTGTTTGTCTAATCTGTTCTCTAAAACCGCCAGAGATGGGGATTTCGTAGCCTCCCTAGGTAACCTGTTCCAGTGCTTAACTATCCTAATCATTAGCACGATTATCTTAATATCTAACCTAAATCTTCCTTGCTGTAAATTAAGCTGATTATTTCTTGTCCTTCCCTTGTACATGGAAAGCAATTGATCACAATCCTCTTTATAACAACCTTCTACATATCTGAAGACTGTTATTGGGTCCCCTTTCAGCCTTCACTTCTCTAGACTAAACATTCCAAATTCTTTCTGTCTTTCCTCATAGGTCATGTTTTCTAAACCTCTTATTATTTTTGTTGCTCTCACCTGGACCTCACCAGTGCCAAGTACAGTGGGACAATTACCTCCCAAGTCTTCCTGTTAATACAACCCAGAATGACATTTGCCTTTTTCTCAACAGCAACACACTGTTGACTCGTGTTCCATTTGTGATCACTATAACCCCCAGATCCTTTTCTGCAGTACTGCTGCAAAGCCAGTTAGTCCCCATTTTTCCTTCCTAAGTGTAGTACTTTGCACTTGTCTTTATTGAATTTTCCCTTAACGATTTCATACCCATTCTCCAATTTTATCAGGATAATTTTGAATTCTAATTCTGTCTTCCAAAGCACATGTAACCCTTCCCAACGTGGTGTCATCTGCAGATTTTATAAGCATACTGTCCACTCCATCAGCCACATAGTTAATGAAAATACTGAATAGTGCCTGATCTAGGACAGACCTTGGTGGGAACACCACTTGGTAAACTAATCTCTCAAATTGGTTTCCCGAGATGTGCTGTTAATAAATTGTATCTGGTCTAGATTACTCCAGTGCTACTGAAGCCCAACATACAACAATCTTATCTAAGGCACTGCATTTGCTTCCTGCAGTGTCTGAAATTAATCTTTAGAATGCCTCTTGCCTACAGGAATCATTACAATTTGATCTCTGTTTAGTTAGCATGCCCTCTGCTTTTGTTGTTTAGCTCCAGTGCAGCATGTCAATAATCATTCCTAACTCCAGATGACACATGGCAGAGACTTGATTAACCTTCCTTAATTAGGTTGCCTCCATCACTGCTTCTGCTTAAAAGTGATCTTTAAATTTTGAGACTAAAATACTTTGTCCATTTTCTCTATCTTCTAAACATTACTTTGAGGGGGGAATATTTTGAATTACAGTAACTCCTCACTTAACGTTATAGTTCTGTTCCTGAAAAATGCGACTTTATGTGGAATGTTAAGCAAATCCAATTTCCCCATAAGAATTAATGTAAATTGGGGGGGGGAGTTAGGTTCCAGGGAAATTTTTTTTGCCAGATAAAAGACATTATATACATATACAGTATAAGTTTTAAACAATTTTAAACAAACAGTTTAGTATTGTACACAGCAATGAATGATTGTGAAGCTTGGTTTAGGTCAGGGATCTCAAACACGCGGGCCGCATATTTTCTGCGGCCTGTGAGGCCCTTGCAGTCCCCCCGCCCTCTCCCAGTGTTTACATAGAGTGGCTCCGGCTGGATGTGCACCGGGGGCAGGGCATGCTCCCTGCCTGCCCTGCGCCGCTCCGGGAAGAGTGGGGCAGAGGGGCTGTGTGTTGCTGTTGCTTCAGGCACCGCCCCCAGCAGCTCCAGTTGGCCGGGAACAGGGAACCGCGGCCAATGGGAGCTGCTGGGGGTGGTGCCTGCAGCAACAGCAACACACAGCCCCTCTGCCCCCCATTTCCCCCCATTCCAACCTCTTCCCGGAGCGGCACGGGGGCAGGGCAGACAGGGAGCCTGCCCTGCCCCCGGTACGTGCTGGGCCAGATCCTGCCCCCCGAACTCCTGCCGCACCCTGTACCCCTGCCTCACCCCGCACCCCTCCTCAGAGGGGGACCAATCCCCAGACAGATTTTTGCCCCAGATCCCTAAATGGCTCCCTCGAGGATTGAACTCACAACCCTGGGTTTATTAGCAGGCCAATGTTCAAACCACTGAGCTATCCCTCCCCCTACTCCTTTTTTGATCTTTGAATCAAAGCTATAGCAATAGACAAGACTTGTTTGCTTACATTACAAGACCTGAGCAAACATCTACCCTTCTATCTCTAACAATGCAGAATTGCATTTCAAAGCTCTATTCACTTGCATATCTTCCTAACCAGTCTCTAAAGTTCAGCTGTGGGCCAGGTCAGTCTGTGAGTTAATTAACTTTTTGGCCCTGTCACCTTTCAATGAGGTATTATATGACGCTCATAACTTCACAAGGGGGTACGGGGTGGGGGGGCAGGAGCAGGGGGTCATCCTGATATCAGCACCCCTCTCCCCCCCACCCCCAGCAAGCAGGAAGCTCCTGGGAGCAGCCCAAGGCAGAGGGCAGTGGGGGGAGGGACAGCTGAACAGCTGCCGAGCCACACACCTTACGGGGAATTTAGGGGAGCTGATGGGGGGGGCTGCCAGCCCCCCCGATTCTAATCCCCACAAGGAGGGGCTGCTCTTTCAGAGAATCCTGCAAGCAGTGGACAAAGCAGGCGGCTGCCAAACAACGTTATAAGGGAGCATTGCGCAACTTTAAACGAGCATGTTCTCTAATTGATCAGCAACGGAATTATGTTAACCAGGACAACTTTAAGTGAGGCGTTACTGTATAAACATGCTGGGGAAGAAGGAATATGGGTTATTGTAAAATAACTACCATGCAGTGACAACCTAATGGGAGAGCGGAACCCCTTTCTTTCATGTGATCTACAAAAATTGTGCCTCTGCCTAGCAGTGAACAAACAACGTCCCCAGAGCTGTGTTGAGATCAGACAATTATGCTGCACAACCCAAAAGCCTGGGTATATGGTGCAATGTACAGTAATTTGGGAGTTTATAGAAGCAAACCAACTGACAAGTAACAAATGGTGAAATCAGCAAGGCGTACGTTGTCTCTGTTTAAAACGAGGCAGGGGAAAGGGAGGGGGCATAACTTTTTGTTAAGTGATGGAAGCCCCTTATTTTTATTCCCCTCCTTTGACTATTCCATTTGTCTGGCGTGGTATCTTTTGTGCAAGTACAAGCAGCCAGCTAAAGCTGTTAGTGAACAATAGGTTTATCCTGCACCTGGGAGAGTGGACAAATATCCTCTAGTAGATCTGCCAGTAACACTTATCTGAATCAACTAGCACTGTGCTTTCTGCTGGAAGCAGTCATCACCTTCCTTCCCAAGAGCTGAAGTATGTCCCCTCCTGCCTCATTCCTGGACAACCTGACCTTTGCTCATGGGTGGTGGGTATCATAGGCTCGGGGGGCTGGCGTGGTCCTACCTATGCTCTGCCCCCAGGTCTCCTGCAGTTCCCGGTGTTCTGCCGGGGCTGGGGCTGGCCAGCCTGCCGTGGGGACTTGGGGCAGCTGGCACTGGGGCCCACTGGCTGTCTGGTGTTCTGGGGCTGGGGGCACTGCTGCTGCGCTGCCCGGTGCTCTGGGCCTGGGGGCCATGGCGGGGGTGCTCTGGGCTCCTGTGGGCGAGGGGGGGTGGGAGGGGCAGGGCCTCGGGTAGAAGGGGAGGGGCCAGGGGCTAGCCTACCCCCATTGCTGGATCATTGGCTGCCCATGACTTCGCTGGTGTAGGGAGAGGAAAAAAAACCATGAGTAAAATGCTGGCCCCCTTGAAGTCATGACTAGCATCCATCACATGTCATTTTTTCTTTCCCTCTTCTCTCAAAGGAGAAATTGAGTGGGTTTTTAAATAAGTAATTTAATGTGTTACATCCCCTGTGCTCTGTGGGTGCTTGAGAAGCAAATTGAAGACCTGCACCTTTATACTTGGAGTGGAAGGTGGTGAGGTTGGTGAAGTATTTAGTTCCTGGGGGAGTGCATTCCACAGCCTTGGACCAGCCCTTGAGAAAACCCTGTCTCCTTCACAGACAGCCTTTATGCTTGAGGTACAGAGTTACATGTGCCTGAGGAGTATTTCAGTTTGTGATGTTTTATTATCAAGTAGTGGGTGGAAGCAGCCCACTTTTAAAGGTATAGTTACAAGTAAGAAAAGAGGATTATCTTTCACACCGCAGCAGCATAATACAATGATTTTTGCCCTGGTAGTTGAAAATTAACATGCATGTGAGGTATTTGAGATGGACAATGAGTTCATGTTACAGCAAGGAATGATCACATTTATTCTGGTTATTACAAAACATTGGCTATCAGATGGCCAGCATCTTTGGTGTCAGTCAAATAATTCACCAGCAGTACTTGCCGCAGGACGTCAACTGTGTGCAGCACAGGGGTGGTAGTGTGTCCTGTGGGATAATCACAAAATAGTCAGCAATTTTGACATGTTCTCTTTTATGTATGTGTTTAAGTACTGATTTTGATACTGCATTTATTGTCATTCAAAATAGCCAACACAGGAGGGCATTTCCAGGTTCCAATGCTTGAATCATACCTAACTTTTTAAATTACACAATACTGTTTTTCTTAAGTCTTTGCCACATACTAACCCCCATTAATCCTCCGTTTATTACAAGAAGTACAGGAGATAAGGTTCCCCCTGGAACAGATCTCTGTTCCTATTAACTACATATATTGTGAGAGTGCCTAGAGGTCTGAATCAAAATCTTTGTGCTAGCGCTGTACATGTGCACACGCACAAAATACAGTCCCTGCCTCCAAGAGCTTGTCACGGAAGGAAGCATTTGAACTTTTCACTGATGAGTTAATTTCAAACTTGAAACTTAATTTCAAGTGCTTGTATTTTTCTAATGTCAGAAAATTAATGTCATCTTTATAGAGCAGCTTTCACCCCAGAGCACTCTGCAAAGTACAGTACATCTAGCAGCACTGCACAAGAGCCAATAGGGTGTCCAACATATGGCACTCCTAAGGATCCTCAGCCAAAACACTAGTCTTACTACAAATGGTCTATGTTCTCTTGTCTCTGCACACAGCAAAAGAAAGAACCTTAGTTATTAAGGTCTCATCTGAATGTTGGTGGACAATGTGAACTGTCTGCCTTAAAACAAATAATCAAATCCCTCTTTAAAATTATCTTTAAGAGGCAGGTAAAAGACCCCCATTTGGTTAAAATGGAAACAGCACAATTTCACTACCTGGGAAGAAAGTGATTAATCCCCCCACCAGGATTTGAACCTGTGGGTCCTGCTGTTTTTAGGTGCTGATAACATAATTATCAGTTAAACTAGACTGATAATCACTTAGATTTTGGAGAAAGGGGAGTGGACACAATTTCGCATCTCAGAAAACTTCAACAGAGATATAATGGCTGAGGTCTCACCTTTTGAAGTTATTGGTGGCTGTTTCACCAGGTAAGCGTAATTTCACTCTGGTTGATCTGTCCTATAATTTCATTGTATTTTCTGATCAGGGCATTGGCTTTTCTGGTCAGATGGGTCAGGACACGATACAAGCCTGTAAAGTGATGATAAAGCAGTCCTTCAAGATCGGCCTCCTCTCCGTTCTCTTGTACTTCTTCTCTGCTGGTGATTTGGTGTTTGCTTTCATTTAGAGGCGCCAGTCTACCCTCCACCGCGAGTTTGATGGATTTCAGTTGCATGTAATACTCATACAGGTCCCTGTTGCCAAAATCACCAGTGGATGCGTCATCCTGCTGTTCCATGTAGACGCCTCTGAGGAGGCTGGGAAACATAACCGCTTGTTCCATCTTGCGGATTGCAGAGAAGTACTCTTCCATGGCTGTGGTCGGACGGCTTCTCCGGCTCTGAATGTTGCTGGCTTCTGCAGGTCTTAACAGGGATGCTGGCTGATGGTGCTGAAGCCTTTCAAGCTGCTTGGCTGTTATGATGAGAGTGAAAGGAGCACAGGGGACAGGTGGCTTTTAACAGTGGAGGGAAGGGGTGTGTATACCAGCTAAAGACACTCCTCTATTTCCAGCTAATCACACCACTGAGCCCCTGCTTAGTAATCGGTTCAGGGTCAGCATTGTGTCTGTATTTGCAAACTGGACCTCACCCCAAATGATACTTAACTAAATTTCAGAACTTGACCTTAAAGCAGGAATTTCATAGGTCATGTTATCTTTCAATGACCAGATAAGAAAATGGCCATGAAGATAACTGCTGATTGGAACAGAGTTTTCCCTGCCCCCTTTCCTACCACCAAATTGGAAAAGCTGGTGTCTGCAGCCTTCACCTCTTGCATCAGCTGTTCATAGAGTAATGATTTCCCCTTTTTTCTAACTCATTAAGTTGGCACGTAACTCTGCCGTTGCTGGCAAGCTGAGTAACCTTGAAACCCATATGCATATCTAGAACAAGAGACTCAACAAGCATGTGTCTCACAAGTGATCAGCAAACCAGATACATTTTATTAAATTGAGACCGAGAGAGAGTTGGAAGTTTGTCTAGATGGGGGAGAGGGGGAATAAAATAATGAGATGACAGAATAATATGATATCCAGTCAAGATCTCTATTAGCAGGTGACCCTAGACTTCGCTGTGTTAGAACGGACACAGGCAAACCATATTTCCAGCTGGTTGAGAGGATTTATTTTTAGCCAGCTTGAAGAGACACTTTTTTTGGAGGATTGTACTATAGTAGTGTGGTGAGGGCCTGCCTGAGATTGGAGCCTTATGATGCTAGCCCCTGTACAAATATACGCTATCAGACAATCCCTGCCTTAAAGAGTTACAGTCTAAATAGAACAGGAGTACTTGTGGCACCTTAGAGACTAACAATTTATTTGAGCATAAGCTTTCGTGGGCTACAGCCCACTTCTTCGGATGCATAGAATGGAACATATAATAAAGAGATATATATACATACAGAACATGAAAAGGTGGAAGTAGCCATATCAACTCTAAGAGGCTAATTAATTAAGATGAGCTATAATCAGCAGGAGAAAAAAAAAACTTTTGTAGTGATAATCAAGATGGCCCATTTCAGACAGTTGACAAGAGGTATGAGGATACCTAACATGGGGAAATAGATTCAACCTGTGTAATGACTCAGCCATTCCCAGTCTCTATTCAAGCCTAAGTTAATGGTATCTAGTTTGCGTATTAATTCAAGTTCAGCAGTTTCTCGTTGGAGTCTGTTTTTGAAGCTTTTCTGTTGCAAAATTGCCACTTCTAAGTCTGTTACTGAGTGACCAGAGAGGTCTAAATAGAGCAGGCAGATGAGGGGTGGGAAGGAAGCAGAGGCACAAAGAGGTAAAATGCCTGTGGTCAGAGCCAGGAATAGAATTCGTGTCCCCTGACTCCCAATGCAGTGCCTTAGCCAATAGATTGTTGCCATCCAAAAACCCTCCAAATGATCTTTAAGTGGCAGACGAAAGGGAAGCAGCCCAGTGGAGCTAACCCACTT
Organism: Chrysemys picta bellii; assembly: GCF_011386835.1. NCBI lineage: Eukaryota > Metazoa > Chordata > Testudines > Emydidae > Chrysemys > Chrysemys picta. The sequence continues at coordinate 338,421,464 of NC_088791.1, forward strand.
GAAAATATCCTTCTCAAATTCATGGGAGAAATGAGCCCCACCTGGCCTCCGTTAATTAAGCCCACCGAAACAAAGGGAAAATAAAGTTTTGTGTCATGTTTAGTACATCAGCCTTCTGCTCTATTCTTGATTCAGTGCTTCCTTGGGCAAGTCACTGAATTTCTTTGTCTTGATTTTCCCCATCTGTGAATTGGGAACAAGTCACCCACTCCTCCTTGCCACGCCAGGCTTGTCCTCTAGCCAACATTTTCAAACTTGAGGTAAGGGCCACATCTTTAAGTGATGTAAATTGGTGTTTGAAGTCAATGAGCTATGTTAATTTACACTAGCTGAGAATCTGTCCCCATAGTCTCTATTTAGGCTCCTAAATAAAAATGGTCTAATTCTCAGAGGTGCTGAGGCCTCACTCCATCCACTAGGGGTCCCTGAAGCCTCAACATTTTAAAAACTCAGCTGTTGACAGAAGTTAAGGCCTGATCCTGAGTGTCAGAGGAATTAGAGATGGACCTGGGCTATCAATGGAACAACACCACTTCACAGGAGTGCTAGGAGGCATTCGACGGTGTCCTGTATTTGAAGGGTATCCTTTTCATAATGGACAACCTCTTCTTTACTTATAGTGTTCCAGTGTCCTGTTTTTGCTTGACTCATTAGTTACTCCCTTCTGTTTGTGGTGTTAAGAGTGGGCTAATAAATGTAGTCCGAAGCTGGGAACGAATTTTACAGATGAGCACGAGTTGTGTGCATTGGGTTGGTCTCACTGATGATAAAACTACAGCATGAATGACTCCAGCAAGTCCCCAAAATATCTCCTGGAAGGATCCTCTTGGAATTTTTTTTTTTATTACATCCATTCTTTCGAGGTTTTCTCAGTTATTTAAAGGCACAGTGCTCGTCTCAAAGCAATCTTCCCTGTGATTTCCTAGCACGCGTGCTCTTCCTGGGCCAGATGTTCAGCTGGTATAAATCAGCACAATGCCATCGATTTCACTGGTGCTATCTATGCCAATTTACATCAGCTGAAGATATGGCCCAGTATTCTTAAATAAAGTGGCTTATGGACTACCAGCACTCATAGATTTTTAAAATATGCCAGTTTAAAAGGAAAAACAGGATCCATCCAGTTGTAGATCCCATAAATAATTATTTTTTATAGTCATATAGACTGAGGTAAAGAATGCAAAGATCTACCAAGTCACCCACTCCTCCTTGCCACGCCAGGCTTGTCCTCTAGCCAACATTTTCAAACTTGAGGTAAGGGCCACATCTTTAAGTGATGTAAATTGGTGTTTGAAGTCAATGAGCTATGTTAATTTACACTAGCTGAGAATCTGTCCCCATAGTCTCTATTTAGGCTCCTAAATAAAAATGGTCTAATTCTCAGAGGTGCTGAGGCCTCACTCCATCCACTAGGGGTCCCTGAAGCCTCAACATTTTAAAAACTCAGCTGTTGACAGAAGTTAAGGCCTGATCCTGAGTGTCAGAGGAATTAGAGATGGACCTGGGCTATCACAGGCATGCTGAATTCTGGGGAAAGTATCTATTATAAACTGGTGTTGGCTACAGCAAAGAGTTAGTAACTTAGGTTCTTGTAAAAAGAACAGGAGTACTTGTGGCACCTTAGAGACTAACAAATTTATTAGAGCATAAGCTTTCGTGGGCTACAGCCCACTTCTTCGGATGCATATAGAATGGAACATATATTGAGGAGATATATATACACATATATAGAGAGCATGAACAGGTGGGAGTTGTCTTACCAAGTCTGAGAGGCCAATTAAGTAAGAGAAGGAAAAAAAAATTTTTTTTGAAGTGATAATCAAGACAGTCCAGTACAGACAGTTTGATAAGAAGTGTGAGAACACTTACAAGGGGAGATAGATTCAATGTTTGTAATGGCTCAGCCATTCCCAGTCCTTATTCAATCCTAAATTGATTGTATCTAGTTTGCATATCAATTCCAGCTCAGCAGTCTCTCGTTGGAGTCTGTTTTTGAAGTTTTTCTGTTGTAAAATAGCCACCCGCAGGTCTGTCATTGAATGACCACACCATCAGGGGCTCGTTCACCTACACATCTACCAATGTGATATATGCCATCATGTACCAGCAATGCCCCTCTGCCATGTACATTGGCCAAACCGGACAGTCTCTACGCAAAAGAATTAATGGACACAAATCTGACATCAGGAATCATAATACTCAAAAACCAGTGGGAGAACACTTTAACCTGTCTGGTCATCTTGATTATCACTTCAAAGGTTTTGTTTTTTTTTCTTTCTCTTACTTAATTGGCCTCTCAGAGTTGGTAAGACAACTCCCACCTGTTCATGCTCTCTGTATGTGCGTATATATCTCTCCTCAATATATGTTCCATTCTATATGCATCCGACGAAGTGGGCTGTAGCCCATGAAAGCTTATGCTCTAATAAATTTGTTAGTCTCTAAGATGCCACAAGTACTCCTGTTCTTTTTGCGGATACAGACTAACACGGCTGCTACCCTGAAACCTGTCATTAGGCTCTTGTGATACTTGGTGTTTTTCTAAAGCCACTGGAGTCATGTGATTAGGTGAACAATCTCATTGTTCATTTAAAAAATAAATTTCTAGTCCTCAAGACAGTGAAGAAAAGCTTGAAAGCAGGACCCAAATGCTCCCTAATAACTCAAAAAGCAGAAAGCAAATACCACAACTCCCCATGTGTTTATTTTAAAATCTCATTGTGACGGGTTCGGTCACAGAGACCCCCTCGGGACTGTCACCTGACGTGCTGAATTTGCCTCTGAGCTCGTTTTCCCTGCCAGCTTGGGACTCCAGAACCCTGCCTTGTTGAGCCAGGCATGCTAGCCAGCTGCAAACACAGACCCAGGTCTGGTCCATGCCCCCAAAGCTGCAGACTTTAACCAAAAGCTGCTCAGCAGGTCACCTATCTCCAGTATCCAGACCCCAATGGGCTCCAAACCCCAAATAGATCTGTTCTATTCTGGATAAAGCTTACACAGGGTAAACTAATAAATTGTCTGCCCTCTATAACACTGATAGATATGCACAGCTGTTTGCTCCCCCAGGTATTAATAACTTACTCTGGGTTAATTAATAAACAAAGGTGATTTTATTAAGTATAAAAAGTAGGATTTAAGTGGTTTCAAGTAATAATAGACAGAACAAAGTAAGTTACCAAGCAAAATAAAACACAACACAAGTCTAAGCCTAATACATTAAGAAACTGAATACAGGTAAATCTCACCCTTAGAGATGTTCCAATAAGCTTCTTTCACAGACTAGACTTCTTCCTACTCTGGGCCCAATCCTTTCCCCTGTACAATCCTTGTTAGTTCCAGCTCAGGTGGTAACTACGGGATTTCTTATGACTGACAGCCTCCTTTGTTCTCTTCCACCCTCTTTTATAGCTTTGGACCAAAGTGGGAATCCTTTGTCTCTCTTTGGGTTCCCACCCCTCCTTCTAAATGGAAAAGCACCAGGTTAAAGATGGATTCCAGTGTCATGTGACATGTTCACATGTCCTGTGAGACCCCAGCCTTCATTCTTCCAGCACTGGCCTGCATGTACCCAGGAAGTTTTGCAATAAACAGAGCCATTCACAACCAATTGTCCTAGTTGATGGGAGCCATCAAGATTCCAAGCCACCATTAATGGCCCCCACTTTGCATAATTACAATAGGACTTCAGAGTAATACTTCATATTTCTAGCTTCAGATACAAGAATGATACATTCATATAAGTAGGATGAACACATTCGGTAGATTATAAGCTTTGTAATGATACCTTACAAGAGACCTTTTGCATAGAGCATATTCCAGTTACATTATATTCACACTCCTAAGCATATTTCCATAAACATGGACTGCAACATCACACATGATGTGGGGAGCCTGACTCACGGCTGTTGAATATTTAGGGTTGGTAACACTTGAGTGGGGGTCAGGACTTTGAGGCACAATTCTTGACTCTGCCACTCCTTTGCTGTGTGGCCACTGCCAAGCCCCTTGATGTTTTGTGTTTCCATTTGTCCTTCTGTGGAAAAAGTGAGGTGTTAACTAATATTCAAGTGATTTGAGATCGTCCCATGAAAGATTAAACAAGGTGACTTTTCAGTTTGATGCACTAATGGCTCAAGCCTGCGGGGCATAGAGCACTCACAAGGAGGCACTCGGATTCAGATCTTCCAAGGTGTTTCAGCACCGAACTCCTACAGAATTCAATGGAAGTGAGGAGTCTAACTATTTTGGGGGAATGTGGGCCTCAGTGCCTCTCAAGTCTGGCCTCCACTCCAGACTTACAATGGTATAACTGTCAGGGGTGTGAAAAACCCACACCTCTGAGCAACATAGCTTTATACTGACATTACCCCCCGTGTAGACAGTGCTATGTCAGTAAGAGAGCTTCTCCCCTCAACATAGCTACCACCTCTTGAGGAGGCGGATTAATTGTGCCAACGGCAGAATTCTGTCCTGTTGGCGTAGGAGCATCTTCATTACAACACTACAGATGTAGTGATGCAGCATTATAAGTGTAGCCCTGCTCTCAGCAACTGGCTCTCAGCTGCCTGTCTGCAGCCCATTAAGACTAATAGAGCAGGTATAGTTTTTAAATCAGCTGTTAATGTCTAGTGCAAACATGGTAAGGGAAATGGGGCAGCTTTGCAATAGAAACCAAAGCTTGTGTGCTGTGTCAATGAGGTAATAATGAGGTCCCTTTAATACAGGGGCGGGCAAACTTTTTGGCCTGAGGGCCGCATCGGGTTTCGGAAATTGTATGGAGGGCCGGTTAGAGGAGGCTGTGCCTGGACCCCACCCTCTATCCCCCACTGCTTCTCGCTCCCCTCCGCCCCCTGCTCCTGCCCCATCTAACCCTCCTGTTCCCTGACACACACACACACACACCCGCTCCCTGTCCCCTGACCGCCCCCGGAACCCCTGCCCCTGACTGTCCCTCGCCACCCCATCCAACCCCCCCTCTCCTTCCTGACTGCCCTCCCAGAACCCCTATCCCCATTCAACCTCCCTGTTCCCTGCCCTCTGACCGCCCCGACCCCTATCCACACCCCCTGACCACCACCTCGAACTCCCCTGCCTTCTATCCAACCCCCCCTGCTCCCTGCCCCAGGAGCTCGCAGCTCCGTTGCCCAGAGCATTGTGCTGCGGCGCAGTGAGCTGAGGCTGCGGGGGAACAGCAGGAGAGGGGCCCGGGGCTAGCCTCCCTTGCCAGGAGCTCAGGGGCAGGAGGGTCCCGCAGGCCGTAGTTTGCCCACCTCTGCTTTAACAGCCTGATCGAGAAGCCAAATACTCTGCCCAGATGTCCCTTTAATAAAGCCTTCTGAAAGGAGCCTTTTTTAAGCCAGAGCCCAGATAAAACTTACATTCCAAACTGGAAGTCCCTCAGTGACAGCCACAGTTCCTTCTGCTGTAAGGCCGCAGGCTTCCCCATGGGCTGGGCAGCTCTGTAGTGTTTCCCCTGCTTGCTCAGTCTCTCTCCCCGGCCTCCCTGCCTGGAGAGCTCTGCAATCCCTTCTCTCTCTGCCCTTGAGCCAGGCAGAAGTGGTGCTCCTATCTCTCTGCCTTAGGGGCATCCCTTCTTCAAAGTTCAGGCTCCTAGGAGCTCCCTTTTCTCCTCAGGAGCTCCCATCTAAGCTCGCCTATGCCGTTTATCAGGTTCAGGTGCTTCTTGCTTAACAACTGTCTTCCAGCTGCCTCAGCAGTTAACCCAACGCCAGGCAGATCTGGGTTGCTCATTCCCTTCAGCAGAGCTTGTCCCAGGTATGCGGGAAGAATAGGATGTTTTCTCCTGAAATGTGTTAACACTCTATATTCCGGCTTGGGATTATTCCACTGGTTAGAGGGTAATATAAGGTACCCAGGGCCAAGGAAGGGTTAAATAAAGACATTCTCCCCCATGATGGGCGGAGCGGCTCTATATTTTTGCCGCCCCAAGCACGGCAGGCAGGCGGCTTTCGCCGGCGCGCCTGCGGGCGGTCCGCTGGTCACGTGGATTCGGCGGCATGCCTGCGGGAGGTCCGCTGGTGCCGCGCCATCAGTGTCCCCGCTGCCAACTTGCCACCGAAGCTGCGGGACCGGCGGACCTCCTGCAGGCATGCCGCCGAAGGCTGCCGCCCTCACAGTGACCGGCAGGCCGCCCCCCCCCCCGTGGCTTGCCGCCCCAGGCACGCGCTTGCTGCGCTGGTGCCTGGAGCCGCCCCTGATGATGGGCACAGGCAGGGAATCTCTGTGCTGCTTTGGACTAGCGCTAATGGGAGTGAGGTGTGTAAAGCCTTAATACAGCAATGAGACCCACACAGGGTGAGGACCGTACATAATAAACTGTGTGGGGGTTGGTAGCTGCGTCGTCCTTCTGGGTATTTTTCTGTACAAGTCAGTGAGAGAGCACAGCGGGAGCTGGTCCAGCCTGCGCTGCTCAGCTCCACAGAGGCACAGCTCCACTGAAGCTCTCCAAGGGTCTCCCCTGGGTTGCAATAGCCCCCCAGGGCGGGCTACGCAGCCTGGGGCTGTATCATCTTTTCCACCTCATTGCCATGGGGCTGGATGGGGACCTTCTTCCCAGCCCATCCTCTGGCCCACCCAGCCCTCCTCCAAAATGGACCCCAGCCAATGCAGAGTGGCCTGCATTGGGTCTGGCGGGAGTCAGGGATTGTGCTGCTGGCTGAACCCTTGTTCGGACTGAGCCATTTTGAGGCGCACACTATTCCCTATGCTATGTGTTTTCCCAGTCCTGTCCAGATTGGCAGCATCAACCTGATTCTGGCGTGGGATTGGAGGCAGCCCAGTGTGTTAGAATACTCCTGCTTTTCCTAAAGAGACTGGAAGGGAGACATCTCTTTCAGCAGCCGAGTTGGCTCATGTCAACACAGTTAACAGGGCTGCTGTGCTAGGGGGAGTTATAAATAATAGCACCCACACAGCTACATCTACTGAGTAATGGAAAGAGCGTGGGAAGGAAGGAAAAGTTGAAACAAAGGAGACTAGGAAATGCAAGACCAGAACAGATTGATGGTCTGTCTCGTAGGGATCCCATCAGATCCTAGCAGATAATCCAGAGGAAAGCATACCCTCGATAATACACTTACACACTAAATGCCCCACATCTGTTATAAAGGTATGAGCCCTGTGCCAATACACCTACACACTAAGTTTAATGTGACACGAGGGAGGCGTGTGAACAAACGGGTACAGGAAAGGATTTGGAGACAATAATAAACTCATCTGGTTTTCTCAGGCACAGGAACATCTTGATAGCTCAGTGGAGCTATGTATAATTGATATCAGGAGTTGTTAGTTTCGTATGCTCTCTTCCTCTCTCATGGGCTTCATGGCAAGGGTAAGAATTTTGGAAGTGCTAAGGGTGAGCCGGCTCCGAGAGGGTGGTCAGAAACCATAACGCTCTTTGTACCAGGGTCACCAAGCAGTGATGCTCACGCCTCTGGCAAGGAGATGCTGATAAGCAATTTCCATTGTGGGAATGGAGTCCCTACATTCCAGGGTGTCCGTCACAGAGCCTGCTTGGGGTGGATTGGCATACCTCAAATGGGGTTTGTGTACCTACAAGGGTGGAGCTGATAAGTGGCTGGGAAGCAAAGGGTGGGACCCACAGCAATGTTTGTGCAGGCTGAGACAGCTTCTGTTTAATTTAGGGGTGTTTCACTGAGGATCAGACCAGGCAAGGTGCTGATCCAGCATCCTTCACTCACTGCTTCAGTCAGTGGGAGCTGAGTGGGGCCAGCACCTCGCAGGAGTGATTAGGAGCTACCAGTGGTGACAGAGGATGGCTCATGACATGACCCTTAATTGAGGAGACAGTTAACTGCAGTGGGGTCAGTGTAGGGGGGGTCTCCTATTGCGAAGGTGACCTGGAAATTTGCAGGTGTCAGTAAATTGGACTAGGTCTCCCAGGCATTAGTGAAGACTAATGAGATTCTACTGTGCCCCCCTTACAAGGCTCCATTCTGCAGTCCTTAGAAAAACTCCAAGAGGTGGCAGGGCAGGGCCAGGCCAGCCCAGCCAGAGATAAGCGGAGTCAGTGATCTCCCAGGCAGTCTTGATGGCAGAGTCCCAGCTGGCATGTAAAATGGCCATCACCAGGGTGAACCCCAACTCCAGCACAGCTACCCCTGCAGACACAGGGAGGAGCAGTATGCCCCCCTCTGAGCCACTGGGCTTAAATCTGACCCTGAATTTACATGCTGGGGCCTCAAAGAAGTTAGAGATGGCCCAAGGAAGTGGGGGGTTGTGACCCGAATTGGGTTTGGTTGGGGAGCTCTGCTGAATTGGGGTCTTAGTGAACGCCCTGTCAAAATCAAAGACAAAGCAGCAGGAGCTAAAAACAGGTATAACCTCCATAGAATTACAGATGCTAGCCTTGTAATCTAGCCCCCTTGCTTCTCCCTTAGAGTTCATTTTATTGTCCAGTCCGACTTAAAACAGTCCAAGCAACAGGGCACCTCCTGGGCTTTTCATGGGAGTGTACAGCCGAACAGATCTCCCCGGTAGGAGATGTTTCCTGATATTTGGTGTCTACAAGTTTTCCTTTGCAGACTTATTATATATTATTATTATTATTTGCATTACAGTAAGGCCTGAGAGCCTGAGTCATAGATTAGGATTCCATTGTGCTTGGCACTATACACACAAGTCAAAAGCCAGTCCGCTGGCCCCAGAGAGCTAACAATCTAAGTACAAGATAAGAGACAACAGGTGGATACAGAGAGAGAGACAGGAGTTCCTCCTAGTTCTAGCCTACCCACTCTCCTATACTTTAATTTTCTTATTTCACTTTATGTCACAGCATCAGTTTTCTGTAAGTATTTAATTTTTACCAGGACTTATTTTATTTTTAGAAAGAGCTATAAAATACTCATCTACCTATTGGTTATCTAACAATCTGGAACAGAAGAGGCAGTTCCAATCTATTGGACAACTACATCTGCTTAAAAAAAACAAAACAAAACAAAAACCCGTTTACAGCTGATGTTATTTTCCTACCAGACACACAATAACAGCTTGGAGCTGTTCCAGTTTATTGTTAGGTACATATTTATACAATATAAAAACCACCTATTTATTCACAATAAAAGGCATTGCCAAGTTATTTGTCATTGGATAGGCAGAAGGATCCCATCTCTTTTCATCAGAAGATCTGAAAGCACTTTACAAAGGAGGCGAATATCATTATCCCTGTTTTATGGGTGGGGAAACCCAGGCCAAAGGTCACCCACCACACCAGAGGCAGGAATACAACCCCGCTCTCCTGAGTATCAGGCTAGTGCTCTGTCCACTAGGCCATGCTACACTAGTATTGCAGTAGTGCCGAGGAGCCTCAGTCATGAACTGAGCCCCCCTTGTGCTAGGCACTGTACAAACACAGAACAAAGTGTCATTCCCTGCCCCAAAGAGCTTACAATCTAAGTACTATTCCTCTGCCATGGAAAAGAGAAAAGCTACTAGTGACAAGTCCATGAGGGGAGGGGTTTACAGCTCCATGGAGCAGATGGCCTCTGAGCACCATGGATTCCAAGGAGCTATGGGGAAAGTGGGGCACAACCTAGAGATCTCAGCCCTGCTCCATCTCACTGCTCTGTGAACCTTCCCGAGCAGCAAAGTTCCCTCATAAGTCTTTGGCTACTCCCCATCTGGCTACACACTAACTGCTTCTCCAAGATAGGGGCAAGAACCCATAAAAATTATTCATGTCATAGGATATAAGTCCTTTATCCGCTCTCCAGTCTATCAGGTGATCTGTACTTAGCCTCACACTGAGCCAGAGCACCCCTTACAAGGGGAACGGTACAGTGTTTATTGATGATGTGGGTTTTTTACAGACACGCTGGTCATAGAAACGAAGGCAGTGCTGGCCTACACAAAGCTGGCTGAATATCCCTGAGGGGCAGGGGCGGCTCTAGGCACCAGCAAAGCAAGCACGTGCTTGGGGCAGCCCATTTGCAGGGGCGGCAGGGATCCAGCATGGGAGCTGAGAACCAACAGGGGGCCCTAGGAGCTGTAGTTCCTTGGTTAGCTCCCTGCCAATAGAGCCAGCCCTGGAGCAGGGAAAGAACTACATTTCCCAGCATTCCCTTGGCCACTACCAACAGGAAAGAGGGGGAGGGAGTGAGGAAGCTGAGACCTCATGTTGCAGCCTGCTGTGAATGGAGAGCTGCACTGTGAGTAGGGATTCCATATTTTAACATTCAAAAAATAGGACACTCCACGGGGAGGGAGGGTAGCCCCACCCTGCCACCATCCACTCCCTCCAACTTCCCCCCACAGAAACCCCAACCCATCCAACACCCCAGCTCCCTGTCCCCTGATCACCCCCTCCTGGGACCCCTGCCCCTAACTGCCCCCCAGGACCACACTTCCTATCTAAGCCCCACTGGTCCTTGTCCCCTGATTGCCCCCTCCCGGGACCCCACCCCCATCTAAGCCTCCCTTCTCCTTGTCCCCAACTGCCCCCTCCTGAGACCCCCCCAGGACCCCACCTCCTACCTGTCCCCTGACAAACCCCGGGACTCCCATGCCTATCCAACTGCTGCCTGTCCCCTGACTGCCCCCCAGAACCCCTGACCCATCCAACCCCCCATGCTTCCTGTCCCTTGACTGCCCCCCTGGAACCTCCTACCCCTTCTCCAACCCCCCAGCCCCCTTACCGTGCCACTCAGACCAGTGTGTCTGGCTTCGCGCAGCGCCAGACACGCTGCTGCATACATGCGGCCGTGCTCCCCTGCGGAGTCACAGCTCCCCCCCCCCAGCACCTGCCTTCCAGATTTGAACACCTCAAAATTCAGGAGTGCTCAAGCTCAGTTTGGGCAGCTGTTACTTCATTTCTCCCAAATCAAATATACTGATCCACTGTAACTTGCTGTAGAAAAAGTAGGATAAAATTGAGCAAGAAATGCTTCCCAGTGGTTATTAGGACTGGAATTGCTATTTTCAACAGCCATTGCCTTTTGTTTGTTTGTTTGTTTGTTTGTTTAAAAGGAAGACATTGATATTGCATTGGCAAATTCCCCGTAAAAAGAAAGAGTGGAACAAAAGAATAATAAAGGCACCTCAACTTTTCCTCATTTATGTAGGACAGTCTTATAATATGCATCCAGATATCCTCCAATCACACAAGCTGAAAATTGTTCCACTTTACTGTAGTTCTGTAACCATATGGGAACCAATCTGTCTGTATTCTGTGCACATCCAAAATTCCTGCTGAATGACCGGCCCTGGGAGCGAGTTACCAGTGACCCAAGGCTGCAGCGGAAGGAGGGTGCAGGTGCGGCGGGGAGGGAGAGCCCAGGGCTGGGGTGGCAGGAGGTGTGTGTGGGGAGCAATGGGGGGGATAGGGGAGAGCCCAGGGCTGGGGCAGCAGGGGGTGCAGGTCGGGGGAGAGAACCCAGGGCTGGGGAAGCAGGGGGGTGCGGCAAGGAGCCCAGGGCTGGGACGGGGGGCAGCCAAAATTTTTTTTGCTTGGGGCGGCAAAAAACCTAGAGCCGGCCCTGCTGAGGGGGCCTGAGTTCCTAAGTCAAGATAGAGTTGATCTGGTTTGTGGTGTCATCTGTTTAAAAGCAACTGGAACTGGCTTAATCAACTAGTGATGTCTGCAGGGTGCCATCAGGCCTCCTGAGGACATGTACACAATGGGCCTCACCTGGCCACCGAGAACAGTTCCAGCATACAATACTCACGGTTCTCTGCAGAGACGAGGAACCAGCCAGGACACAAACACGGGCACAAGGGGGGCTAAGTTTGTTGGAGGGGGAAAGCAAAAGCAATATTCTATCAAACATCACTCAGTTTTACCCATCAACAGCTGGCCACATGCTCAGGTTCCTGAGGCTTGGGCTGTGATCTTCATGGTTCTGCTGGATTGGGCCTGCTCAGTTAACAGTTCTAAGAACTCTCCTCTCCTTCAGGCTGGCGGACAGGGCAATTGGGGAAGCAGCTTTCAATGATTCTCTGGGTAACCGCTCGCCGAGCGCTTCTTGCCAATGCACAGCCCAACACAGAGATCCGGGCTGACATTGCAGTTCAATACAATGCACATTCCAGCTTCTAGGCTGTACTACCCCAAAGGGAGGAACCTAACTAACTGCCCTAACAATGTGTGTATATATATCTCCTCAATATATGTTCCATTCTATATGCATCCAAAGAAGTGGGCTGTAGTCCACGAAAGCTTATGCTCTAATAAATTTGTTAGTCTCTAAGGTGCCACAAGTACTCCTGTTCTTCTTTTTGCGGATACAGACTAACACGGCTGCTACTCTGAAACCTGCCCTAACAATGGTTGCCAGGGCTTTCCCTGCGGCACATAGAACAGCAGCTGCAATGGTGGGAAACCCAGGAACCTCGTCACTATGGAGCCTTTCAAGCTCTCTGCCTTTTTTCCCTTTCCCAAGGGAGAGTGAGACGTGAACCAACAGGCTGTGGGAAGCTATGGAAGAGCACAGTCAGTGTTTGGGGGGAATTAGAGCCCTCTCTCATCCCCCCAAAAACATTGACTGTGCTCTTCCAGGTCATTGTTTGCTCTCCCCTCACCTTCCCCAGTAGCCTCCTTTTGATGGGGAGGAAAAGAGAAGAGCACCAGGCTGCAAAAGCAACTGTTTCCACATCGTGCTAGTGCAGAGGACTTTGTTCCGGAGTCAGACACTGACAGTTCAAAGCCTCTTGCAGGAATAAATTGCAGCCCCGCAGCATGGAGGGCTACAGCCAAACAGGCCAGACCAGTGGGCCCACTGTCTCTGGTGGGGCCAGGGTTAGCTGCTTCAGAGGCAGGTGTACAATGCCCACAACTCTGCAGTGAGGTGCTCCCTGGGGAGAAAGCCGGGGCGGGGGAGGTTCCTTAAACCCATTTCAAACAGTGATTTGGCAGTTGGAAATCAAAAACCCATAACAAAAAAATCCAACTGGGAGAAGCTCATATAGTAGACGGTGAAACAGCATCTTAAAACAAGCCATGCAAGCTCAGCAGCAGAGTAACAACAATCCTACGTCTCAAGAGACACGGCGCCTTTCAGCCAAACAACTCAAAATGCTTCACAAACACTGATCTGGATTCTTCAGGGTCACATGCTGCTGTAAGTAACCCCAGCATAAAGCAGGGGTAAGAAAATGGAGACTGAGGCCCAGGAACTGTAACCCCTTCAAGAAGCTGGTCCACCAGAGGAAAATAGCCTACTACTGCTACCACCTTTGCTTAAGTGGGGGAGATCTGTGCTGTGTTGTTGAAGGGCCTGTGTTCAGATCCTGAGGAGGGCCATAAGCACCCCTGATTTTGGTTTTGCAAAATCCTGCTGATGAGCTTTAACAAAGCTAACCTCTCCCCCCTTTATTTGCCATGCTGTAGTTCAGGGGGTTTCAACCTTTTTCTTTTGGAGGGCCCCCAACATGCTATAAAAACTTCATGGCCCACCTGTGCCACAACAACCGTTTTCTGCATATCCAGTAGATTAAAAGCCAGGACCTGCGTTAGGGGGTAGCAAGCAGTGCAATTGCCCAGGGCCCCATGTCACAGGAGGCTCCACGAAGCTAAGCTGCTCGGGCTTTGATTTCAGCCCCCGGTAGTGGAGCTCGGGCTTTAGCTTTCTGCCCTGGGCCCCGCAAATCGAACACTGGCCCCTTTCTGGTTTATTTTGATTGACCCCCTGAAACCTGCTCGGGGCCCCCGGACTCCTGGTTAAAAACCACTGCTCTAGTTAAAAGTTTGCAAGGGTAGAGAGGTGAGGTTCCAATCCTCCAGCTGCTGGAACAGAGGCCCACGACTCCAGTAACAAAAACTCACTGTACAGAACAAACTTTGAATTTATATCAGTCAACAGCTTCAGGTTTACAAGTGAATTAAATCCAGGATGTTTGAAAGGCATAAGTGAGCTGTCCCCATGTAAGAATGGGATTTGCAAAAATCAGTGACCTAGAAAATTCAGACCTGCCAACTCTCACTGTTTTCCAGTGAGTCTTGATTGTTTATGTGTTAAGAGACTCACACAACCTCCTACCTCCAAGGACATCTCAAGTTTCACTGCAGTCAGCTCTGTTAACCCTTTAGGCCTGGCAAAGAGAAAATCCAAGCACTGCACTAAAAAGAATGCATAGTTACTCAGACATCTCTGGGGAGAAATGGTTACAGCTGTGCAGGAAGCTCTGAACATAACCTAGCGGCATGTCACACTCACCTGGTCTGGGTTGCATCATAAAATCCAGACTTGGGCCAAGTTCAATGAAAGGTTCACTCAAGTGCATGAGTCATTCAGTGGAACCTGGGCCTAGCTTTGATCAAGACTTGGCTGATGATGGGTTTAATTTCAAAAACTAGTGACACAGGGGCAAATTCAAATCTCTTTCACTTTGTGCTGCAAGTTTCTTTCTGGACCAAAACTTAAAGCCTGGTTCTCGCAGGGGGAGAGGGATGCACACCCACACAAAGCAAGACCAAAAAAGAGTTGGCATGAACATTTGCAAACTCACACAGTCCAGCTGTGGGAATGATGCACAAAGAATGACAGACAGACAGACTAGGGAAAGGACATACTGGCCTCCGGCGTAACAGGAACACCTCAAAAAATCTGGAGCAGAGATGAGACCGTACTGCAAGATTCTGCTATGGATCTGAATTTCAGCAACGTTTTTGGGTCAGGTCTTGGATTCAGCACTCTCCCTCCTTTTAGGGTGACCAGATAGCAAGTGGGAATAATTGGGATACTTTCCCCCCCATCCCCCCCGCAAGATAGAGGGGGAATAGTTGCATATATAAGACAAAGCCCCTAATAGTAGGTCAATCCCGATAACAGCAGGACATCTGGTCACCCTATCTCCTTTGGAGTTCCTGTTTATATTCACTCTTCTTTGAACCTCTGTGGTTTAAAAATTGGGCTGGAAATCTCATTAGCATAGATCCCCTCCCCCCACGAGTTTTCTGGTGCTGCCTGACTCCAGCTAGGCTGGCAATACCACAACCAAGGAATTTCTGGTACTTTCCACCTTTGATCCCAGGTGAATCCAGGTGTATCAAAAACGGGGTGAGGCGGGAATGTTAACCAAACATTTGTGAACTCTCAAAAACGGTTCAGGGGTGAGTTGAGCTTCTGCTCTGGTCTTATTTTACCTGCACCAATTAATGAATGTCTGAGCACCCCAGGAAACACAGCCACGTATGGACATCCGAGTCTTAACATGTTGGCCAGAGCGCATGTGAGCTATGGGATGTATGGTTCAGACTAACCCACGGACTGTGTCTTTAAACAGAGCGAGGAGGCCGAAGGGCTGGGACAGCAGGGTGTAACCAGTTCAGCCAGACAGTCGTCACACATGGCAGTGCTCCCGGACAGGCTCTGTGCATTGGGAGGGATTATCTGGGGTTTAGTCACTGCACTGGTATCACAGGCGGATGCACTGGGCACCCAGCCCAGGTCCACCCTGCCCCTCACAAGGTGTTGTGCGCTACTTGCCAGAGGACTGATGAATACACACTTCCGCTTACAGGCTCAGCCCTCCGCTCTGTCACACCTGTAAGCTTTGGCACAGCAGCACCTGAGCAAACTTGCGCCGTTCAGACAGTGGCTGGACTGGAGTCACATACAGGAGCCGAGAACAGACCTGAGCCACTGCACAGAAGCGGAGGGAGAATTAGAGCGGGGAGCCTGGAGCTATCCTGTACCCCTTGGCAGAAGCCAGGAGAGCGTCAGAGAGAAGCCCTGTTCTGAGGGCCAAGCAGCAAGTTCCTCTTGTACCTCTGAGCCTCCCGCTCCCTTCCTTTGCCTGCAGGCCTGGGGGAGATGAGCATTTCATCAGAGCACCGATCCCTTGGGAAACAAGTCACGAGCAGCCTACAAACGGTGAGGGGGCCTGGCAATGTTCTGTCTGGTGGGGGTCTCAGCTTAGACACAAGAGTTCTGGCAATGACACAGCCTGCACTAGGCAGTGATTTCTGCTCCTGAACTGAAGGGTTTAACTTGTTTTTGTTGGAAAATTAAAAAAAAAAAAAAGACCCAAACTTTGCTTGCTCGGTGGGGTGTTATATACTTGACAATTGCAACAAAGTTATCCTAGCATTTTAGATTTGCAGAACATCGACACCAGACTAGCATAGCAGGTTCGCTAATTCATGCTAATGTTAAGGACACCTAGGTCAGGTCTACACTAGGAAATTAGGTTGGTATAACTATGTCGTTCAGGGTATGAAAAATCCAAATCCCTGAGCAACACAGTTGAATCGACCTAACCCCCGGTGTGGACAGCACTAAGTCAGCAGGACTCTTGGGGAGACAGAGTACCTACCACAGTGTAGGTAGCGTCTTCACTGAAGTGCTACAGTGGCATAGCTGCCACTAAGTGTAGACCAGCCCTTAGTGAGAGTCACCAATAATAATACCCAGCTGTTATATAACCGTTGTCATCAGGAGATTTCAAAGTGCTTGACAAAGAAAGTCAGTATCATAATCCCCATTTTATAGATTGGGCAACTGAGGCAAAGAGCTGGGACGTGACTTGTACAAGGCCAGTGGCAGAGCCAGGACGACAACCTAGGTCTCCTGAGTCCAAAGCCAATGCTGTCACCACTAGGCCACATTACTAAGGGTTACTAATTAGTGAATAACCAAATAAAGATGGTAAAATTGTTAAGAAAGCTGCACTAGTGAATGTAAAACATGTTAATTTCATTTGACAGAGTAGTTTGCTGTTAGTCATTGACGACAACCCTTTGTAAAAGTTTCTGTAAAAGGAACGAAGGCTCAGGAGTATAAGACCTTACTTCCCAGCCCTGCTGTTTGATCTTTGCTGGGAAGTGGGGTGAAATTGCTAGTTTTCAGGTGGACTTACTGGGTTTGTGGGCTAGTGTAAAAACATGGAGTGAGGTTCCACTATATAAATATTGCTGGGCCTTGGTCTCCTTTTCTCTGCACCTGCTGCAGTCATTTACGCCTCTGTCAGGTGGGTGTGAAATGCTTCCCCCTGTGAATGACACCATTGTACACCCATTTTGCTTTGGTGTAAGTGACTGTGCAAGGTGCAGGGCAATGGAGAATCAGGCCCTTTTTATTTCACTGTTCCTTTGGACCGAAGCTTATATGTAACCTTCATGTTCCCCCTACATTTTCTGGATACAGGCTCAATTCTGAGCACCCAGAACCTGACCTAGCAAAGAATTTTAATCTTGTGATGAGTTCTGAGGGAGTTGATCCTTGCATGATCAAGCCCTGTGTGCATGAAAAAGAGCAGATGAGTGGCTAGGTGTGGTCGTAGCAGTATAATGCATGTGACTTGCATTCCAGGTGTAATTGTTTTAGAGAACACAAACCTGCTTCGTCCCTTTTAAATAAACAAGAAAACCATCTCCCCCCCCCCACACACACATTTTGCTGCACTGAACTAGGGTTACCATATTTAAAAAATAAAAAAAGAGGACACTCCACGAGCCCCGGCCCCGCCCCAATTCTGCCCCTTCCCCGCCCCTTCCCCAAAGTCCCTGCCCTAACTCCCCCTCCTCCCTCCCAGCCGCGCAAAAAGGGCTGCCTGAGTGCTACCGGCTTCACGGTTTGCCGGGCAGCCTCCAGACCCTGTGCCCCCGGCCGGCGCTTCCCCAGCGCAGCTGGAGCCCGGGAGGGGAAGCGCCCCGCCAGCGGCTCGGGGTCCGGAGGCAAGGGGGCTGCCCGAAGCCGGAGCGCTCAGGCAGCTCGGCTCTTAAACAGAGCCGAAGAGTCAGGGGAGGAGCAGAGCAGCTGGAGCCTGGGAGGGGAAGTGCCCGGCCGGTATTTTTCCCGGACATGTTCGGCTTTTTGGCAATTCCCCCCGAACGGGGGTTTGATTACCAAAAAGCCGGACATGTCCGGGAAAAACCGGACATTTGGTAACCCTAACTGAGCACTAAATAAAGTGGCTATGCAGAAAGGGGTGAGGTGTCACTTCATCAATCAGCACTGGGGGTATTGTGCTGCTGGAGGAGCCATCAGAAGTAAAACTAAAATTGTGACCTCTCTGGGCATTCAAAGATCCCAAGGCATTTTTCACAGAAGTGGTGACATTATGGCCTGCAGGAATTCAAATCTGAGTAAATTCCCCTGTAGTTTTAGGTTGCCGTATTTTTCTTCACTTCATGGCCTAAATGCTATGGGAAAGTTTTAGGGTGCCCTGATAAACAGCTTCACTGTTATCTTCTACCCCAGAAATGGCTGCGTGGTGCGTGATCAGCTAATCTGGTCCAGCTTTTGGATTTATAACAATGCCCCAAAATAGGTCAAACTAATTTGGGGTTTTGTTACTAAAATTACACACAGCTCTTGTCCCAACTCTTAAGGGAAAACCCAAATCAAGGGGAGAGGAAAATAAAACTTTAGCTATTAATACTGTAACAAATCCTTGGTTGTCCTCATGCTTGTTGCTATCACCTCCCTGATGCTTCACAATAGCAGGGAGAGACCTCAACACTTCCTATTACCAAGTCATAGCCCTCTGTTATGTGAGCTGACGGGGAATGCAAAGAGGCAGGATGGTCCAGCAGTTAGGGCTCTCACCTGAAATCCAAGTTCAAGTCCCTGTGCGACCTTGGCCAAGTCACTTAGTCTCTCTGTGCCTCAGCTTCCTAACTCTAAAATGAGGAAAGTGGCACTTCCCTACTGTGATGGGTTGGATCACAGAAACCCCCTTGGGAACTACCAACTGATGTGCCAAGACTACTTCTGCCCCTGCCTTCCCTGCCAGCTCAGGACTCCAGCACCCTGTCTTGCTGAGCCAGATACGCCCATCTGCTCTGACACAGACCCAGGGTCTGAACCACGTGCCCCAAAGCTGCAGGTTTGCCTGAAAGCAGCTTACCAAAGTGTTCCTGTCTTTACCACTCAGATGCCCAACTCCCAATGGGGTCTAAACCCCAAATAAATCCGTCTGACCCTGTATAAAGCTTTTACAGGGTAAACTCATAAATTGTTCGCCCTCTATAACACTGATAGAAAGATATGCACAGCTGTTTGCCCCACCCCCAGGTATTAATGCGTACTCTGGGTTAATTAATAAGTAAAAAATGATTTTATTACATACAGAAAGTAGGATTTAAATGGTTCCAAGTAGTAACAGACAGAACAAAGTGAATTACCAAATAAAATAAAATAGAACATGCAAGTCTATGTCTAAGACAACTGAATACAGATAAAACCTCACCACTTCCAGTAAGCTTCCTTTTACAGACTAGTCTCCTTCTAGTCTGGGTCCAGCAATCAGTCACACCCCCTGTAGTTACTGTCCTTTGTTCCAGTTTCTTTCAGGTATCCTTAGGGGTGGACAGGCTATCTCTTTAGCCAGCTGAAGACAAAATGGAGGGGTCTCCCAGGGGTTTAAGTAGACTTTCTCTTGTGGGTGGAGACCCCCTCCTCTCTCATATGCAAAGTCCAGCTCCAAAATGGAGTTTTGGAGTCACATGGGCAAGTCACATGTTCATGCATGACTGAGTTTCTTACCACCCAAGCCACATACCCGGGACAGCTCCAATGTGGATTGGCATCTTCAAGTTCATTGTTGGCTTAAGTGGTTCTTGACTGGGCACTTAATTTGCACATTCCTTTCTCAAGAAGCTGACCAAATGCTTTACTAAGGCTATCAAGCAAGTATTCAGCCAATATTCCTAACTTCAAGTACAAAAATGATGCACGCATCAAATAGGAGGAATGTATTCAGTAGATCATAACCTTTACATAGGTATATTACATGGCATATGTAGCATAAAACATATTCCAGTTATATCATATATACATTCATAAGCATATTCCCATGAAGCCTTATGGGGCACACCATCACACCTACCTCACAGGGGTGTTGTCTGGAGAAATCCATTACACAGTGTGAGGTGCTTAGATATTATGGCAATGGGAATCATGTAAGTATCTTAGACAGACTCTTGGTTAGCTATTAGCAGGATATGAACTCAGATGCAGAGGTGAGCCGTTCTGATTCCATCCAGTAGGGGGCAGTGACAGTTAATTCCAATTTCCCACTGCTCTGACATGTAATGAGTGTGATATTTTCACCCTGTGACTGCAGCTGTCACCGATCGTGGAGTTAAACATTGGCGGGGAGGTGTACACAACAACGCTAAGCACCCTGAAGAAACACCCTGGCTCCAAGCTGGCAGACATGTTTACTGGCCAGCCCAAGCTCAGGACAGACACAGAGGGGAGGTTCTTCATTGACAGGCCAGGCACCTATTTTAAGTACATCTTGGAATACCTCCGCAGTAACCAGGTGCCCACCCAGTGCATCCAGGACGTGTATAAAGAGGCATTGTTCTATGACATCGAGCCTCTGGTCAAGCAGCTGGAGGACTCCCCTCAGATTTTTGGGGAGGTGGTGGCAAGGAAGCAGTTTCTGGCCCGCGTGCCCAACTACAGCGAGAACATTGAGCTGATGATTCGCATCGCCAGGGCGGAGGCGGTAGCATCCCGCCAGTCCAGTGTCATCGTGTGTGTGGTCAGGACCGAGGAGGATGCGGTCAAGTGTCACGACTCCCTGAATAACTTGGACATGGATAAGAAATCGGTGGTGAAGTTTGGCCCCTGGAAGGCGACTCCGAGCATTTCTGACCTTTTGGATTGCATTAAAATGGACATTGAAGTCAAAGGATACAAGATTTCCTTCCAGCCCCATGTCACAGAGAAAGGCTTCCGGTTCAAATCCTACGACTTCTTCTACAAATTTCTGTTCACCTGGTGGTAGCAAAAGGGAACTCTTGGCAGTGATTTTTAAACGGCTATTAAAATAAATAGACTTCTGTTGTTTTAATACAGAGAATCTCTCAGAGATCAGATTCTGGGATCTGGCCAAACTGCACACCTCACAAGTTGAGATGTGTGTGCAGTGGGGGTGTAAAGCCTCCCCACCCCCATGCTATTCCAAAGCTGAGCCGATCATGTACAGGCCTGTGTAAATAAGAGCAGCCTTAGGCTGATTGCTAACTGACCCAAGGGGCTGAAACCACAGTCGGGACCAGAGCAATAGAGGGTGCTCTGGCCTCATCCTCTTTACTCTGATCTCATTCTGTGCAAGCAGCCAGGGCTGGGGGTAGTGTTGCCTCTACACCAGCTCTGGGGCAATCGTCCTGGGACTGAGTTAACCAGATTTACAGCCAGAAACAGCTGTCAGGGTAATACAAAGTAGTTGGAGGATCTGGTACAGAATTTTTACTGTTGCTACACATATACGATAATAGGCAAAAAGAACTTGGCTTGGCTTCTAGATCTCTGGTCGTGTTTGCAGTACTGGGGGAAAATCATCTTTGTAAAGCAGCAAATTAGGTCTGGAAGCGTCATTGAGAGAGAATAAATATGTGAGTACACCAAGTCCTCAGTCTGAATATAGCTTAACTCTGAAGGGTACTTCTGCTCTTGGAGCTAGGGATGGGGTGTGTGATTCCCAGCTCGAGGAGACATACCCATGCTAGGTCTGATTGAACTAGCATGCTCAAAGTACAATGTAGTGAGAGTGGCAGGAGGGGCTAACCGCCCTGAGGACATACCCCTCTGAGATCCTAAGAAATATACTCAGGGTGCCTAACCCATCACGCAGCTCGCTCTGCTGCGGCTACATTCTATTTTTAGTGGACTAGCTCAGCGGGAGTTCACGCAGGTATGACTCCTTGAGGAGGGAATCACACGGCTCAAGCTGCAAGTGCAGACATACTCACTGGTCTCTCCGCTACAGCTGTGCATGATCAATGATATGGCTTCAGTTGTAGGAGTTATATGAGCACATGCAACTCAGGGGCAGCTGGTGAACTGTGGGGCAAGTGGGGCATAGCAGAAACCCCCAGGGCTCCTGCACACCACAATGCCCTACCCCCCCCCCAGTCCCAGAACTCTGGGTGCTCTTCTCTTCCCCCTCATTCCCACCTTGCTTAACCCTGGCCTCTGAAGTCTCCCTCCTCCCCCCTCCCTTCACCTGAATTTCTCCTTACTCCCCCAGCCCCTGTTCCCCATTAGTCCCAAGCCCCTGAGGATTCTTCACCTCCTAGGCCAGGAGTGACTGACAGATTTACCCACTCAGCAGAGTGGCTCTTCTCCTGAGCCTCTTGCCTTTCTTCTTGATTCCCCGGGGCCTCCCACAGCTCCTTGTCAGTTCCTCCTGCCGCTTCTCCTCCCCTACAGACTGTGCAGTCAAGATCTGAGAGGAAGCAAGCGGTGGGGATTTTGAGTGGGGTTTGTGGTGCTGGATTCACTGCCCAAGCCACAGGCTGCAGTGACTGCAGAGCGCTCTGAAGCCTTTGGTGGGGGTGGGGCAGTGCCATGACACCTCTATCCATGAGCTGCCACTGCACCCACTGGGAGCTGTGCTTGCTCATGCCAAGGCAAAATTTGGCTCTCTGCTGAGAAAACCAATGCTCTAGCACAGTGGTTCTTTAACACCAGGACCTTGTGTTAAAACCGATAAGATTTAAGGACCCCTACCTCTCCTCTAGCGGTAAAGAAAAAGGGTGTCAATGCCCAGGTTGGCAGCCCACTCTCTATCAAATATTATTATTATTGATTATTTGTATTGCGGTAGCACTAGGAGCCCCAGTCATGAACCAGGTCCCCATTGAGCTAGGTGTTGTACAAACACAGAACAAAAAGATGGTGTTGGCCCCAAAGGTTTTCCAGTTTAAGTTGAATGTGTTCAACTTGTTAATGCAGCAGTGTTTAGCTATTTTTTGTGCCATCAGTTACATCTCTTTGAGTGCTACAAATGAATATGTGCATCAGGAGACATAATGAAACCCCATGATGATTATTAGATGGAGGAGTCCCATAAGGTACTTCCAATAGTACAAACTACAGCCCAGTTCCTACAGTCTCTACTAAAGCAAAACTCCCTTTGACTTCAGTGAAAATGTTGCCTGAGTAGGGGGTGCTGCATTGGGTCCTCTATTGTTTTTTAAAACCTTAATATTCACAAATTTATTTTTATTTATTTTTATACTCAAGACAGCTGATGATTTTAAATTATTTGCTACCCCCAGGATATCTGAAAATCATATTGGTTATTCTAGATCATGGTTACGTTTACTTTTACACTTGAAATATGGGTTGCCTCCTATAAAGGACAATATGTGTTTTGGGATACTAAATAAATACACTTTTAAAAGCCTTTTTGCATAGTATAAATCTACCTTCTTTATTATCCTCTTAAAAAACCACAAAGCTTTCCTTATACACTACTGGGTTAGAATCTATCTTCATAAAGTGGAGTATAAAATGCCTACATTCTGGTTATTGTTCTTCCGGTGGTGTAAATCAGGACTGAATTCACGTAAGTCAGTGCAGTTACACTGTGTAAAACTGGTGTAAGTGTGAGAAGCTTCAACCCCCTACAATTTTGAAGACGTGGGCAACATTTTAAAAAGTGACTAACGATTTTGTGTGCCCAAAATCACTTAACGGGGCCTGGTTCTCAGAAAGTGCTGAGCACCCACTATCACTGGTCGCTTTTGAAAATTTCCGCCCTGATCCACTATGCTTTGCCTTGTGCATTTAGTTCTCGGGGAGTTCCGT
This sequence comes from Chrysemys picta bellii, assembly GCF_011386835.1. NCBI lineage: Eukaryota > Metazoa > Chordata > Testudines > Emydidae > Chrysemys > Chrysemys picta. The sequence goes on from NC_088791.1 coordinate 338,444,989, forward strand.
ACAAGGCCTAGTCCAATGCCCATTGAAATAACAGCCTCCCTTGATTGACTTCAATGGTCAAAGAACCTGATGCTGAGATGTACCACCCTCCTTCAACTCCCACTGTAGACAATGGGAGTTGAGGGCACTCAACCCTTCACCGGTTCTGGTTCTAGCTCAGTGCTATGTAAAATGTTTGCAAACCAAACCCAAAAGCACATGAAACATACCCAGTTTGGGGTCTGATTACAAACTTAAAACACAGCTCAGGTTTGGGGAAAACACATCCCAAACACAGAATTAAAACCACTTTTTTGGGGGGGAAATTATTTCTAGACATTATTGGGCCAAATTCACATGTCGCTGGTGCAACTCTACTGACTTCAGTGGGTTCACACAGGAATGACTTTGGCCTGATATAGTCTGTATTAATGTATAGGAATCTAATCTTTTCAAAGAAAGAGAGAGATGAGCCTGAATCAACCTCTCAGAACTGAACACCTCCAAACTTTGTGGGAGAAATGGGTTCCGAAGCCATACTCAGATCCAGAACTAAGGTCTGAGCCATATTTCTTTGGGAGGCAGGGGACTTGAAGTCTGGATTCCCTTTTAGTTCTTGTATTCACAAAAGGCTATAGTTAAAGATATCAAAACTTCAATGGGAAGCTTTTTCCACCTCCTCCTGACTTCAGCAAAACCAAATGCATCCCCGTGAAATTTTGCATGCCACATCTCATACCAGGATAGAATTTTTCTGGAAAGTTTGGGTCACTTTTATATAACTTCAAATCTTTCCGTTTGGAAAAGAAAAAGGGTAAACTCCAGATGGTTAAGTATGTCTAAGTGCTTTCGAACCGTGGCAGATGGGCAAGGCCAGGACAACTTAAGCAAATATGTTTCACCCTTATTTACTTAACCTACATCAAATACTCACAAAACACAATTAAAGATAATTCTCCTGCCACAGTATAATAGTAAATCTCATAGACTGATATCCTAGAATTTGAAAGTCATATTTCATAAAGAAATCAGTAAAACTAGTCTTTTGGAGATATCCTATCTCCTAGAACTGGAAGGGACCTTGAAAGGTCATCAAGTCCAGCCCCCTGCCTTCACTAGCAGGACCAAGTACTGATTTTGCCCCAGATCCCTAAGTGGCCCCCTCAAGGATTGAACTCACAACCCTGGGTTTAGCAGGCCAATGCTCAAACCACTGAGCTATCCTCCCCCTGGAAAAAAAAGAAAAAGCAAGACAGTCTTTTATATATTTTAACATTTTTCAGTCCACCTTGTGGCTACTCTCAGAGTACATGTGCAGGTATTTATGAAAACATGTTACTGAGAACAGTAACAGGAATGAATTTCCCTTCTGTATCATTAAATTGAACTGAAATACTCTTCCCACAGAGAAATTCAGACTGGAAACAAAGCTTACATTTTTAATAGTAAGTGGGTTATAGTCCAAAAAAGCTTATGCCCAAATAAATTTGTTAGTCTCTAAGGTGCCACAAGGACTCTTTGTTGTTTTTGCTGATACAGACTAACACAGCTACCCCTCTGAAATATGGCTACCCTCATTTTTAATAGTGAGCATAATAAACAATTGGAATACTTTATCAAAGGTTGTGGTGAATCCTCCATCAGTGGCAAAGTTTAAATCACGATTAGATGTTTTTCTAAAAGATCTGCTCAATTCAAACAGGAATTATTTGTGGGAACTCCTACACCCTGTGTTACACAGGAGGTCAGATTAGATGATCACAATGGTCCTTTCTGGGCTTGGAATCTATGACTCAATGTCAGTGGTTCCCAAACTTTAACAACTTGTGAACCCCTTTCACTAAAATGTCAAGTCTCGCGAACCCCCTCCTAAAAATGAATATTTCCAGGGATTTTCTCCTTTACCTGAGTATAAATGATAAAAGCAGTGATCTTGGAAATATAAAATTTGTTGTTATGACATGCTTATCACACACTATTTATTATTAATTATTTATCATTACAGTATTTTTATTACATTATGAAAACGGCAACACTCTTCTAAGATCTCACTTTCATAGCTTGTACCACTTTGAATAAGCCTGTTATAAAACACGGCACCTATTTTTCATCAAGGAATATCAGATGTGAAACAGCATGAAAGTATTTAAGAAGCCAACTCAGAGAGTTCCTCCTACACAAGCATTCAGGTCTTGAGCAGTCCAGGCAAACAACGCACGTTACAACAAAGCTTAAACTTGTTCTTCATAATAATTTTAAAAACAATACTAGCTGCTTATTTCATTTTAAAAATAGCAAAAAATATCCACCTCCGTTTCCATTTCTTATAAGGAGTCTTGAAGTTTAAATCTCTTCAGTGTAATAGATATTCTTGCTTTGATCTGTTTAGCTCTTGGAAGTTCAGGGGCTCCAGGCTGCTGGCCACGTGCTGCCAGGGGGGCCTAGGGACAGCTCTATCCGCCATTAGGGAATTTGTTCCCGAGAATCCCCTGTAACGTTTCATGAACCCAGTTTGGGAACTACTGCTCTATGTCAGACATCTCCAAACTGTGAGGTGTAAGCCCGTAGGGGGCAGCAGAGGAACAGTTGGGGGTGGCGAGGCAGCTGGGCTATTGCCCACAGGGGATGGGGAGGGAGTGCCACCCAGCCCCCAGCTCTGCTCCAACCCCATCCCGTCACAGCCCTGGCTCCCAACCCTCCGCCTGACCCTGTCCGCAGCCTCAGCACGGCCCTGCACACGACTGGGGGCCCGGCTGCTGGCTCCCAACATGGCCCTGCTGCGGCTCCACTCCTGGCCCTGCTCCCACTCCCAGCCTTGGTCCCAGACCACGGCTCCGTCCCTGGCCCCAGCTGCAGCCCCAGCCCTCTTACCCCTGTCCGCGCCCCGGCCCCCGGAGCCGCAGCCTCACTCCTGGCCCTCAAAAGTTTGGGGACACTGCTCTATGGGGTCACCCCACTCAGGCAACAGCCCGAGGAAATGTCCTCACACGATGCCTGGAAGGACATAACAATTCGGGCCCCTCTTGGACCATGAGGGGAATAAATGTGTTAGTGACACACACACCCCACCCCGAACACTACCATAGACATCTCTTTATGTGGTAACAAAAGACCCAATGAATTAAAACAAAAATCTTTCAGGAAATTAAAAATGTGGAGCCAGACCCTGAGCTCTGCTGATCTACCCCAGCTGAGACTCTGGCCTGGGATCCCGATCTGCACCACAGCCTGACCCATTGACTCAAGGCCAGGGTGGGAGCTCCAGCCCCGCCCAGGCCTCCCTCTCGCCTGGGATTCACTGGCCATAGAGAGGAGACCTCCCAGTGTCTAGGAAGGACCGTTTCTTTTCCCGTCATCGTCAGCATCTCCATGGTTTCGTTTCCGGGTGCGGGGGGAAGGAGAAGGAGGGTACGGTACCGTACGGTGGCTGAGGCGGCTCACGCCCTGCCGAAGGCGAACGGCGGCGGTGGCGGGGCTCAGCATGGCGGCGCACCTGAAGAAGCGGGTGTATGAGGAGTTCACTAAGGTCGTCCAGGTAATGGGCGAAGTCTGGAGCACGAGGGGGAGGCTTGGGAAGGGGACTCCCCCGGGGGGAGGGGCTCGGCCCCTGCCCGAGCAGGGCGACGCCTGGGCGGCCTGGGGTTGCAGGAAAGCCCGCTGGAAGCCTGAGGCCTAGCACTGAAGGGCCTCCCAGCCCCAGCCCTGGCTCCGGGAGAGGCCTCAGGCGGCTGCTGCTCTTCTGGGACCTCTAGTGCTGGGAGGGCAGCACAGGGGAGTCGGGCAGCTGCCAGCCACCCCGGGGACCCCTTCGGTGTGGCGGGTGCCCCCGTGAGGGCCCGAGGGACGCCTCCGGAGCGGGGTCTCCCCAGGGCAGAGGGCTCAGGGGACCCTGGGGCAGGGCCCGCCCGCCCCAAGCGGTGGGTCTGCTGATCCAGTGACGGAGGGGCTGGGGCTCCCCGCTGTTGGGATGTGCCGCCTCACGCCGTGTCATTGCCCCGCGGCAGCAGCATGAAGAGATCTCCGCCAAGAAGCTGCGGCTGACCAAGCCCAGTAAATCGGCAGCGCTCCACGTAGATCTGTGTAAGGCCACTTCGCCAGCAGACGCCCTGCAGTACCTGCTTCAGTTTGCCAGGAAGCCAGTGGAGGCGGAAAGCGTGGAAGGAGTTGTCAGAATCTTGCTGGAGCATTATTACAAGGTAGGGAAATAGGGTTCCGTGGAGCAACCTGCAGGACGCTTACAGCAGCAGGAAATGGAAGCACATTTGTACAGTTATATTTCCTGACATGGTTCTGGTTGGAGGGATGTGTGGTTCAAGCGTTTGGTGATGGCATGTGGAGTTTCTAAGGCCTGGTCTACACTAACCCCCCAATTCGAACTAAGGTATGCAACTTCAGCTACGTGAATAACGTAGCTGAAGTCGACGTACCTTAGTTCGAACTTACCGCGGTCCAGACGCGGCAGGCAGGCTCCCCCGTCGACTCCGCGTACTCCTCGCGCCGAGTAGGATTACCGGAGTCGACGGGGAGCACTTCTAGGTTCGATTTATCGCGTCCAGACAAGACACGATAAATCGAACCCAGAAGTTCGATTGCCTGCCGCCGAACTAGCGCGTAAGTATAGACAAGCCCTAAGAGTACATGGGGTTTTGGAGCGAACTTCCCCAGGCTGGGTTGACAGACTTGGGTTAGCCGGGCTCCTGCTAATAAAATAACTGTATAGATAATGCTTTGAAGTTGCTGCTTGGGATCTGAAGTGTAGGGAGGTGGATGAACTTCAGAGCACTCTGGTATTACTGTATCCCATTGATTTTCATCAGTCCACCAAGTTTCTATGATGCCTGTTATATCAATATCCTCATTTAATACCTGGCACTCAAGTTCACACACCTTAGTGTTTAAACTTCTTGTGTTTTGTATACCAGCACTTATAAAATCTGTAATTGAATGGAACTCTTTTTCATTTGACTGTTTCTCTTCGGTTCCCACCTGTACTTTATCAGCTTCTATCCTCTTCTTCTTACTAAGATTATAGAGTATCCCTTTTAATCCTCCCCAATGGATGTGGTTGTCCAAACTGTGTGTTCCTCTCAGAGGTGAAAGTAAGCTGGTACGATACGGTAAGGCGTACCTGCAAGAGCCAGTACGCTGTGCTGGACCAGACTGGCTTCCCCAGGGTGGCAATGTAAAGGACCCGGGGCTCCGCTGCGGGGAGCCCCGGGCCCTTTAAATTGCCTCTGAGCCCCTGGGCTCTCAGCTGCCTCTGCAGCTGGGAGCTCCAGTGGTGATTTAAAGGCTCCAGGGCTCCCAGTTGCAGCCGGAGCCCCGGGGCCTTTAAATCTTGATTTAAAGGGCCTGGGTATTTAAAGGCCCCGCCTCTTCCGGCTGAGGCCACGCCCCCTGCTCAGAACTCCAGCGTACCAGTAAGTCCTTTAAGTTACTTTCACCTTTGGTTCCTCTGCACCTGTTGACTTTCCCCCAGCCCTAGGTTTGAAAAGTGCATTACTACCTCTTTAATTTTACATGCCAGCAATCTGGTTCTGTTTTGGTTTAGGTGGAGCCCATCTATCCTGTATAGGTTCTTCCTTTCCCAAAAGTTTTCCCATTCCTAATAAATGTGAATCCCTCCTCCAAACACCATCATCTCATCCACACATTGAGACCCTTCAGTTTTGCCTGTCTAACTGACCTGTGTGTGTAACTAGAAGCATTTCAGAGAACTCTACCATTGAGGTTCTGGACTTTAATCTATTACCTAGCTGCCTAAATTTGGCCTCCAGGACCTTTCACCTACCTTTCTCTATGCCATTGGTACCTACATGTACCACGACTACTGGTTCCTCCCCAGCACTGCACATAAGTCTGTCTGTCTATGTCTCGAGAGGTCCGCAGCCTTCACACCTGGCAGGCAATTTGCCATGCAGTTCTTTCGGTCATCACCAACCCAACTATCGGTATTTCTAATAATCAAATCCTCCCCATTACTATTACCTGTCGCTTCCCAATAACAGGGGTCCCCTCCCCCAGAGTGCTATCCTCAGTGTGCAAGGATGCCATGACCTAATCTAGAAGAAGGAAGGTTCCCACTATGGGATTGTTTCTGTCTGCTCTAGTTTAATGTTCTCCTTCCTTGATACTTTCCTCCTCCTCCTCCTCAGTGGCCCAGAGGTTGTTTGAATGGGGGTGGGACCTCTCTACTGTGTCCGGGAAAGTCTTGTCTAGATACCTCTTTGTCTCCTTTAGCTCCTCCAGTTCAGCCACTCTGGTCTCAAGACCCTGTACTTTGTATCTGAGGGCCATGAGCTGCTTGCACCAAATGCATATGCATGCCACCTGCCCACAAGGCAGATATTCATACGTGCTGTTTTCAGTGCAGTAAACTGGATAGCCCCCACTCTGTTACTGGACTTCTGGCTGCATTGTTTGTACAGATGCCAGGGGGGTTTGTGTGTGTGTTTTTTTTGGGAGGGTTGGGTGGGGAGAGAGTGGTTATTGGCCTAAGTTTAGAGAATGTTTGTTAGGTGTATTTGGCTCTCCTGCTCATTCTCTAAACTCCCTTGCAAAAGCCTCCTGTTGGCTAGCTCCTCTGATCACTTATAAGCTGGCTTTTTAAACCCCTGGTCTCCGAGTTAGCTCCACTTCTTTTTCAGGGGATCCTAAAGGGATTAGGGATGAAAGGATGACAGGCTAGAGCCTTGTTAGGAAGCTCTCAGCTTGGCCTAGCAGGCAGCTAGGCTCAGCACACAGCCCCCCAAACACACCCCACTATAAACTTCAATGAATCAGGCATACAGCAAGCAAGCATGCACACAACAACAAACAGACAGACAACAAACTCACCCCGAGGTTCACGTAGTTGCTCCTCCTTCACCTGGAGAACTCCCTTGTAAAACTCTTCTGTTTGCTGCTACTGTAGGCTGCTCGGTGTCCTATGTGAAAAGAGTTGGTGGTCTAAGCCAGTGGTTCTCAACCAGGGGTACGCAGAGGTCTTCCGGGGTACATCAGCTCATCTAGATATTTGCCTAATTTTACAGCTGGCTACATAAGCACTAGTGAAGTCAGTCCAAACTAAAATTTCATACAGACAATGACTTGTTTATACTGCTCTATGTACTATACACTGAAATATAAGTACAATATTTATACTGTGATTTTTTTTAACAATTATATGATAATTAGAAGTGAGAAAGTAAGCAATTTTTCAGTAACAGTGTGACTGTGACACTTGTATTTTTATGTCTGATTTTTTTAATCAAGTGGTTTTAAGTGAGTGAAACTTGAGGTACACAAGACACATCAAACTCCTGAAAGAAGTACAGTAGTCTGGAAAAAATCCCAGATTTGTGGTTAATTAGCATTCTGGTTGGCAATTTCAGCAGAAAGGCCAAGAAGCAAGTTGGCATGCAGGATGAAATACAGCAGAACCCTGTTTATCTGATCTAATTGGGACCGGGCCCATATTGGATAATCAAAAATTAGAATAATCCAGAGAATGGGAAAGTGTGAGGCTGCAGCGCCGTCTAGTGGCAACAGGAGAGATCGCTCACTTCTGGACCTGTGTGCGCTGGTTGTTAGGTTAATATGGAGAGCCAGATAATGTAGGGTCGGATAAACGGGGGTCTACTGTATGTTATCTCTGCAGATGGTCCCTAAGGGTAGAGCCCTGCGCGGATAGAAAATTCGTAGCCACATCCGATCTGCAAACATGGTCCGCGGATATAAAGTGGATATCCGCAGATTTGCAGGGCTCTAGCTGTAAAATTTGGATACGCATACATCCGCAAACATGGTCTGCAGATATCCTCAGATTCGCGGGACTCAAGGGTCATGGTTGTGTCATACTAGCAGGGCAGTGTGCAGGAAGCTTGTAAAGCTGCTCTGTTGCCCCGCTGTACCTGCTCTGTGGACATTTTAGTTCAGACTCTAGGCTGTCAGTTTGACGCATGTCAGCAGCTCTCAGCTAACTAATAAATGAATAATGAAAAGATGTATACTTTGTTGGCACCTAGGTAATAGTCCTCTCCCTAATCTATACATCCAGACCTCAGTGTGAATAATAGATCTGCACAGCAAACTGAAACTTTGCTTCTGAACATCCTCAGGATGGTTCCCTTTTTAAGTAATCATTACTTCCCCTGTTGATGAAGTCACAAGGGGAATTGCTTTGGTCATTTTCAACCAACTAACCTGGTATCTGCGAAGGTATGAAATTCAGAACAATCCTTCTGGAATTTAATTTTGTGAACCCCATCCTGTTTTATCAAATTATGTGGGAGCTCCCTGTTATAATTGCTATTACTCCCTTTCCAAGATGCTTGGTTGAAGACTATTTCTTGCCCTCTTTTTGTGCATGTGCACAGGCTGAGAGGTAGCCTGTTCCCACAGTGTCCTCAAAAGCATTAGCAATCATACCAAGGTGGTAACAGCTTCATGAATACCTAGATAGGTTGTTAATTTCAACGTGCTTTTTTCTATATTCTCTTACATTTTATCTTTTAGTATGTCTTCACTACCTGCCAGATCTTCCCCCATGCAGACCCTGGCTGACCCCTAGCCTCTCCCATTCAGTTGGGCACATCCGCCCCTGTCCCCATGTGTTCATGCGTCCTTGCACCCCTGTCCATGTGTCCCTCCACCCCCACTCAGACACCCCCATCCCCGTGTGGCCTTGCACCCCCTCCCACTGTGTGGCTCTATACCCCCCTCCCCTATCCCCATGTGTCTCTGTGCCCCTACCCAGCCACTCCCCTGTCCCGATATAGGTCTGCACCCCATCCCCCATCGCCATGTGGCCCTGCACCTCCCCTGCCTCCTGTGGCCCTGTGCCTCCATTTCCATTCATCCCCTGCCCCAGTCTGTCCTCCACCACTAGCCTTTATGAGACCCTGTCTGACCCCACCCAGCATCCCACGCTGTCTGTCTCCCCATAGCCCCTGTCTCCTGACCTGGCGTGACAGGCTCCGCGAAAGCGGCTCTGCAGGCTCTTTCTCTTCCCTTGATGGCCGGGAGCTGTTGCGTTCTTTTGCCGCAGTGCCCTTGGTGGGCAAAAGGCGGAACTGCAGCAACAGTTCGGTGGAAGCTTTTTTTCTGTGTAAAAAATTAAAAATATGCACGGCTCATTAATTATGCACGCAGTAGCGCAGAATTCCTCCAGGAGTAATATTGCAAGAGCACTAAGTCATCATTCTTCAGGGCATAGGTTGCTCTCCAGCTAGAATTATGAAGAATTGCTCTCCATTGGCATATTGCATTATGGACTGGATGTCTCTGAAGCCTCTGCCATTGTCCACTGTTTCAGGCAGAACATTAAACCATGTGAACCATTTGTGACGGAATCCCCAGGGTGCAACCTGGGACTGTGGGACCGTTCTCCCAAGGTATAGGATGTCCTACATTAATGTGTGATATTATTGCAGTTCTGATATTCAGGGTCCCATGATTGCTTGGCCACATAATGTAACTCTAGTTCTTACAGATCTTGACTCCACAGTCTAAGGGCTTGTCTACACTGGCACTTTCCAGCGCTGCAACTTTCTCGCTCGGGGTGTGAAAAAACACCCCCCTGAGCACAGCAAGTTTCAGCGCTGTAAAGTGCCAGTGTAGACAGCGCACTAGGTGGTAGCTATGACCCTCATGAAGGTGGGTTTTTAGAGCTCTCTCCCTGCGCTCTGCCGCGACTATACAAGCCATGTTAAAGCGTTGCCGGTGTAGACTAGCCCTTAGTTAGATTTCTCTTATACCCTTACGGTAGGGAACATTTCCAAGTATGACCTGATGCATAGTTGTCTTCCTAACTCTGCAGACAGCCTGAATCAGTAACTCTGAGAGATGTGGACTGCTCCTACTCATTTAGATGGGATGTTGATTCTGATGCCTAATGATGGCAACGTGATTATCACCAGAAACTTTCCCCATTGAGTAAATTGGCAGAAATCCATAGCTAATACACTTACTGTTATCTTTGGATGCAGCGAGGCAGCTTTCTCCTTTGTTTGTAGGCAGTGACACAAGACACACATCCTCCCCAGTGCTAAAAGCCTCAGGTGCTTCCTTTGTGCTAAACCCCAGACTACTTTTTGACACATTCTGGGTGCCAAAACTCCCAACTCCCTCTACCCACCTTCTAAAACCCTCTATCTTTCCCATCAATAATTGTTACAATACATTCATGTTGTCAATAGAAAACTCTCCTGCATGCTGAAGACTGAAAAGGTACAGTGTAAAACTGAAATCATTTGAGCCATCTGAATTTAGTATCAAAATAACAGGGAATACTTTCTGTCCGTGCATTACTCATTTCATATTCAGTGAAAGAACTCTTTTGAAATGTTCTGGGAGCTACCACGGGAATCTCAGTATGCCATCAAATTTAGCATTGCTGTGCTGCAGTAATTAGTGCCAGTGAGGGGGTGGCTCCAGTCCTGACAGCCATGATTTTGTGCTGTATGTGGGTCCTGGCCTGTGTTTCACTATTTTATGATCTTTAAGCTGAAAATAGAGCAGAGGAGACCATCATTCCTTTCATCCCTAGGAGAACGATGCCTCTGTGAGACTGAAGATTGCTTCCTTGCTAGGTTTGTTATCGAAGACGGCAGGATTTTCTCCAGACTGCATTATGGATGATGCCATTAACACGCTTCAAAATGAGAGTAAGTCACACTTCAGATCTAATTTAAAATCAAGGCAGAATCCTCCAGACTTTGTACATCTGAGGCAGTGGTCTCTAACCTTTTTATGCACAAGATCACTTTTCGAATTTAAGATCAACCCAGGATCTACCCCGCCCCTTCCCTGAGGCCCCGCCCTGCTCACTCCATTCCCCACTTCCTCCATCGCTCGCTGTCCCCCACCCTCACTCACTTTCACTGGGCTGGGGCAGGGGGTTGGGGTGCGGGAGGGGATGCAGGCTCTTAGCTGGGGCCAAGGGGTTCGGAGTGTGGGAAGGGGCTCCGGGCTGAGCCTGGGGCAGGGGGTTGGGATGCAGGAGTGAGGGGTGCAAGGTCTGGGAAGGAGTTTGGATGCAGGGGTCATATGGTCACATTGCACCTAATCTCATAGAATCCACTGGATGTTTCATGAGTTTTACTTTTTATTAGTGTCATTTGTGGTTTATAGATCCAGAATCCTTCAGGGATTGTCACAAATCAGTGTAACAATCTCAACTGTGGGGTGTGCATTGGCTGAGGTTGGGGTACAGGAGTTGTGGGGGGCAAGCTCTGGGAGGGAGTTTGGTGCAGGAGAGGGCTCTGGGCTGGGGCAGAGTGGGGTGAAGGAGGGGTTGAGGGGTGTTGGCTCTGGGAGGGAGTTTGGTGCAGGAGGGAGCTCTGGGCTGGGGCAGGGGATTGTGGTACAAGAGGGGGTGCGAGATGCAGGCTTCGGCTGGGAGGCGCTTACCATAGGCAGCTCCCGCTTGGTGGCGCAGCAGGGCTCAGGCGAAGATCATGATTGACTGGCAGAGGCTCCAGGATCAGCCAGTCAGTTGCGATCGACGGGTTGGTGACCACAGATCTAAGGACTGTGGCAAGACTCCTACGTGAACACAAACAGCCTAAATATACGATTGGGGATTATTGTTCAGAGGGAACACTATTTCCTCCCCCCTCTTATTCTCTATTTTTATGACCAGTGGAAAATCCTATCCTGACATTCTCAGGGCATTCTCAATTGCCAGTCAGTGGGATTTAGGCACTTTTGGAAATTCCATCCCGTGAGCACATCATTTATGTACTACGCACAGTGGTATATCCGTTTACTTGCGACGTAGACAGTGAGATCTCTGTAGGCTCATGAAATTAGTGAAGAGATATGAAACCGTTCACTGTTTTGTTTGACAGAGTCCCACCAAGTTCTTGCTCAGCTGCTGGATACCCTGTTGGTGATTGGGACGAAACTCACAGAGAACCCAGCTGTCAGAATGAGACTGCTAGATGTAGCCTGCAAGGTAAGATAGTCTTATTGATGAAGAAAATATGCTTTAAAGGCCAAATTCTGCTCCCAGGTACTCCTGTAGCTTGTGCTGAAATCAAAGGAAGTTGCATGCACGTATCTGGGAAGAGAGTTTCACTCTAAATTTTAAATATGCATCATTGATGTTACCAGAATTTTTATGTTTGGCAATGCAAAAAATCTACATAACAAAAAGTGTCCAGTACACGGAAACCCTCAAAATCTCTAAAACTGAATTAATAAGATTCTTGCAGCCCCAAAATAGCAGCTACGACCTACCTGTTAAAATCCGTATTCATATCAGTTTTCATACTCTCCACTTACTTGTTCATGTACAGATTTGCAAATGTGGTTAAAAGTTGTTCCTGTTTTCCTGATGGGATTACTGGTGCATGGAGAAGCCAGGTGAATAGAACTATCTTAAATTTGGATATGGACATTGTCTTTCTACCTGTCTGCAGTTCACCTAGCATCCCAATGGTTCTACGAAAATCCAGATTCCCTAATTTGTAGGCCTGTCCTCAATCCACTAGACCACAGTTGCCTTTTATATTTAAAAAGACAAAGGAAATGAAGCTCAGAATTCATAGATAATGTTAGTTGACATTAGTTTGCAGCATTTAGGGCAGGGGCGGGCAAACTTTTTGGCCTGAGAGCTGCATCAAGTTTCAGAAATTGTATGGAGGGCTGTTTAGGGGAGGTTGTGCCTCCCCAAACAGCCAGGTGTGGGCTGGCCACCCGCCCCCCCATCCGACCCCCCCTGCTTCTTTCCCCCTGACGGCCCCCCCGGGACTCCTGCCCCATCCACCCCCCCCCCCCGCCGCTGTCTGTCCCCTGATTGCCCACAGACCCCCTGCCCCTAACTGCCCCCCGCTGCCCCATCCAACTCCCCCTCTCCCTTCCTGACTGCCCCCTGGGACTCCTGCCCCATCCAACAACCTCTTCTCCCTGACTGCCCTCAGACCCCCCACCCCTAACTGCCCCCCACCGCCCCATCCAACCCCCCCTCTCATTCTTGACGGCCCCCCCGGAACCCCTGCACCCATTCAACCACCCCTTCTCCCGGTCCCCTGACCGCCCCTGGAACCCCCACCTGTGACTGCCACCCACCGCTCCATCCAACCCCTCCTCTTCTTCCTGACTGCCCCCCCCCCCCCCCCGCCTCGGACCCCTGCCCCATCCAACCACCCCTTCTCCCTGACTGCCCCCGGAACCCCTGCCCCCGTTCAACCCCATCTGTTCCCCGCCCTCTGACCGCCCCCACCCCTATTCACACCCCCAGCCCCTGACTACCCCCCGAACTTCCCTGCCCTCTATCCAAACCCTCCCTGCTCCCTTACCACGTTGCCGGGAGCACCAGTGGCTGGTGGCCCGGCTGCACCAGGACAGATAGCCGTGCTGCCCTGCTGGAGGCAGCCGCGCAGCACAGAGCGCTGGATCAGGCCGGGCTCTGCATCTGCGCTGCCCCAGGAGCTCGCAGCCCCGCTGCCCAGAGCATTGCGCTGGTGGCGCAGTGAGCTGAGGCTGCGGGGGACAGGGGACAGTAGGGGAGAGGCCAGCGGCTAGCCTCCCGGGCCAGGAGCTCAGGGGCTGGGCCCATGGGCCGTAGTTTGCCCACCTCTGCTTTAGGGGGTATTATTTTTGAAGCTTGTGCAGTAAATGTTATCTGACTTCCACACCTGCTACCTCTTTCCCTCAGCACTCATGTCTCACATAAGAGCCCTAGTAAAGATAAAAGAAACAAAGAGCTCTGTGTAAGCTTGAAAGCTTGTCTCTTTCACCAGCAGAAGTTGGTCCAATAAACAATATTACCACACCCATCTCGTCTCAAGAAAACAGTGTCTGTTTATAGCTAAAATAATCTTGTTGTTAAAGGGAGAAAATATACCGACTCTAAAGTTTGATTTGACCAATAAGCCTTTTGACCATTCTGAATTTGCTACAATTATGTCTGTAACCAAAGTACATTCTATTCATGGAGTAGCGCGTTGAATAAAAATCACAGAATGAGTTGCCATGTGAGTTAATAAATTATCCATAATTACCTATTTCCCTTTTGGTATTTTAATGAAAAAATTATCTGAGTCTGTGAGTCACTCTCCTTCTTTAAATTTAATTTTAAAATATGCTGCTTATCCTTGGTTTATGATCAATCCTCTAGTAAAGTGTTAGAGGAGGAGAATATATAAGAAGAAATTGCATTCTACTAAAAGATCTTTAAAATGCTTTTTTGGGAGGGATTTAATATGTATGTTTCATTGATTTCAGTGTCAATCTGTTGTGGGACAGGAATCCTTGTTAGGGCTACTAAATTTAAGGGTATCTTTGAAGGTACTGAAGTCATATAAACTCTGAGACAGTTTTGGTATGAGCACAAGACTGGGAACTAGGAACTCTTGAATTCCAACTTTGATACTTAACTGTAAAATGGGGAGGATGGTTCTAAGTGCCAAATATCTTTGCTGCATGAGCAGTTACTCATTTTGTGTGTGCTGCTTAGGATGTGCAATGTTTTGCCTAAATTACACCTGCAACTGTTTTTGAAAGTAATGCCCCAGGAGACAGCTTATTTTAATTGGTTGCCAAAAAAGCAGTTTTCTATGGAGAGAACTGTAATGTATGTGTGTGTCAAATTTCTGATTAAACTTCTTCATGAAATTGTTATTCTGTAGGATAGATAATGTATAGAATAAAATAAGTATCAAATATTTGAAGGAAAGCTACTATTGGATTTTTTTCCCTGAAAACTGTGGTAACTTTAAAACAAAACACAAATATTTGGAAGACTTCATCTCATGTGAAAGAGTTTGCTGCTTAAAAGGATAAAATACCAAGAAAAACATTTCTTATTCTATTCCATTACGCAGTATCTGACGGACTCGTCCCATGGTGTCAGAAACAAGTGCCTCCAGCTGATTGGCTATCTTGGATCTGTGGAAAAAGGTGCCCCAAAAGAAGCTGAAAGCCTGGCTACCAAAGATGTCCAGAAGATAATAGGGGACCACTTTAATGACCAGGACCCTCGTGTTAGGACTGCAGCTATAAAAGCTATGGTAAATGCTGCTGCACACTTAAATGTATTAGGAGTAACTCAAGAAAACTTGTAAGTGGTTGTAAATTGAGCCAGAAAAACCTCAAACAGGTGATTTATTAAGTCATTGTGGTAAATGTGAGAATTAAAGTTACCCAAGTTTCAATTAAATTGGCCTAGAACTAGTGTGAGGGGAATATCCAGATTCTTGTACAATAGATTAGTAGAGGATAAATATATATTTTGGAAGTTTATCATTTTAGTGACTTCAGATTTTTTGGTGTGTGTATATATAAGAAAATCAGGCACATTCTGATTAGCAATAAATATGCTTTCCTTGCTTTAGCTTTGGTTATGGTCAATACTGACCACTCCAACTAATGCTTGTTGGGATATAGCGTCAGAAGGTTGCTGATGGAAGAACTACTACTTCAGTAACTTGAAAAATCCAAGAGAAAGTTTATGCTTAAAAATAGTGTTTCTGCAGTGCTCAGTAATCATGTTAACTGGGTGTCCAGCAACTGCTAGTAAGGTAAACCCGTTTCCATGTGGGGATGGAGGATATTCAAATTAACACCTGTTAAATGCTGCCTCTTTTTCAGAAGTTTAATACAGGATTTCAGTAGGGTCTGGTTGGGATCTCCCTCTGCTCTTTCCATCCACTTCTGTTGTATTTTAATAACTTTCTTTATGGATATTTTTTTTAATGTGTTCATGTGACTTTTTATGGTTAAATTGAATGTCCAAACCTAGACTCTTATTGCCAGGACAATTTACTATCACAGCACAAAAGCCTCCATCGTTCTGTGGTTTGAGACCAGAAGGCATTCTTTGGAGACACCAAAAAATCTTGCCCATGACTATTTTGCTACTGTTTTAATATTTTTTCTTCATTTGTAAATTGTAATCTGCAGAGGCCCGTCTAGAAAAGATAAATGCTTTTCTTTCAGATGACAGCCTACCAGATAGTCTTCCCATGTATAGGGAACATATATAATTCTATCTTACTGTTTATACTTCAGAAACTCATATGCAGCTACAGTATTCTGTGTAGAAATTGTCTGTGGTTGCTAGAGAAGTTTCTACAGCTTTGCTGGGTCAGTAGTTGAGAATGTTTTCAGGACAAGAATTTATTGAGAATTCATGTTGTCAAGCACAACTCTTCAGAATGGAGAAAGATGGTGTTATTGGAAGCACTAATGTAAAAACCAAGTATGATGGAGACAAACTTTATACCAAAGTCTAGATAATTATTTATTATAATAAGATGAGAATATTTAATTCAGCAGAGGTCATGTAATGGTTGAATGTAGCAGAGAATCAACTACTATAGCAAGCAATTATTATGGGATTCAAAACCATGTGGTAATGCATCTATTTGTTTTTTTTCTTCTCCTTTTATAGCTGCAGCTACATGAAAGAGGATTAAAATTGCAGCAGACTATTTACAGTCAGGTAATGCCTTATTAAATATTGTGCAAGTTCCTTTTTAGCTTCTGTGACAAAGTAGTTCAATAGGAAAGGAAGTATGTTCAAGGATAATGAAGCTGTGGAGATGATGTAATTTGCGGTCAGCGCATGTAGTTAGCTTATATGCATCATTGTCTTTGGTAGCTTGAAAATGCAAGTCTTTTTAAAATCCTAGTTTTCTCAGCTACAATAGTTCAGATATGTATGCTTACTTTTACTGGAGGAGGGAGAGGGTTGCGGAAGAGGTGAGACAATTTAGTAATTATGGCCTGATCCTGCAGTCTAATCTGTGCAAGGGGAGCCTTGCACACATGCAGAGTTTTCCAAGCATTCCATGGCCTGGGCCCAGGATATCTAAAAGACTGTCTGAAGCGCTGGGACAAAGACCTGGTTGACCACTATGCTCCTCTGGCATCATGGAACTCTCTACTTTAAGAGTAAAGCTTGTCTGTGCAGGAGACAGAACTTTCTCTGGGGGATTGAGACTGTGGAATGAACGCCACCAAGAGCTAAGCACCATCACAAACCCCTCCACTTTCTGCTCCTAGTGCAAAGTGCATTTTTTTACCTGTCTTCTCTTATGTAAACTCATAGCAACAGGTATATTTATGGGGAGGGGTGGGGGGAAACCCTACCAAAACAAGATACTCCACTGCACACGAAGAGAGGATGAGCGACCAAACATGTGGCAGGTGTGTAGTCACATTGCTTAATGTACTACTGGAAGGTGCTCGTGCTATGGTGATGAACGCAGTATAAGAACCTGAACAGAATTAAATAGTTTCATTGATGTTCCGATGAGGATGGGGTCTACCTTCATGGATAAAGTTTCAGGATCAAGGCCTATGAAAATGAGAATAATATGGAGCATAGTCAGTTGTAGTGAGGACAGGTGCTGTGCAACATGCTTCACATGTCTCTGTGTAGTTCAGCCAGTCCTAGAGCTCACCTGAGCAGAGCTAACCAATCTGATAAGTATTGCACTGGATTTGTGTAATGGACAAAGGTCTGGTAGGACTAGGTTGAGATAACCAAATGCATTTTGATTCCTAACCTGACCTAGCTGGGATAGAATCTGTACTTTATCATATACACCTCAACCCCGATATAACGCTGTCCTTGGGAGCCAAAAAAACTTACCGTGTTAGAGGTGAAACCGCATTATATCGAACTTGCTTTGATCCGCCGGATTGCGCAGCCCCACCCCCCAGGAGCACTGCTTTACCACGTTATATCCGAATTCGTGTTATATCGGGTCACGTTATATCGGGGTAGAGATGTAAGAGAGTTTAATGGAAGCTTAAATGTAAACCTGGTGCAGGGGTTTAAGATTAATATTTGGAAACCTTCATTTCAGGCTTGCAAACTGCTCTCAGATGATTATGAACAGGTACGCAGTGCTGCAGTTCAGTTGATCTGGGTCCTCAGTCAGCTGTATCCTGAGAGGTATGTGCTGTATGCAAACTGATTAAAAAAGTTATACAGGAAGGGAATAAGCATGCTAGTTCTGAAGGTTTTGTCTTAGAGAAATCCCTTATGTAGTGGTTTGAAAGGCTATGTATATTAAGTACCTATAGCCTGATAAGCCAAAAGGGGGTTGACATGTTGGACTAGATGACTTTTTTTGTTTTGTTTTGTTGTTCCTAAGATTCCTTATGTTATAATAGTAGTAGTACAGCACTGTTTATTTCATTGGCCTTTGTATAAAATGTGTTATCCTTCATGGCAAAGTCTCAGCACAGTGATTTATATTGTGTGCCTTTGTCTTATTCAGCATTGTACCAATTCCTTCTTCCAATGAAGAAATTCGCTTAGTTGATGATGCATTTGGAAAAATATGTCACATGGTCAGTGATGGCTCATGGGTTGTTAGAGTGCAAGCTGCTAAACTGTTGGTAAGTTTCCTTGTTATTCTCATGTCCTCTTGGTAGAAGGTCCCAGTATGTTGCCTTTTTTGCCTATGTTTGGGAAAGAAGGATGTGAGGAGAGCATTAATGTTCTGACTTTTGTTTACTGGATTTGCTGGTTGATACTGTGTATGATGTCAGTGTCTAAATCAATTGATTTCTGCCAAAATTTCAAGGCAGTTTTGAGGGGAGAGGTGGAGCTAGCGTATATGCAGATCCATTAGAAAATAGCTTCCCAGCTGGGGATTCACAGCTGTTCCCTCCTCTGCGTGGAATGGACTCCTCAGCACAACCAAAATCTCATTTATGGCCCCCAACTTCAAAGCCAGGTTTTTTAGATCCCTAGCTAGGACCAACTAATAGATGGAGAACAGGAGTACTTGTGGCACCTTAGAGACTAACACATTTATTTGAGCATAATTTGTTAGTCTCTAAGGTGCCACAAGTACGCCTGTTCTTTTTGCGGATACAGATTAACACGTCTGCTACTCTGAAACCTATAGATAGAGAGGGGGTGTTGTGATGAATTTATATGCGGACACTCATAAACTCTTAAAAGCTCGTATATACTGCAATGATGAGCACTATATAAACCCCTTGAAATACAGAAATGAGTGGTCGCTGTGCTGGGATGTGTCACTTAGCAGCTTCTATTGCCTTACATTCATAACCATCTTGGTTCTTCACATAATGTGTGTGTTTGTTTGTTTTCTTCAGGGATCTATGCAGCAAGTTAGTTCCCATTTCTTGGAGCAGACACTTGACAAGAAGCTGATGTCAGATTTGAGGGTACATAAACCTTGTCTTTTATTATTTTATCCTCTCCCCCACCACCACCCCACCCCCAGCATACTCAAATTGCACAACAGGTATGTTCATGTCAAACATACTTGTTTATCTTTTCCATGCCTCAGGGCAATTGAGAGTTGATTGATTGTGACAGGTTGACTTTAATCTAACAGAAAATGAAGCCTAAACTGCTTCATTAGCTTTTGTGTTCTTGTAATAAATCACTCCTGAGGCTGTGGAGGTTTCATTGAGGAGAGAGTGGGATTAGCATGCCATCTTGACACCATCTTGTTTTAGAGTTTCTCTCTTATTTATTGTGAACAGAAAGATTGTGTTCATGTTTTGGGAACATGCTATAGTACAAGATCTTACAGGATCTCCTTGGCAGTCATTTCAAATGACTTAATGCTTAGAATTGGGACTCTGGGGTTTTTTTTGTTTTTGTTTTACCCTAACTTTATAGTTGATTCATATAGTGACCTTGGGCAAAATCCTTCTTCTCTTTGGCTCAATTTTTCCATCTAAAAGAGGGGTTAACTCATCTGTATCTCACAAGGATGATGGGGCTAAATTCATTAAAGTTTTTAAAGTGTATTGAGATCCTTGGTTGGATGGAAAGTGAATGTACGGCTTTGTCTGCACTGGGCAAATGAAGTGTGTTAGGAAATGTGCAGACGTTTTGATTAACACATGGTTTAATGCTAGTTAGTATCTAATATAGACAGACAGTCATGTTAAAGTGGTAGGGCTTAACTGCAATTTAACAGGGGTAACCAAAGAATCGTGTTTAACGATATGTTAATTAAACCACGTTAGATATAATTCTTTTCCCAGTGAAAACAAAGCACAAAATATTGAGTAATTTTTCACGTAAGAGGAGGATAGCTTTCATGTCTCTCTGCAATTACATCTCTTCCTCCTATCAGTGTTGAAGCCTCTTGCTATAACTTATGGAACCAGAGCAAGTCAGTTAATGCACCAATAGTTCCTTTAAAATGTAATAGTCTTTATGATACATCTGGGTTGTAATCAATCATAATATTTGTTTTCACAGCGGAAGCGCACTGCACATGAACGAGCCAAAGAGCTTTACAGCTCTGGGGAGTTTTCAAGTGGCAGAAAATGGGGAGACGATGCACCCAAAGAAGAAATAGACACAGGCGCTGTGAACTTGATTGAATCGGGAGCTTGTGGGGCTTTTGTTCATGGCCTGGAAGATGAAATGTATGGTGAGTGTTAACTTTGTATGTGGCAGCCAAAGAGAGGAGGATTTGAATGTAAAGTTGCTAACATACTGGATAATGTAGCCTTCCAAAATTCATGTTGCCTGGAACGGATCTTTTTTTTTTTTTTTTTTTTTTTTAAACAAATGACTAATATATTGCAAGGCTTTTTTTTTTTTTTTTCATTACCATCTCGGTGAGGGTGAGCAAGTAGATTTTGTTCCCAGTTGGTAAATATTCATGACTTTGCAAGACTGAATTAATGTTAGCTCAGCACTTTGGACAGGCAAAGCATTCTGTATTAGGGTACCCTGAAATCAATCATTTTTTATAAGCAGTTAATTTAGGTACGTGTGTGGGGAAAAGAGTGTCTACTTTTATTGTTCAGGGACCAGATCCAGCTCCCACTGATGTGTTTTTATTGACTTCAGTAAGCTAGATTGGGTCCTAAATTGGAAATTTTAATTGCTGGAAGTGGACAGATTCTCTAGAGTCTAGAGAAAGGGGGAAACTACGTTAATCTTACAACAATTTAAAGCATGTTTGTCCTCTCTCACTGGAAATAGTTTTAACAGAGTTGGCCAGCTGTAGTTTGGAGCACAACATTGGGACCCAAGCCCTGGAGTTCTAAACTTGGCTATGACAATGACACTGACCTTGTTGATGGGACTCACCAAGGTCACTTCACCTCTCTGCCCCAGCTTCCCCATCTGTGAATTGGGAATAATTCTTACTCCTTGTATCTCCATGGGACTATTGAGAGGGTTAATGTTAGTGAAGTGTCTTGAACATGAAAATTTCTATGAGCTGTAATTTCTGATTGTTGCTTTTAAAATTTATCGCATGGATGGAGCGACATTAGAAAGTACAGGGTGTGCTCTAAAAAGTATCTCTGTAAAATCACTCTGTAACACATTGCTCTATGACTTCTGTATTAGGCTTGCTCAATTTGCAATTAAAATTACGTGATGTTTCTGTAAAAATCTTTCTGGGATGTGAAAAATAACCTTGGTTCTTTCTGGCTTAATAATAAAGATTTTTCACTTGGAACAATTCTGATTTCCATACCACAATATCCAACTTGCTGTCACATAGATTTTATACTCTGCCAAAGGTAGCATGTCTATCAATGAAGAATGGTTGACTTAGAATACACACAGATCTGGTGAACTGATGTGGAAATTAATTATGTCCACAGTCACCCCTCTGACCATTACTGCACTTTAAGTGCTACTGGCTACAATCCCACCTTATACACAGCATTGCAGCCTTCCCATGCACTGATTTGTAATCTGTATCTTAGTCTGCCTTGTCAGAGCAATATCAATGAAATGTGTTTTAATCTCTGCTGCCTTGACTGTAGTGAGTAGGTTGGTGGATGAGGGGAAAGGATCTATAAATAAGCAGACATCTTCCTGTGATAGTATTTTTTCCAGTTAATCAGAGGCATCAGGAGTCACACCATGTTTTTCAAGAACAATAGGCCTAACATGCTACATTTGCAAGTTTTAATTCAGTGTTTTCAAGCTGAGCTTTTTTGGATGGAAAAATTGAAATATCTTATAACATGTCAGATTTGGTTCTGTCGTTTTTATGACACAAAAGCTTGCAGAAACTAGATGAGTCTTTTGCCTTCATTTAGTGAATTACATGTGGAGGTACTTCAAATACCTACAGTGTTTTTTACAGCATGAATACACGTTGGCTGTTTGGTTATCCCTTCAGGTCTTTCCAATAACATGCATATTAATCATTCACATGGTACCTCTTCCCTTCTGAGGGATCACACAGCTCTAAACAAAGGGTTCTCAAACTTCATTGCACCATGACCCCCTTCTGACAACAAAAATTACTACAGGACCCCATGAGGGGGGACCGAAGCCTGAGCCACCCAAGCCCCGTCACCCTGGGGGAGGGGCAAAGTCAAAGCCCCACTTCCCCGGCCGGGGGACCCAGGCAGGGAGCCTGTAACCCGAGCCCTCAGGCTTGGGCTTTGGCCCTGAATCCCAGCAAGTTTAAGCCAGCCCTGGCGACCCAATTAAAACGGGGTCGCAACCCACTTTGGGATCCCAACCCACAGTTTGAGAACCGCTGCAGGGTTCACTTGTTCTGCTGTTGAAACACAGTCACCCTGGGGTGAAATGTAACGTTTGTAGAGAACTACACAGCAAGTGAAGGAAGGATGTGAAGAACACTCTAGACAATTGAAATGGCAGGAAGACTACAGGGAGGCAGAATGTAATTATCCAAACCCCTACTCCTGCAAAACACGTCATGGCTCTCTAATAATAAACTTTTTTTTTTCCTCACCTGAAAATACCTTCAGTGTCACTTCAAATGGTAGCTTGTGCTGTTCAGAACTGGAGTGAATGATACCTAACTGAATCCCCAGAGCTGTCTCTAGATTGTCCTTAGTGGTCTCCTATCAAAATTCTTACCCTTGCATAGCTTGAGGTCTGGCCACTAGGTGATATAGCTTTTGACCAGTATTAAAAATAACTCCAAATAAGATTTTTTTTCCCCTTCTTTCAGAGGTTCGGATTGCTGCAGTTGAGGCCCTCTGTATGCTGGCTCAGTCTTCACAATCTTTTGCAGAGAAGTGTCTTGATTTTCTAGTAGACATGTTTAATGATGAGATCGAAGAGGTAAGATTGCAGTCGATACACACGATGAGAAAAATCTCCAACAACATAACGCTGCGAGAGGACCAGCTCGATACCGTGCTAGCTGTCTTGGAGGCAAGTGTTCTCTTTGGAAAGAGCTTCCCATGGTCATTGTCTTTGTTCTCCTAGAATTTATTACCTTTGATTTTTGTATGAAAAGTCAAGATATATGCTGATACAGAGTATGGTCTAAACTGTCAAAAAAGCTAAAGTTGGATACCCAAAAATCAAGGCACCTAAAATCACTAATGATGTTTGAAAATTTAGTCCTACATCTTTTTTTGTTGTTTGTATTTCTACGCTGATTTATCATTCATGTTATGCCAGCTGAAATGTGATAATTGATGCTTTATATAGCATCTCTGATCCTGAAGGGTTTCCGAGCACTTTGGCTAATACTTTCCTTGCGATCCCTATGCCTGACCTTGCATGCGATGTTTTCATTGTCTCTCTCAAGTCCCTCCTTAGAACACACTTTCTTTGTGAAGCTTTGTCCACTCAGCAGTGTTATTTTATTTAAAAAAAAAAAAAAACAAGACCAACACCAAACATTCTGCACAGCCCTGTGATACTTCCACCCTTTGATCACCTATTGCACTATCTTTGTTTAGTTAGACTGAGATTCTTAACGTCAAGGCTTCTGTTTCTTCTCATGGTGTTGGTGTTCAGCAAGTCGTAAATAAAAGAAAAAAATCTACCACTGATATGCAGCCACCTCTGGAGCAGAACACAAAAGCTTTTTAACAGCACACAGTAACACTGCATAAGTACTGGTAAAGAGAGAGAATAATGTGTGCATTTGAAACTACAGAGTGTATTTTAGGCAGGTAGAATGTAATTTTTCAAATTGGAATTCAGCTATGGTACAATAGTAAACACTTGTATAAATAGAGCTATAGGACCTCCATGTTACGGTGTATGTGAAAGGTGACACTTCTGGCAGCAAAGTGCCTCTTGAAGTGTTTTTCAGCCTTAAAAGGTGACTGCAAAATGACATTGTGGGATTCCATATTTATTGTCTCATTGGATTCCAATATCAAGCTTTGTGCAGTTCAAAAGTAAAAAGATCTTCCCTCCCCAACCCCCGACTGCCAGCCTGGAAAACTCAGCCTAGGAACTGAGAGTCATTCTTGGCTCTGTTCATCCCATACATCATCTCCAGTAATAGATTTTGCAGGCCAGAATATGGCCTTCAGTGGCACCTTTGCAAACCCATTCAATGCTGCCAGGGGCATAACTTCTTCCATTGAATGGGAATTTTGCCTGATTAAGGGCCTGCAGGCTCTAGCTTCAAATGCTGAATAAAGGAACACTTCTTCCTAAATGGCTAAATGTAGTTTTCAGCCATCATCTGCTTGGCCAGGCAATAATTACCCAGCACCTCTAAATATCTACGAGAGACTTTGTGCCTGAGGATACTGGTTGGTATATTTACCACTCCTACTGATTTTCATTTGAGAGAGTGAAGAGTGGAAAAGTTTTCATCCGTGAAAGGCAGCGCATGTGTAAGTGAGACATCTTGGCTGAGTTCAAAAGAAACAGAGCCTGCAGCAGGTGGGCTGGACTGATGGTCCTCTGGGTTTTGCTGTAACCTACTAGAAATAGCCATTGAATTTAGGGAACCTATGGGACTAATTCTACAAGCCAAGTAAAAAAATCAACATATTTAAAAAAAAATATATATATATATATATATACACCCACACACACACACGTGCATGCTAATAGTTAGAGCTCTTGGTTTTTAGGATTCCTCCCGAGATATTCGGGAAGCACTTCATGAACTACTGTGCTGCACCAATGTCTCGACTAAAGAAGGCATCCATCTTGCTTTGGTGGAGCTGCTGAAAAACCTAACCAAATATCCTACTGACAGAGAGTCCATATGGAAGTAAGTATTGCTTTTCTACATGCTTCTTGCTTGTCCACTTTTTTTAGCTTTCATATTTATTCTAATAACCAAGTCCTAAAGCCAATTAATGTTGTATTTAGCTGAGGGGTACAGTTGCAACTCGTATGATTTCTTGTTATCCTGTAAATATTCTGAACAGAAGTGGTACTAAGCATTTTTCACACTGACATCTGAAATGGAGATTCTTCTTCCAGCGCTTGTTCATGTCAATTCCAATCGGGTGTGGGCGTGCGGCGTGCACAGTCGTCGGAAAGTTTTCACTTAGCCGTTCCCGTCAGGTCGGCTGTGGAGCCCCCTGGAGTGGCGCCTGCATGGCACTCAGTATATGACCCAGCCGATCCGGCCCCTCCTCAGTTCCTTCTTACCGCCAGTGACGGTCATTGGAACTGTGGTCGCTTGCCTAGCAAGAGCTTCCCTTAGCGTTCTTTCATGTAGTTAGCTTAGCCTAGTTTAGTTGTATTTAGTCTTAGTTGTTAGTGTGTATATATTGTATGTAGTGAGGTTTGGGAGTGGGGTATCCCAGGCCCCGGGGCGTGCCACGGTCCCAATGCTTTAAACCCTGCAGAACCTGCAGCAAACCTATGCCAACGAGCGACCCCCACAACTCGTGTCTGAAGCGTCTGGGGGAGACGCACCAGATAGATAGGTGCCAGATCTGCAGGGCTTTCCACCCCAGCACTAAAAAGGAGCGAGATTTCCGATTGAAGCAGTTGCTCATGGAATCTGCCCTTCGTCCCCCGTCTGCTGCGGACTGCCAAGACCCTGCACCGAGCGCATCCGTACGGAGTGCCCCGGCATCGGTATGTAACACGGTGCCGAGGAAGGACTTTAGTCCAAGAGACCTTCTGCACCGGCGCTGTCTGGCACTGCAGGAGGCACAGACAACCCGGCACCGCTCACATTCACCGATGCTGTACAAGTGGCATAGACAAGCCGACGGGGCGCTCCAAGGCGCAGAAAACAGCGGGACCTGCAGACGCGGTACCAGGGCGTCCTGTGAAGGCGCCCTCGGCGTCTAGGCAACAAGAGTCTGCGCCATCGACTTCGGTTCCCATGAACGGACCGTTGAGTACGGCGCACAGCGACTCCCGGGATGGGCAGTGCCAGGTGGAGGAGTTGGAGTTACTGTCCACCCCAGACACTTTTGAAGCTGTCAGAGACTTGATAGAGATGACGGCTCCTTAGCCCCCAGTGATCAGAGGCCATCTAGAGGCAAGCTGGCCATGATGCGGCAGTCACCCTCTCCGGCCCGGCACCGTTTGCCTCAGCACCGCTCCAGATCGCCATCCACAAGTCACCATTCTCCAGCAGCGGACTCCACGAAGGGTTCCCTGGCACCAGCGGCACGACGCTCCCTGGCACCGACGAGGGGGCAGCAGTGATCCCCGGCTCTGAGAGAGGACTAGCACCATACCCCTGGCACCGCTCCCCGGCAACAGATCTAAGACACCAGTCCCTAACACCGGATTCCCGGTTTCAGTCCCTGGCCCGGGCATCTCAACACCTGGCCCCTGCATTATGAACATGGCGCAGGTCCCCGGCGTAGCACTATGCGGCGTCACTGTGGTCATCTCAGTCGAGATCCGTGTCTTTGGACTCGGATGGTGACTCGCACTATTCCCGTCGCAACAGGTATAGATCCAACAAGCGACGGAGGGAGGCACCAATGGCATGGCAACCCCCAGTGGCAGCCTCCGGCACAATGGCCTTTTTGGACCCCCTGGGCTTACCACAGGCCCAGGTCTTCTTTTCCAGGGGCTCCCGTTCAGTGGCCTCGGAGAACTGACCATCCCAGATAGCCAAAGACTGGCCTACGCCCCGTGGTTCCGAGGTGATCTTGGCGCAAGCCCCACAGCTAGCCCAGGTCACCTCCGAGGCACGACCCATTGCAAGGCCAGGCTACTACCACCTCGGCTACGGTTGCCACAGGGCCCCAGATGCTGAACAGGAGGAGGGCAGAGAGCCAGAGGGTCAGGAGGACCCTGTACCACCTCTGGCCTCCTCATCTTCGTCCCCGGATGAAGCGGTGGTGGGAGCTTCAACCTTGGGCTCTCCCCCAATTGACCACAGGACGCATGGCCAGAGGGACCGTCCAGGGAGCTCTGCCACTAATAAAAATTATCCAGAGCAATATTAAGACTCTCTGGCAGACCCTTGCCTCAATCCCGCCCACCACCGGGGGGTAGAGCCAATAGTGACTTGCTCCCTTCTCTATCTATCGTGGAAGCTAGCCGTCCTGGTGGCCATCACATCAGCTAGGAGGGTGTCAGAGCTAAAGGCCCTTACCTCTGAGCCACCCTACACTGTCTTCCACAAGAATAAGGTGCAACTCAGGCCTCACCCAGCCTCTCTTCCCAAGGTAGTGTCACTCTTTCATACTAGCCAAGACATTTTTCTACCTGTCTTCTATCCTAAGCCTCATGCCAGTAGCCGTGAGCAGAGGCTACACTCATTGGACATTCGGCGAGCGCTAGCATTCTACATCTAGTGCACTAAGCCGTTCAGGAAGTCAAACCAGCTGTTCATAGCGGTAGCAGACCGGATGAAAGGACTCCCAGTTTCATCTCAAAGAATATCTTCCTGGATCACATCCTGCATCTGCACATGCTACGAGCTGGTCAAGATCCCAGCCCCGGCACTTACAGTACATTCCACGAGGGCATAGGCCTCATCAGTGGCGTTCCTGGCCCAAGTCCCGATACAAGAAATTTGCAGGGCATCAACGTGGTCCTTGGTGCATATGTTCACCTCTCATTATGCTATTACCCAGCATGCCAGAGATGATGCAGCATTCGTCAGAGCAGTGCTCCAATCAGCGATTCCTTAACTCCAACCCCACTTCCAGTGTAGAGCTTGGGAGTCACCTGATTGGAATTGACATGAACAAGCACTCGAAGAAGAAAAAACAATTACTCACCTTCTCGTAACTGCTGTTTTTTGAGATGTGTTGCCCATGTCCATTCCAATACCCACTCTCCTACCCCTCTGTCGGAATAGCCGGCAAGAAGGAACTGAGGAGGGGCCAGGTCGGCAGGGTCATATATTGAGCGCTATGAAGGCGCCACTCCATGGGACTCCACAGCTGACCGGATGGTAGCTGCTAAGGGAAAACTTTCTGAAGACTGTGCACGCAATGCGCACACATCTGATTGGAATGGACGTGAACACATCTTGAAGAACAACAGTTACGAGAGGGTAACTGTTTTTTGTACCTGCATGTGTGCTTGTCTGCTTGCATAAAGGAGAATCTCACTAAGGACCATCCTAGTGACCAAATTATAAACAACCACTTTAAAGTATTCACATGGTTTCCAGTACAGTTTAGTTCAACCTAAAAACTAACCTCTACTGAACCATATATTTCTGATTACTTAAAAGATTCTACTAAATATTGGCTTTGTTATCTTGGTTTTTGGATCCTATTATACCAGTTGACAGCTATATTGTTTATGGGCACACTGTGCTTTTGGGCGTGTTCTACTCGAGCTCCATAGCAAACATTTTGACAGGTTTCAGAGTAGCAGCCGTATTAGTCTGTATCCGCAAAAAGAACAGGAGTACTTGTGGCACCTTAGAGACTAACAAATTTATTA
This sequence comes from Chrysemys picta bellii, assembly GCF_011386835.1. NCBI lineage: Eukaryota > Metazoa > Chordata > Testudines > Emydidae > Chrysemys > Chrysemys picta. The sequence continues at coordinate 338,473,499 of NC_088791.1, forward strand.
GAGCATAAGCTTTCGTGGACTACAGCCCACTTATGCATCCGAAGAAGTGGGCTGTAGTCCACAAAAGCTTATGCTCTAATAAATTTGTTAGTCTCTAAGGTGCCACAAGTACTCCTGTTCTTATAGCAAACATTGATTTTCATGTACAATACCCAAGAGAGTATGCTTCTCATTTTTTAAAATGAGAAGCGACAAGCAAGTTATTACTATAGAAAATGTGGATTCAAATTGAACTTTTTTTTGACGCTTAGAAGCATTTATTTTAAACTGCTTTTTCTAAAAGCCTCTTACAGCATATTCTGGATACTTAACAAAAAAGAAAAGAAAAGATTGGTAAAGGTGGCATGGTTATTAATTTTTGTAACATAGCACCCCAAAGTGTGTTTGGTATTTTGCAGCAAGACAGGTTCCTACTCCCAAAGTGATTACAATTTAAGTAGACTGTGTTAATTGATGCTCCCTCTTTTTACTAATTATGTTTTTCAGGCTATATTTTCAGTTTCATTAGCATTTCATGGGGTCCAGCAAAACTACGACTGTTAGTTCTTCAGACTGTCATTGGATGTGTATGCGCAGTGCCTAACTCTCTGGGGCCCTGATTCTGATTGGGGCTTCTCGGGGCTATTGTAATATAAATATGAAATAGTATTAATAACACCACTGTTTTGTGAAATGTTCTTAACCGGTGTATTTTCAGGTGCTTAAAGTTCCTGGGCTGCAGGCATCCTACCCTGGTGCTTCCACTGGTCCCAGAGCTGCTGAGTACTCATCCGTTTTTTGACACCCCAGAACCTGACATGGACGACCCAGCCTGTATCCCTTTTTTTTCCCCCCTGTCTGACAACAAGTCCTTGCTGACTTGGTAGAATAATTATACGTATTTTTCTAATAATCAGATCATTCTACTGCTTCAGATGTAAACTCTTACAGCTATTTCAGTATGCAGTGTTGGTGTAGCCATGCTGGTCCCAGGGTATTAGAGAGACAAGGTGGGTGATGATAATATATTTTATTGGAGCAACTTCTGTTGGTGGGAGAGTCAAGCTTTCGGGTTAGTTAGTGTCCCAGACCTGAAGAAGAGCTGTGTGTAAGCTGGAAAGCGTCTGTCTCTCTCTCTCTCTCACCAACAGAAGTTGGTCCGATAAAAGATATTACTTCAGCTATTTCAGTGTCCGTTGTTCTACTCTGTTTTATTATCCATCCAATGGTGGGGTCAGGTTTTGGAATAACTATGTTGCCTAGTTCAAATGCCAGCAGGATCAAATTAGTCCTTTATCCCTCTGAGGTGAATAAACTAGGTACCTTGCAATTTGTTGTATGTGTGTCTGACAGATAAGTCCTTTAAAGATCAAAGTCTGCATGAACCTTAAAGATCCGTTAGCCCTTTCAGTGAGCGGAGGGTTTGCCATGGAGCATTTAACTAAAACTTCCCCTTCTTCCACTGTTCTGCAGTTCTGGTTGACTGCTGTCTTTCACTCCAGAAGTGGCTAAATTATAGTGGAAATATAAGTTTATAGTTTGTGGGGCACTTTGGTTTCTCTCCTAAATCTTGAATAAGTTAATGTTTGCACTGGGACATCTAAAGCACTGTATGTGCTAAGTGTTATCGTCATAATCATCATCGTTGGCAAAGGAAGATGCTATAGAAATTTAAAATTATATTTTTCTTCTGTTCATTCTCCTCACTGCTCATCTCTGTAATCGCGCACACACAATTTTGTTTAAAATGCCTGAGAACAGTTACACTGGAACTACTCTCTCCCCTCTCTACTTCTGTGAAGCATAGTTTCTGTCTCGTGCACCGTCCACCAGAGTTTCCTGTGCAAATATAACTAGAATAAACCCTTTTAGGAATTGAAGAGAATCTGAATTGAATGCAAGGAGGGGTTTACACCTAACCAGATGGCTAATGCAATTAATTGAATACATTTGTCCTTTTGAGTAAAGGCTTGGAGAAAGTTGAGTAAAGAGGACTCCATTTGAGTTAAATTGTTTCTCTTACTGCAGTCCAAAATATGTTAGTTTACAAAATCTTCTTCACATCACTTCCTAAGTATAACTGGTTGATGCTGGTGGTGTCCTTGCACCAGTCTGTCAGTGGAGCATACTGTAACGTAGTACACCTCTACCCTGATAGAACGCTGTCCTCGGGAGCCAAAAAATCTTACCGCGTTATAGGTGAAACCACATTATATTGAACTTGCTGGAGTGCGCAGCCTCCCCCCCCCCCCCCCGAGCACTGCTTTACCGCGTTATATCCAAACTCGTGTTATATCGGGTCGCGTTATATCGGGGTAGAGGTGTACCTAGTATCTAGGCAGAGAGCTGTTTTGATTTTTTGCTCCGCATTCTTCTCCTGTTGTACAGAACTTTATAAATAATCTCCAGCAAAGGAAGTGTCCAATGTTTCGTTAACTCGCTACCGAGGAGGAATCTGAAAATGACCATTTTTTCCTTAACATCCCACTTCAATAGATATTGCTGTCCTGGTTCTCATTTTTAATGCTGCTAAAACTTGCCCAACAATGCCAGCGCTGTTCTCGGATCATACTTTCAGACACTACGCCTATCTTCGGGACAGTCTCTCTCATCTTGTCCCTCCATTGAGAGTAAGTTGTTTTTGGGGTAACCAATCATTCTCTCAGTTGCTGTGAATATTTAGTGAGAACATTGTTCATTCGCCACTGGTGTAACTTTTTGTTTTCAGAAGACTGGTTTTCCCTCAGTGGGGTGAATGCTGCTGTATTTGTGAAGTGTGTGTATGAAATATTAACTCATTACAGTGTGGATTTTGTAATATTTTGGGGTGTCTGAGAGAATAATCAACTTATTTTTCCATATAAAAGAGATGAGTATAATCTAGAGGATAGAAAAGGTGACTAGGAGGCAGGACTCCTGAGTTCTTTTCACTGCTCTGCAGCACCTGGGTGAAATTCACCCCTTTGCAGAGGACCTGCAACAAGGCCCCTGCTTGACATCAGTTCCACTTAAGCCCTGTACTTACGGGTAGGATTGCCCCGTCAAGCTGTATGCCCCCATACCCCATTGGCCTAGTGTGCCCCCTCTACATGGGGGAGAATTTCACCGTGTGTGATCTTGGCAAAGACGCTTTAACAGCACTGTGCGTCACTATCCCTGTTTTATAGATGGGGATGCCGCCTTCTCAGGGGTTGAAGTTTAATGGTAGAGTGCATTGAGATCCTTGGATGGGGCGGGGTCTCTAGAACTGCAAAGTGTTTGTATAATGAAGATGTGAAACTGAAGGTGTTGATGCAAATTCTGAACTAGAAAAGTATGTTGTAGTTCCCACTTTGTAGAATTCTTGTTTAAATGGTGACACACAAAATTGTGACCAAGTGAATTTTGTCATCTGGATTTAGCTTTTTTGTTTTTGTTTGTTGTTTTCCTTTTTGCTCAGTTGCCAGGTAGAAAACTAGTATCCTCCCCTGTTTCCCCCAGTGTTACCCCTCATGAAGATCCTTCCCAGCAGTTCCTGCAGCAGAGTCTTGAAAGAGTTTACAACCTTCAGCACCTAGATCCACAGAGCACACAGGAGCTGCTTGAATTCACCATTCGGTAAGGCTGTGTACTTTTAAGTGTTTTGAGGTCTAGTGGTGAAAATAAGAGCTAAGTATTATTATTATTATTATTATTATTAATAATCATTGTCAGGAGAATTGTTCTAATTCCCAGCTTTCTGAAATGTCTACTGTGGTTCTAGATGTTGTCTGATTTCCCAGTTTGGGCTCTTAGACTGAACCTTCTGAAGAGAATGTTGTGAACAAGATTAGGCCCATGTGAAGTGAAATGGGTGGTCCCAGACCTGTTTCTGTTCAGTTGCAGTTGACACCTGTGACAGTCTCAATAGGGGCCATAGCTTTAACAGGCATGTAGAGAGAACTACCATCTTGTATTTAGAGAGGAGGTCCTTCCAGGACAGGATAACGTTGGGGAAACTTGCACTTCACAGAACAGGAGCAGCACAGACAGGCAGGGCCGGATTAATGCAGGGGCTTTAGGGGCTGCAGCCCAGGGTCTCCGGCTATGGGGGGCCTCGCAGGCCCACGGGCCAGATGCCACGGGCTGGATGAAAAGAAGCAGCGGGCCGCATGTCTCCGTGCCACTGGACACCAGTCCCCGAGTCTCAGCGCCCCCCCGGGCTGGAGCTGCAAGCACCGGCTCACCTTTGTGCCCCTGCGGACCCTAGGCGAGGGGCGTTCAGGGAATCTCTGCGCGCTGCCCCTAGCACCATCTCTGCAGCTCCCTTTGGCTAGGTACCGCAGCCAGTGGGAGCTGCGGGGGCGGTGCTTGCAGGCACGGGCAGTGTGCATCGTGCAGAACGGCCTGGACATGCCAGTCACCTCAGGGAGCAGAGCAGCACGGAGCCAGGGCAGGCAGGAATCCTGCCTTAGCCTTGCTGCACTGCTGACCAGGAGCCACCCGAGATAAGCGTCTCCTAGCCGGAGCGTGCACCCCGCACCCCCCTCCTGCACTCCCACCCCAGCCCTGAGGCCCCTCCTGCCCCCAAATTCCCACCCAGAGCCTGCACCCTGAACCTCCTACTGCACCCTAACCCCCTGTCCCAGCCCTGGCCCCAACCCAGAGGGCCCCCCCGCCCAGCTGGAGCTGCATCCCTCCCGCACCCCAGCCCTGAGCCCACTCCCCCACTCCAAACCCCCAGGGGCCCCACAAAATCTAATAGCCCCAGGCCCACAGGAGAGTTAATCTGGCTCTGCAGGCAGGGGATAAATAGGACTTTCGTCTCTAGGACGGTCAATAATATCCATGGGTTCTCTGCTCGGTGGCCCACTCTGGATCACTCATTTTGACCCTGTGACCTGCACACCTGTTCCCTTTTGTTCAATTTTTGTCCCCTGTACTCCATTGATTTCTGAGTTCTGTGACCCCTCGCTCACTGGAGGGTGTAGATTTCCACTGTTTGGTGGGTTCTGCCCCCCAGTCCCAATCGTCAAATAGTCTGGTCCTTTTCACCCATACTAAATTCACAGGAGAGATTTTCCCCCAAATAGGCAACGTTATTATGCACCACAGTCTGCTTTGTATAGATAAGGATTCAGTATGGCTTTTAAATGAAGGTTTTGTGCTGCCTTTTCCATTTCCAATTCATCTACTGATTGATTTGCATGAACAAGAGACTTGGAAAGAATTTTTTCCCGTGTGCCTTGTCTCCTGGACAGGAAAAGGATCCTTAGTTGAGTGGCAGGAAAGTACTGGACAATGCAATGAAAAAGATCTCAAATGTGGATGCAGCATTCCATACAGGTTTATTTTCTCTCCCAACTTATCTTTGCTGTACGTGTAGCCATAAATCACCTTTACAGCTACTCACTGTAAGGAATCAACTATGTGGTATTCATTCTTTAAAACATGAGTGTGAAAGGTGGATGATGCGTTTCTGGTCCCCAGCTGTTCAGAAACTACTGCACACAGAATAAAAATTGTCTTGGGAATGTTTTAGGAACTAAATGTTGTGGCTGTATGCAGGTGATTTCTTAGCAGAACATCTGAAATCTCTGAAGCACAAAACAGCTATGGAAAGCTCATAGGAGCTGTGAATGCTTCCCTAAGCTGGCGACAAGACGCACTTCTGGTGTGTGTATGTGGCAGAGGGCCACATGTGCAGCTTGTGCAAAGAGACAGCTTAATCGGGAGACAGCATAGCTGTGCATTGGGAATTCATGTAAATTATCTCCATATCTACCTTCCTTCTGCGACTACAGGCAGTACTGCAGTCCAAGGACTGTACTAAAATCCTTGCCCTTTGGCTTTTTTGGGAGGGAGGGAGGGACTTCTGTGCTTTTTAAAATATATTGAAACAAATTTTGGGGGTGGACAAGATGCTGCTACCTTGACTGTTGGGTGGGGAGGGGTAGAAAGAGTTCCTAGCAGTAGGCTTCCTCCTTTCTTGTAATTACTGGTAGCTGGGGAAGCAATTTTCCTTTCAGCCCAGTGAGATGGGATTCCCTAGTGCTTAGAGCACATGACTGAGAGTGGAGGTATCACAGGTTTTTGAGCCAGTCACTTAACATCTCTGATATCTCTGCCTCAGTTTCTCTATCTGTACAGTGGGGATCATGCTTACCTTGCAAGGGTGTGGAGGCTTAATAATGTTTATACAGAAATAAGTATGGAATTGTCAACCACAGAAGCTTTGAAGATGGTCTTCTAGTTATTTGGCTGATTATTAGCCAGGGAAGAGCTCCCTCCCCTCCCATTAGGATGTTGGGGACAAATTGAGCGTGACATGATGACTGGACAGTAAGGAGTCTGCAGTTCTTCTCCTTTTACCCCTCCCTTCCCAAGGAGAAGGGTAAACTTGACTGGCTGTGTAAACCCCAAATTGGCTTTCTTGCAGTTGCATCTAAGGAAGAAGGTGCCCCTCTGATTAGGAAGTAGCTTCTCTGGGTACAAAGATCGGGATTCTTTCAGACCCTTTGCACAGACATAACTACAGCAGGGGGATGCAAGAAACCAACACAATGATTTAAAAAACAACAACTGGAAAGACTAAATTACAAAGCAAAATGCAGAATGAAAAATTAGAAGGCGGACTGTATTTTGTATCTCTGATTTCTACAGAACTGAAGATAAGATTTCTTTTTTTTAAATAGAAACCCAGATTTTGTTTAAAATTCCACACAAACTGGAGTAGTAAAACTCTGCATATTCAGTTAGGGTTTGTTTACACAAACATTTAATTCACAGCAAGCTGGGGTGTGAATCTGCCACACACTAAGTGTCCCTGAGGATCCTGCTGACGCGCTGTAAAAGTTCATTAATGTGCTTTGATCTATCCCACTTTGAAACAAGAGTAGATTAAAGTGCGCTAATGAACTGTTATGCACGTTAGCAGTGTCCACGCTGACATTTAGTGCATGGTAGGCTTGTATGGGGTAAATTTACACCCCAGTTTATCTAAACAAAATGTGTTGTAGATGTGCCCTTAGTTTGCCCTGTCAGCATAATCTAGGCATGGGTGTGACTGATTGCTGTACTGGTATTTGAGCAATTACCTATTGTGTGTTGCATTAAGTAACCGGCTCTTGTAAACTATACATCAGCCAGGGGTAGGCAACTTATGGCACGTGTGCCAAAGGTGGCACGCTAGCTGATTTTCAGTGGCACTCACACTGCCCGGGTCCTGGCCACCGGTCTGGGGCGCTCTGCATTTTAATTTAATTTTAAATGAAACTTCTTAAACATTTTAAAAACCTTATTTACTTTACATACAACAATCGTTTAGTTATATAATATAGACTTAGAGAGAGAGACCTTCTAAAAATGTTAAAATGTATTACTGGCACGCAAAACCTTAAATTAGAGTGAATAAATGAAGACTCAACACACCACTTCTGAAAGGATGTCGACCCCAGCATCAGACTTACAAAATAAGAAATGCAGCTGTGTTCCAAATATAATTGGCTATATGAATCCAGTATGTTCTAAGCTATCCCTTCTAGCTAGCATCAGAAGAAAGATTTCCCAGCAGTTTAATACAAGTTGGTTGTTTGCTGCTCTACAAACATCTGGAGTGTTTGCGTTAAATCTGGAGCCACCCTGCTGTATGGTTCCCATAGGGATGCAGAGTAATGCAGGATGACAGATTAACTGCTGCTCATGTCAGCCTACAAGAAGGGGAGAGAAGTTAACAGGTTCCAAGGTGCCGGCTGCTCTGCCATGCATGTTTTGCTGCTGTTAATTGGGGTGGTTATAGGGGTGGGCAGAGGTAAAATACAGAATTAGGTAACTTCGGCCTTGCCACTGCTGCAGGATTTGGAATGTGTTAAAATTGACATTTTTACAGTGCTTTATGATGGTGTTTTAAGGTATCTGAATTTTGCATTTTCTCTTATTTTCTCAAGTGACCTTCAGAGGCTTGGAGAACTTCAGTCAGAACTGGCAGGGGTGGCAGACTTCTCCGCAACTTACCTTCGGTGTCAGCTGCTCCTCATCAAGGTTAGGCTTCATCTGTGTTCCTAGGGCCTAGAATCATGTTGTAATTGGCTGTGTGTGTTTGCCAGCGCAGTGCTGGGCAAATCTTGCACTTACCATATTTCATGTGTGCTAGTGAGTCTAACCACTTATGAAGTCTGCTTTAGGAAAAGTGATTTATGTGAAATCGTGGATCCAGTGGTGCTCTGAGCACAGGACTGGAAGTAAAGGGCTCTTGAGGTTTGTAGCCTGATCCTGTAATGGTTGCCAGTGGGACTCATTTAATGAGAGGAGTGTACTAAGGTTCTTGCCCCAGAATCAGATACAACAGAATCAAAATTGACAAGTTCAGTATCTTATAGGGAACTCTGGGGTGTATGGCCAGGGCACTCACACACACAGCAAAACACAACCTTAACCATCTTTATTAATACAGTTACTAGAGAAGGGAAAGCCCCAAAGCAATAGCATTAATAGTGTATTAGAGAGATCTTAAATGTTATCTCTTGTATAGCATATGTTCACAGGCTTATATACGCATACCACCAGATCGCCAAGAAAGTGGTAAGAGACAAAGGACCAGCCCTGTTTCTGGCATGCCAAATGAGTCCGATGGACTGGATCCCTAATGCTTGAAGATAGGTGATAGATTATAGCACTAAAATATTGAAGGGTGGAGGGCTAGCTTCCTCTTCATGTGGGTTCTTGCTTATATAGAGCCAGGGATGCACCATGAATATTCATATAAGTACCCAGTCTCCTCTGTCCATATCCAATTTCCTCGCCCTCATAATAGTGGGGTTCCTTTACCTGGTAGGCTAGCATATTAATCCCTATATGCTCATTACCCTATTGCTAAAGCAAGTTTGTGGTTAAATATCTACCAACGATCCTATCCTAAAATATCCAAGCTTAGTATCAGTTCCGTATTCCTACGGTTGCCTCATCTCCTTTTATGCCAACTTTTCTCTTAAGCAAGCTAGTTCCCCAAAATCTAGAGTGACTGTTGGGCCACTTTATCTATGCAAAAGGTCAGAGGCCTATGCTTCATTTATGCTAATTTGCTTAAGCCAGTGTTTTACAATATGCAGGCCTGCAGGTTCCTTGAGTTGCTGCTAGGTAAAATCAAGGCTAAGCTGGCGCTAAGGGCTACAGTTTTTAGCCCAGCTCTGACACTGCTTCCCCTCTGTGCCTTTGGGCAAATCAATTAGACCTTGTTTATACTGTGATTTCAGCCACCGATGTGGCTCCACTGATCTAAACCATGCACCAGGGGAAACTTTGTCTACACAAGGGGTTTGCACAGTGCAGCTACACTGGCTTGAAATCCCAGTGGAGACAAGATCACTGACCCTTTGTTGACGATGGGCTTTGGTAATGGTTCTAGCGGAACTGGTGCTGAAAGTGGTTTGCCTGCTGATGGAACAAAACTATTTTCAGTACTATGCAGAAAAGATTCCTAAGACTTGGAGCAGAGTCTTCGTTGTGCTCTCTGTTATCATATTGGAAACAGTCCCAATAGCAGGTAAACTGTTTTCATCCACTAGGACAACCGTTATCAGCAGAAGGTCAGTTTCTTAGCATAGAGCAGAACTTAAATTCTCTGCCTCATTTCTTCATCTATAAAACAGGAATAATACAGTAACTCTTCACTTAACGTTGTCCTGGTTAACGTTGTTTCATGTTACCTTGCTGATCAATTAGAGAACATGCTCGTTTAAAGTTGTTGTGCAATGCTCCCTTATAACTTTGTTTGGCAGCCGCTTGCTTTGTCCACTGCTTGCAGGAAGAGCAGCCCGTTGGAGCTGGTGGTGGGGGCTTGGAACCAGTGTGGACCAGCAGCCCCCCTAAGTTCCCTGTGTGGCAGCCGCCCAGCAGACTATCAATTGCCAGGCAGTTCAGGTGTCCCTCCCCCCATTGCCGTGTGCTGCTCCTACCCTCTGCCTTGGAGCTGCTCCCAGGAGCCTCCTGCTTGCTGTGTAGGGGTGTGGGGAGAGGGGTGCTAATGTCAGGGTGTCCCCCTTCCCCTGCCTCCCCACTCCCGTACCCCATTTCCACAGAGCGGGGGGAGGGCGGGACACGACAGAGCTCAGGACGGAGGGAGCTTGCTGGCAGCAGCTGCTGTCTCAACTTGCTGATCTACTTAAAAAGGCAATGTACTTTGAGTGGTGTCAGCGTACTTAAAGGGGCAATGCGCATCTCTCTCTCACATGGTGTGTGTGCGTCTCTCTGCCATGTTGTGTCTCCTCCCTCCATTCATGCTAGTTAATCATTTAGCAGCAAGTCATTCCCTGGGAAATATCCCAGACTCCACTACCTCAACCAAGCTTCACAATCGTCATTGCTGTGTACAGTATTAAATTGTTTGTTTAAAACTTATATTGTGTGTGAAATATTAAAAATATAGTCTTTTGTCTGGCGAAAAAAATTTCCCTGGAACCTAACCCCTCCTATTTACATTAAATCTTATGGGGAAATTGGATTCACTTAACATTGTTTCGCTTAAAGTAGCATTTTTCAGGAACATAACTACAGCGTTAAGCGAGGAGTTATTGTACTTACCTAGCTTCCAGGGATGTTGTGAAGATTAATTTAATGTGTGTACATGCTTTGAATATCTACTATAAAAGTGCAAAAGTGAACGATTTGCAAATGATTCCCTTCTAAAAAAAATAACCGTATTGCCTAGTAAAATAGAGGATGGTTATAAAAATGGGGAAAAAATCATTCTTTTCTCTGTGTGAATTTGCCATTTGGCTTCTCTCAATGTTAGGCCAGGCAAATCTTCAAGTAAATTTGCAACCCAAAGAAAGTATTACATATAAGCAGATACAACTCAATGCACTAGTCAATAGCTGCGACAGCAGCTTTTTGCAGAAGCAGTATGTGCTGCCCATGCAGAGAATCAGGGCTTGGGAGTTACCTTGACGGTCCCTCTCCTGCAGGGGGGTGATTGACGTGAACCTATTTACATTGGAGAAGGGGATATGCTACCGTGACCCCCTGGCAAAAATAAGTTCTTTTTTGTAGGAGGTGAGTAGATTCTACTTGAAGGTTGGCTCAGGTGAGGGAAAAGGCAGCGATCTTTCTAAACTACTCATGATTTCATAAAACCTGGAAAGACCATACAATTTAAAATCTTAAACAGATTGGAAAGTGAGACCCCTCCAGTGCCACGTCAGCCCCTTTCATTAGGAAATTAACACTCCACTAAAGTATTTTCTGTGACAGAACAGAAGCACGTAGGAGCAAATCCTGCCCCTTCCCAACCTCTCTGGGATCAAGGGGTCTCAGACGTAGAACTAAAGCTGTTCCCTTGTGCATGGGGCTGGTGGGCCAGGATTTTAAGAGCTGGTGCAGATAGTGAACACCCTGCATGTTCTGAACCTTGGCTCCCGGGGTGTTGCTGTGCAGTCAGATGGAAGGGAAGATTGGGTGGGAGAGGTGGACAGTGTAGGGGGTGGAGCATGGCAGTGGATCTCCCTTGCTGATTCTGTCACAAATCATCAGAAAACAATAGATACTTTGGTACCAGTGTCAATAGCTGTGATTATCCAGTAGTCTTAGTAACTCACTAAATCTTCTCCATTGTTTTTTGGTGGGGATGGAACTGCCTACAGAGGTGTCCTAGAATATTAGTGGGTCCATGAGCTTCTGAGAACAGGCTGTTATGCTTGCCTGAAACCTGATGAGTTCCTGATCTCGGTCTGAGAAAGTGGTGATCATCCAGGATAGGGGAGTGTTTCTTGTTTTCCCAATATCCATATCCTGTACCTTTTAAAGAATACTTTATACTAAAGCTATTCTGGCAAGTAGCTAATAAATTCATACTTGGAGTATAGCTTTTACATGTGAAACCTATGGTGGAGATAAGGTGTATTTGTTTACTTTATTTTATGGAGTTTTCAGATTCCTCCATTTTCTATTTTGCTCATATTTTTAAAGGCACCCCTGCATCAGGCCGACACATTCTCCAGGAATGAAGAAACTGTGAGTGCTGCCTTTTGAGCAGCAAGGAGGGGTTGTCTGGGAGACAAAAAAACCCACTCCCTCTTCCTGTGTTGTTCCCAAGCCCTGTTAGCACAAGAATATAACTTCATTTTCACTCTTAAATTATCGTGTTGGACATTTATCAATATTCCATGGATTTCTTTTGTAGGCCCTCCAGGAAAAACTGTGGAATGTGGCAGCTCCTCTCTACCTGAAACAGAATGCTTTGGCATCAGCTGCTGCAAAACAGGTGAGATTGTAGGAGCCATGTCTTCATGAGGACAAGTCCTCTGGGCAAGGACCTTCCCCATATGCCTCTGACTATTTAAGTAAAATAGTCTATTTTAGTAATCTTGGATTCCAAAAGCAACATGAATTGTGTGTGAAGTGTGGGATGAATGCTACGCTGACTTGTATGTAGCTCCACATGTACTGAAGATATTCAGAATTGCTTGGATGCGGTGGGGTGGGGTGGGGTGTTTTTTTTTTTTTTTTTTTTTTTAAAGAAAACTACACACACTTAGATAATTGGGTGATCTCTAAATTATGAGTCAACCATCTGATTGAAGATATTATGATTATGTAGAACTCCACATTCAACATATTTAAATGCCTGTAGGAAACTAAAAGCTCTCTGCGTGTCGTCTTCAGAGGAAGATCTACCTAGGCTGATTTTGTTGCAGTTGAGTCTGAGTCTAACTAGTCTGACAGTCGCTCACAAGATCAGCTGTGCTAAAGTCACCATAGAATCATAGAAATGTAGGGCTGGAAGGGACCTTGAGAGGTCCTCAAGGCCCGCCCGCCCCCCTTGCCTTAGGCATGACCAAATAAACCTAGACCATCCCTGACAGGTGTTTGTCTAACCTGTTCCTAAAAAGCTCCAAGGACAGGGATTCCACAACCTCTCTTGGAAGCCTATTCCAGTGCTTAACTTCCCTTACAGTTAGAAAGATTTTCCTAATACTTATCTTAAATTTTCCTTGCTGCGGATTAGGCCAATTACTATTTTTCCTACCTTCCGTGGACATGGAGAACAATTGATCACTGTCCTTTTTGTAACAGCCTTTAACATATTTGAAGACTGTTATCAGGTCCTCCCTCAGTCTGTTTACAAGACTAAACATGAGCAGGTTTTTTTTAACCATTCCTCTTAGGTCAGGTTTTTTTAAACCTTTTATCATTTTTGTTGCTCTCCTCTGGACTTTCTCCAGTTTGTCCACATCTTTCCTGAAGTGTGGTGCCCAGAACTGGACACAGCACTCCAGCTGAGGCCTCACCAGTGCCAAATAGAGCAACATAATTACAAAGGCCAATGTCATTCTGGGGTGTATTAACAGGAGTGTTTTACATACAACAGTCCTGTTAATACACCCCAGAATGACATTAGCCTTTTTCGCAACTGCATCACATTGTTAACTCGTATTGAGTTTGTGATCCACTATAACCCCAAGATCTTTCAGCAGTACTACCACCTAGCCAGTTAGTCCCCATTTTGTAATTGTGTATTTGAGTTTTTTCTTCATATGTGAAGTACTTTGCACTTACCTTTATTGAATTTCATCTTGTTGATTTCAGACCAATTCTCCAATTTGTCAAGGTCATTTTGAATTCTAATCCTGTCCTCCAAAGTGCTTGCAACTCCTCCCCATTTGTTGTTATCCACACATTTTATAGGTTTCAGAGTAGCAGCCGTGTTAATCTGTATCCGCAAAAAGAACAGGAGTACTTGTGGCACCTTAGAGACTAACAAATTTATTACAGCATAAGCTTTCGTGGGCTACTGCCCACTTCTTCGGATGCATATAGAGTGGAACATATATTGAGGAGAGATATATATATATGTATACACACATACAGAGAGCATGAACAGGTGGGAGTTGTCTTACCAACTCTGAGAGGCCAATTAAGTAAGAGGAAAAAATTGTATAAGCATACTCCATTGTCTAAGTCATTAATGAAAACATTGAACAGTTCCACACCCATGACTGACCCCTGCTGGACGCCATTAGATACGTCCTCCCAGTTTGACAGTAAATCATTATTAATTACTCTTTGAGTACAGTTTTTCAACCAGTTATGCACCCATTTTATAGTAATTTTATCTAGATCATATTTCCCTGGTTTACCTGTGAGATTGTCATGTGGGACTGTGTCAAAAGCCTTATTAAAATCAAGCTATATCATGCCTACAGCTTCCTCCCCCCCATCCACTTGGCCAATAAACCTTTCAAAGAAGGCAATTAGGTTGGTTTGGCGTGATTGGTTCTTGTCAAATTCATGTTTGCTATTATTTATAACCCTATTATCCTCTAGGTGCTTACATGAGTTCTTGAAGATAATTGCTAAGGGTTCAGAGATGGCTTCAGCAAGTTCATAGTATACTCTACAATGAATTTTATCAGGCCCCCCCGATGACTTGAATACATCCAACCTATCTAACTATTCTTTAACCTGTCCTTTCCCTGTTTTGGGTTGTGTTCCTTCCTCCTTGTTAATATTAACTGTGTTAATTATCTGGTCACCATTAACCTCAGTATTCAAGATGTGGGCGTACCATGGATTTATATAGAGGCAATATGATATTTTCTGTCTTTTTATCTATACCTTTCCTAGTGATTCCCAACATTCTGTTAGCTTTTTTGACTGCCGCTGCACATTGAGTGGCTGTTTTTCAGAGAAGTATCCACAGTGACTCCAAGATCTCTTTCTTGAGTGGTAACAGCTGATTTAGACCCCATCATTTTATATGTATAGTGGGGATTATGTTTCCCAATGTGCATTACTTTGCATTTATCAGCATTGAATTTCATCTGCCACTTTGTTGCCCAGTCACCCAGTTTTGAGAGATCCTTTTGTAGCTCTTTGCAGTCTGCCTGGGACTTAACTATCTTGTGTAGTTTTGTATCATCTTCAAATTTTGCCACCTCACTGTTTACCCCTTTATCCAGATGATTTATGAATTTGTTAAGTAGAACTGGGCCCAGTACAGACCCCTGGGGAACACCACTATTTACCTGTCTCCATTCTGAAAACTGACCATTTATTCCTACCCTTTGTTTCCTATCTTTTAACCAGTTACCAATTCATGAGAAGACCTTACCTCTTATCCCATGACAGCTTACTTTGCTTAAGAGCCTTTAGTGAGGGAGCTTGTCAAAGGCTTTCTGAAAATCTAAATACAAATCTAAGGTTTTCCCATGTTCAATTTTGATAAGACCCATGATGCTGCTACCCTGAAATGACAGAGAACATGCACAGAAAAGCCCAAACTGGAGAATCCAAGTAGAAGCAGAGGAGAGAGGTTTGTTTCCAGGTTACTGAATAGCTCTCTAAGCCGGAAACAAGTGTCTAGTCCTGTTGAGAGAAGATATTGACTATTTGAGTCTCCAGTTAATTAAAATGTAATGAAGAGACAGCTATCACTGTCTGTCAGAGCCCACTGTGCTGTAAACAGCTGTCTCCAGAGACTGGTGGAAACAAAAGTCTGTTAGGCTTGTATATCTTTCTCTAATTGCAATAACTTTACTGGCAGCTCTGCCCAGCAGTACACAGACCCCTCGGCGAGGCTACTTGTTCTGACTGCACATGCAGCTCGCTCCCAGAAAATGAGAGGAGAGGCCAACCTTTCTTACAGTGTAACTTGGTGGTACTTGACTTCAATATGAAGTGCTACTTGCAGAGAAGTTAGCAACCTTCTTTAATAATCTAAGCACTTCTCCAATTTATTTGTGCACATTTTATATGTTCTACTATAATCAACTAATGTAACCTCACAAATGGGATAACTTATTGCCTAAACTTTGAACTATATATTTTAGAGAATCCAGAATGACGTCTATGTTTTGTTTTGTAGTTGAAGCTTGAAATCGTACAGGAGCATTCCTGACTATAAAGTTGATTGCAAGAGAATTGGACACTTTTTAAAAAAAATCAAAATCAAGACAAACCTGAAACTGACCATTTAGATCTTAAACTCAAACAGGGTCTTTGTGGCTGCTGTTTTTTGCTTACCTCTTGTGCTAGCCTACTGTATCAGGACAATTATTACAGGAGTGGGTTAGTGGGCACCAAAAAGCTTACAATGTGGGTGGTTTGAAACAGGATGCAGGGAAAGATGACGACATCAGGAAAGAGAGAGGGATGGGTAAACAGCACATAGACACCTCCCATGAACATCCTTGTTTTTGCAAGATTTCATGCATTGTATTTCTTTTAATTTATTTAGGGCTAGACTCTAATCCCCTTTACATGTTTGGTACTATCTCATTCCATGAATAGTTCAACTGAAATTATGAGACTGAGATGCTATTCATCTCAGACTTATGAGACTGAGATGCATGAGTAAGGTCTCTGACTCGGACGACCACACTCCCCCAGCAGCTGAACAAAATCTGACACAGTTAATCACATGGTGTTTATATTGTAGATTATGGAAGAAACTTACAAAATGGAGTTTATGTACAGTGGAGTGGAAAATAGACAAGTGGTCATTATTCACCACATGAGACTGCAAGCCAAAGCGTTACAACTTATAGTGACTGCACGTACTACTAGAGGGTAAGAATTACTTGCAGGGGAGGCTTCTCGAATGGGTTAACTGCAAAAATCCAGTTCTCTCAAGCTTGGTTGCAAATGACAAAGGTAACTTACATGTGTAATACATAATCATATGTGAATTACAGGTCATTAAAAGACTGTTGAGAATGAGATGGTTTCTTCATTTATCTTCAAAGCACCTGTTGAACTACACAGCATAAAGTCAAGTTATGAACTTGCTAGGAGTGTACAAACCACTTGGGTTTTTTCCTCTGACACAAGGATATGAAATACGTATCTAATCGCTTCTAATTTGATAGGGCATCATTCATTTTAGACCTGAAAATTTGGAGTTTATTTAAATAGGAAAATGTCAGCTGCATATTAAAAAAAAAACCCATCATATTTATATTAATGGATTACTCTATAAGCTTGTTAATGAGTCTTTTCTTTTAGAAAAGAAAAAAATCTTTTGACTGACTTATTTCTGCAGTGGATGTTTTAGGCACTAGTACTGCAAATACTTAAGCATGTGCAGAACTTTGATCAGATGAGTGGCCCTGTTTAGTTCAATTTGATTATTCAAGTGAGTAAAGTTACACACGAGTTTAAGTGTTTGCACAATCAGAGTCTTATGTTATGTCTGTACTGGAGCTGGAAGGTGTATGAGACATACCTGCAGTAGCTCTGATCAAGCTAGTGCACTAAAAATGGAAGTGTAACTATTGTGGCACGAGTGGTAGAAGGGTCTAGCCATCCCAAGTACATACCAGTTCAAAATGCTGATTACGTACTTGGGCAGCTAGTCCCTCCCGCTGTCATGTTGCCACAGCTACACTTGGATTTTTAGTGTTGCTAACTCAATCAAAGCTAGTGCGGATATGTCTCCTCAAGCTGGAATGTACACTTTCCAGGTGCACTGTAGACAGACCCTTAGTTCGTCATGGTTAGGGCACAATATTAGGAGGCTGGATTTTTAGCTTTTATTTCCAGCTGTAACACAGAGTTGCCTTGGGAAGTCACTTAACCTATTTACTTCTCAGTTTCCCATGTTACAATGCTGAAGTTAATACTTTCTTCACAGAGGTAAAGAATCTGTTTAAACGCAAAGATTTATTTTATGAAACTATCATTGCTGGCCTCTCATCTGTAAGATCTTGCACTTTCCACAAGCACAGGATGTTCCAGAATCTCTAGATACTTTTATAATGCTGGTAGGATTATAACCAGTTTTTAATTGGGGGAGAAAAATAAAAAGAGCCTTTTATCTTCATTTCAGAGTGGAACCCCTTTTTGGAATGTGTGAAAATTTTTTACAGGAAGTGGATTCTTTTCAGAGGTGAGTTCCCCATTGCTCTTTCCCTTTCTATTTAAAAAAAAAAAAAAAAAAAAAAAAAAAAAAAAACTCAAGAACATTGATACAAAATCCTTTCTCAGGAAAGCTGAAAATAAATGTTATATGTAAAAAGCAACAAAGAGTCCTGTGGCACCTTATTGACTAACAGACGTATTGGAGCATAAGCTTTCATGGGTGAATACCCACTTCGTCAGACGTGTCTGACGAAGTGGGTATTCACCCACGAAAGCTTATGCTCCAATATGTCTGTTAGTCTATAAGGTGTCACAGGACTCTGTCGCTTTTTACAGATCCAGACTAACACAGCTACCCCTCTGATGTTATATGTAATTATAATCTCAAATAGAATGTGTCAAACTGACCTTAAGCTTTTAAGATGTATGTAATTCTAAAAAATAAAAAAAATCCAAAATTGCATAGTATAGAAAAATTTTGCTCTCAATCTACACAGTGGGTTTCATCTTGGATATCTGGCTTTCTTTGCAGCTCCTATTGCCACCAATGAGATCTGTGCATATAGGGCCTGATCCTGCACCTATTGAACTCAGTTAGCTCAGTCGTGTAGAATTTGGGGTCTTAGCAAAAACAAAATATAACCACGTAAGTAGAGAATCACTGGGTAGGTCCGAAAACAGAATCCCCGCCCTCCCCCCCCCCCCGCCCCCCCGCTGTTTTCTTTAATGAATGCACCATATGGATTATTAAAAAGCTTCTTATGGCTTGTAGCAAATGCCCCAAGATCATAATCCTCTCACATTATTAGTTAACAGATTTAAAAATCTTGTGCAGTTTTTGGCTTCACTTTTAAAGTGTCTATCACTGTGGTGTCTGTGATTGTCCACATGCATTCCACTTCTGGTGTGTATGTGCCAGATCAGATTTTTTGGACCAGCAGTATCCACTGGGGTTGTGCCTGCATGCTGGATGCCCTTGCCCACCACCCACCCATGGGCATAAAGACCGAATGAGCCCAACTGTCCCTCAGTTCCTTTTTACCATCCATGGCTGCAAGATGGAACCCCTGCAATGTCCACTTCTCTGCACACGGTGCGACTTTACTGAGTGTGTGTGTGTGTGTGTGTGTGTGTGTGTGTGTGTGTGTATGTGTATATATATATATATATATACACACACACACACACACACACACACACACACACACACAATATATATATATATATTGGAGGTGATGGGGGAGAAGATATTACATTGTTACACTAGAATGAATAAAACTCCTCTTATTAGTGTTATGGACTTCCCCATATGGCTGCAATCAAGCCCTTTGGGTTCAAAACTTGCTCCTGTCGCTCCTTCTTCAAGATGAGACTGAAAGTCAGAGAGGCTCATCTTAACTTTTTCTCCTGGATGCTCAGCAAGCGCCGCTCAGATACGGAAAAGAAGGGCCTACTGGACCTGAACAGGCTTCCTCTGTGAGTGCTCTAGGAAGAACACTGGCAAGTGGAGGAGCACTTGATCCAAGGAGTGGTTTCCTTTTCTTCACCAGATGGAGTTACTCCTTTCTACTTCCACTCAACCGGATAGTTTCAAAACAGTTCAGGAACTTGTGTGTCATGTGGTCGATAGGGTAGAAATTCCTGTGGAGGTAGTGCAGGAGAAAAAGCATAAGCTTCTTGACATTCTTCTCTCCTCCATGCCCAGAAGGCTGGCCTTGCCAATTAATGTTAGAACCAGCAAAATAAAAAATAATAGACCCTGGCATCTATGGCACCTTCCTCAAAAAAAGGCAGATATGTACTATCAGATCCCTTCAGGTGGGTTGAATATTTTTATGTGCACCCAGTTTGTGGGACTTGGTAGTAGCAGCTGTGCATGAAAAATCCAGATAGCAGGGATCCCCAAAAATGACTCAAAGAGAAGGATCTGAAAAAATCAGATTTACCTGGGAGGAAGAAGAAAACACAATTGAGCCGGCAGATGCAAATTGCAAATTACCAGGTGTTCTTGTCAAAAGTAGGATTACATTAATTGGGACAAGGCATCACAATTTACTGAAAACTTCCCTCAAGAAAATAAGGAGGAACTGTTATCTCTCGTAGTTGAGGGACATTGGGTGGCTCAGATATCACTGCAGGCAACATTAGATACTTCAGATACTGCAGCATGTTCCATAGCCACCTTCATTGCCATGCACAGGAGTTCATGGTTACAATCTTCTAGAATACTGAGGGAGGTCCAGGCAACAGCTGAGGACCTCCTATTTGAAGGTTGTGACCTGTTCAGTGCTAGAACTGATGAAGTCCTGCGGTCTCTGAAAGATTTGAGTCGCTCTCCATTCCTTGAGTCTGCATGCCAGCCCCAAGCATGTCGGGTAACAAAACTACTCTAGACGAAGGCCCTCCGCATGTTACAGTAGAACCTCAGAGTTACGAACTGACAAATCAACCACAACCCTCATTTGGAATTGGAAGTACGCAATCAGGCAGCAGCAGAGACCAAACCAAAAAAAGCAAGTATAGTACTGAGTTAAACGTAAACTACTGGGGGGGAAAAAAGGGAAGGCAGCATTTTTCTTCTAAATAGTAAAATTTCAAAGCTGAATTAAGTCAATGTTCAGTTGTAAACTTTTGAAAGAACCATCATGTTCTGTTCAGAGTTACGAACGTTTCAGAGTTCCGAACCATCTCCATTCCCGAGGTGTTCGTAACTCTGAGGTTCTACTGTATAATTGACAAAGATCATCAGAGCCACTGAGGAAGAAGTAGAAGGCCTTCTGCCTCTTCCTCTGCTATTGCACAGCCCGTATCCCCCATTACAGCAGCAAGACTGATGCTGCTGTCAAGAGCTTTTCAGAGCCTTTGGAGGATCTGTACCCTTTCCCACCTGACACCCCTTTTGGTAGCTTCCTCTTTATTTTCGGGTGGCCTGGAATTGAATTACCTCAGACCACTGGGTCTTAGAGATCAATGTGGGGTATTCCATTCAATTCAGACTCTTCCTGCCCCCCACCTCTCTTCCCCATTCCTCTTCAGGAGCCCCTCTTAAGACATACTGTTACAGCAAGAAGTTGGCTCCCTTCTAAATCTGAGAGTACTGGAAAGAGTTGTTTCTGGAATTCAGAGGGGAGAGGGGTTTTACGCATATTATTTTCTAGTCCCAAAGAAGGTGGGTTGTCACCCAGTGCTACACTGAAGATGTCTCAGCAAGTTCATCCATCATTTCAAATTGAGGATGGTAGCTGTCGCTTCCATAATCCCATCCTTGGATCCCCAAGACTGGTTCGCGGCTCTCTACTTACAAGACGCATACTTTCACATAGCAGTTCATCCAGCACACAGAAAATACCTGAGATTCCAAGTGGACACTTTCCACTACCAGTATAGTGATCTGCCCTGTGGTCTTTCAGCAACACCCGGGGTATTCATCAAGCACTTGGCAGTCATGGCAGCTCACCTGAGTAGACAAGGGATCCAGATATATCTGTACTTTGACAATTGGCTCATTCAAGGAAAGTCACCACTACATCCAGGCCTAGCATTGTTGCATCTGACAGCATGGTTAACTACTATTAAAAGAAGCTACTCAGGTCCGGAACATATTGGTGCGTAGCAGAAAGGACTCTACTAAACTGACCTGTGCAGGAAACTAGAAGAGGTTCTCTATTATTCTACACTATTTGCTATCCCTAAAGCATTCAGAGCTATCCATTAACTCTATAAGGATACATTTAGCAGCAGTATCAGCACATCCTCCTATTTAGAGTTGCACCATTTTTTCCCACCACCCTGTAATAACTAGATTCTTTAAGGACCATATTTATGTGTCTCTTCCCGTCCTCCCCCATTCTTTTCCTGGAATCTTAATATAGTCTTAGTTTGGTTAATGGAGCCTGCTTTTGAGCCCCCTAGAAACATGCTCTGTGTAATACCTATCTATAAAAACTGCCTTTTTTTAGCAGCTGTAACAGCAGCTTGAAGGCTAGAGGAAATTCAGGCCCTCATGGCTGGTCCATCTCAAAAGACAAAGTGGCCATTAGACCTCATCCTAAGTTTTTTACTAAAATTGTCTTCAATTTTTTCATTTGAATCAGATGTTCTTTCCTACACCCCACTCCAACCAAGGGGAAGCCAAACTGCTCACCCTTGATGTAGTTAGCGTTATTTCATATTGCCTTGACAGAAAAGGCCATTCACAGAAGCTCCCCTAAGAGGTTTGTAGCATTTACTGATAGGGTGAAACGTTAGGTAGTATCTACCCAGTGACTGTTTAAATGAATATCTTGTTGCATTAGGTCATGCGATGACTTAGCTAGATTAGATCCACACAGGCAGGTTAGATCCCACTCTGCCCGGCCTCAAGCAGCTTCTCTGAGAAGCATAGCAATTTTTTCTAATGCTGAAACCGAGCTTGAAACTTGTCCATTTATTCTGATATTTTTAAAATGTTTCTACTGTCACGATAGAGGTAATAAGATCAAGCTGAAGCAATAAGTGGTTTAATTGAGCAGCAGAGTCTCATTGAGTGACTGTAATAAGCATTTGACTTTTGTTCAATATATTTTTAACACGCACAGATGTTTTATTTCTGACCTGCCCCATATGCAAGACAGTTTTGTGGATAAGCTGCTGGACTTAATGCCCAGACTGGTGACCTCCAAACCTTCAGAAGCGGTGAAGATCCTGCAAACAACGCTACGACAGAGCACCTTCCTTCACCTTCCTCTTCCAGAGCAGGTCAGTAATCCAGAGAGGAATGAAGAGCAGCCCGAGGTTCCAGGGTTAACTCTGTCCTGGTGGAGCAGGAGGCTTTTATGGCCTATTTGGCTGGCTAGTCATGAGGGATATTTCTTCAGCTATTGCACAGTGTTTCCAGGACTGTCCTCAAAAAGTTAAGGAGCTTGAATAATTTTTAGATAGTGTCAGGAATTTCTAAAAGTTGACATCGTGTTTTCTTAGATGTTTGTTTTCTCCTCCCCACCCTCTTCCCTTTTCCTCCCAGATCCACAGAGCTACTTCAACTATTATTGAACCTGCTGGCGAGTCTGATAACCCTTTGAGGTTTACATCAGGACTCGTGGTGGCATTGGATGTTGATGCAACTCTGGAACATGTGCAGGACCCTCAGAGCACAGTTAAAGTTCAGGTAATGAGTGATTCTTCCTAAAGGGAAACAAGAAAGTAAAGTCTTTGAGGAGAAGTTTGCATTTTCCCCTGATGCGCACCATAGCAATATTAGTATTTCTAAATTATAAATAATTGTGAACTTTAACAGCAGTGAGGAATTTTTTTGTGTAGCTAAACACAACAGTATGTTTAGAGACTGTCCTGACCCACGAAGTCCAGATCTTCACTTACCTAAAGATTGTAAGAGTTTGGTTTGAGCCCATCTCTTCTTACATAACAGCTAGGAACATCAGGTATGATATGTTGGATCACAACACTGGTCTGTCAGAAACACTGCCATGCCACTCTTGGATTGCAGACTCTTCAGATGGTGCCACCTTTTGTATTCAAAAATCACCTAGCACATTGTGAACATTAGCAGAAACCATTAATAAATGCCAATAGAAAAATCTGTAGTGGGATGAATAAAATTATGGAAGCAGAAGAGGCTTTTCTCAAGGATATATAAAGATATAAGCCCATTGCTCTCCTTTGAGGTAAGTAACTAAACTGCAGGAAGTTAATTATTTTTTTTAAATGTCGCCAAGAGGATGCATGTGGAATGGTACTAAGTAGATTATATAGCCCTACAAAGTGTTCACTATTGGACAATTACCCAGTGTTTGGTGCAGGGGAGAGTGCCACCTTCAGTATATTTTTTGTATACCATGGTCCTGAATGGCTGGTGTATAGCCAGTAAAACTAGAGGATATGGAATCTTATCAACAAGATACACTATGCATTCCTGCCTTCCTAATGGTAGCAAAAAAGTACCCCCATAATGTGTAAATTCCAAGTACAGTAAATGTTGGATTGTTTTGCCTCTTTTTCCATAGGTATTATATCCAGATGGACAGGCACAGTTAATCCACCCTAAACCATCTGACTTTCGAAATCCTGGTCCTGGAAGGCACAGATTGATAACTCAGGTTTACCTTTCTCATACTGCCTGGACAGGTAAGGAATAATCAGATTGAGTTTATATGCTTAAATGTTGCTGTATCTTTATAAACAGGAATGTATCTTTTTGTACCTCAGCGGTTTGGTACATAGGGTGCATCTCACACACCCGAGAGAACCTTTTTGGAGGGCTTCTGTGGATTCTGCCATTGCCTCCTCCCGCTGAGCTTCCACATCCTTGAGGAATCTCCTTAGTCCCCTCTTGACCCTGCAGGTACTTGCACTCCTCTGGCTGACTGATACTATTTGTTAATTAACCAGAGGGGCTGCTGTTTGACACAACACCTTCATGGACCTTATAGCCTTTAGAGTGAGACACCAGAAACTAAACTGGGGTCACCCCTCCCAGCACAGAGCATTCGCCCAAGACCTCAGAACATAGTGAGATCCTGGAAGACCAGAGAAGGGCTAATGTCGTGCCTGTAAAAGGGAGGAAAAGAGGAGCCAGGGAACTATAGACCAGTCAGCCTGACCTCAGTACCTGGGAAGATTAAATCTCAGGAAAAACTTCCTAACTGTAAGAACAGTGGAACAGACGTCTAGGGAAGTTGTGGAAGCTCCTTCACTGGAGGTTTTCAAAAGGAGGCTGAAGCCATCTGTCTCGGATGGTTTAGACACAACAAATCCTGCATCTTGGCAGGGGATTAAACTAGATGATCCTTGCAGTCCTTTCTCACCCTATGGTTCTATGATTCTACTATTCTGATTTAAATGCAAGCAGTCGTGTTAACATGATCCTGGTAATTCATTGGTCTAGATCAAGACAGAGAATTTCTGGAACTATGTGTACGCCACATAGTAAATTTACTGTTGATTTGTTTACACTCTTCTATGCCAGGGTTTCTCAACCTTTTTCTTTCTGAGCGCCCACTCCCCTATGCTATAAAAACTCCGTGGCCCACCAGTGCCACCACAACTGGCTTTCTGCATATAAAAGCCAGGGCTGGCATTAGGGGGTAGCAAGTAGGGCAATTGCCTGGGGCCCCATGCCACAGTGGGTCCCGCAAAGCTAAGTTACTCAGGCTTCGACTTCAGCCCCAGGTGGCAGGGCTCAGGGCCCTGGGCTTCAGCTCTGAACAGCGGGCTTCGGCTTTCTGCCCTGGGCTCCAGTGATTCTAACACTGGACCTACTTGGTGGACCCCCTGAAACCTGCTCGCGGCCCCCCAGGGGGCCTCAGAACCCTGTTTGAGAACTGTTGCTCTATGCCATATAAAAAGGCATTTATCCCTGATGAGATCTGTGAGTTTGATATTAATGTTCAATATTACTTGGCTTTTCATTTGCAACATGCTTCAGCAACTGGCAATATGGGGCTCTAGTGGCCAGACCACCAGCACAGAGGTTGGATGTGACCAATGTATGACACCAATGCAAGATCAATCAGATGAAAATTCACTTTCTGCTTGGTATTTTGTTGTCCAGTCAATCAGCTGACTGTGTATTGTGTGTGTGTTAGTTTGGATTTTTTTCTTTTCAGAGCCCTGTCAGATTGAAGTGAGGTTACTTCTGGCGTACAACTCCAGTAAGAGCAAAGCGTCCACTAGACTCTCAAAATCCACCTGGATTGACAGCATGGAGGCTCTTCCACCGTCTGAATATGGCATTGAGGGAACCATACCATTCAGCAAACCTGTCAAAGTGTATATAATGCCAAAACCTGCCAGACGGTGAAGTCAATCACTAACAGACTTTATTTGTGGGATTGTTGGGTTATATGTAAACGAATTGCTATGTTCAAGATAGTGAATCAGACCAAAACAGTGTTACCGTTAATAATAATAATAATAAAAAAAAAAAGATACCTCAGAAGAAGACAGCTACAAAATAACAAATGGCATCCCCTATCGAAAAGCTGGTTGATTTTTAGAAAATGTACCAGTTTTTGCAGATGGTTGTGAATGGTTTCATTGAATACACAAATAGTTACATTCAATACACAGACATTTCTAAATCAAAGCAACAAAAACAAGACAATTCCTAATTAAGATTGGCATTCCCTCCGTTAATATTCCCACTGGGCCAAATTCTGCAGTCCTTAATTGCTACCTAGGCAAAACACCCAGTGGCTTCCCTGGGAGATTTTTCCTGAGCGAGTGGTAGGTACAGCTGGCAATATTTATTATGCAAATATATAGTAAGGATGTAGATGCGTATTAGTGTCTTATGACTATGATAAATCAGGCAGAGTTTTAGGCATGTCTAGAATGTGTATTCGTGCATTGGTCCTTGTATGCCCAGTAAAAATCCTTCTCTAAAGAGCTGTCATGCTGGTGCAAGAGGTACTTCTCAAAGTTGTATAACTTGGGCTGGCTCACACCTTGTGCACCATATTGAAATTAGTGGCGTTGCATGGGGTATTAATCCATGCCAAGTTTGGGGTGTTGTCTGTTTTAAAACAAAAAATCTGTCACCAACAATGAGACTTTATTTTGAAGACTTAGGTTGGTTACCTAACATAGAGTAATAGCAATGCAACATCCGTGTAAAATCAGTGACTTACTTTCCTTTCCCTAAAACGATAGGGAGGCAATATATATTTACCCAATGAACTTAAACTCTTCTTCTCAACTTCGTTTTGTGTGACTCCTTATGAAGAATGTGTGGCACAGGCTTAAGAGTTAATAGCTGTTTTGTTCCAGTATAATGCAGGCTCTTTTTGTAATCTTGTGCCGAGCTTATCTTGCTATGGTTAGATAATTAGCCTTCCAGTTTGTGCAACTCTGCATCAGTTTTGGTAGTCAAAGGAAGTCTAAGATCTGCTTCAATAGCTGGTCACACTCAGTTAAGTGACATTGAGCTACGTTGTGCCTATCCTTTGAGAAGGTACAAGTGGTGGGATCAAAGGTATTTGGAGATTTACCTAAGAGGTAGGCACAGTTTGCAGCCCTTCAGTCAAGGAGCAGGAGGATTGTTCTTGGCTCGTGTCTACTGGCCCATGCTCTGGGAGGTGTTCTACTTACCTGAGAGATGCTTCTGTTGGGAAGGTGTCTCTGTACCTCTCTGTAACACAGGGCTGTGCCTCTTGTGATTTCCAGCTATGGCAGATAGGTTTTACCAGAAGCACTTAGCCAAATGTTGCCTGTGTTCGTAAATTATTTGTAAAAATGTGTATTTGTAGCAAGTTAACTGAATTGCTAAAAAATGCTTTTTCACTTGCATACAAATTAGCATAAATAATTTTGCATAAAACTCCCTTTAAGTGTGCTTTTCTACAATAAAACTGAAACCCCCAATCTACCTGGTTTCTATTTATTATAAGAGTGAACATGTATTGCTGTAGGGGTTTGTGCTAATGAAAAAAGAGGTCACTACTTGTTTAGATTAAGATATTGGCACACTTCAGGAGTTGAGGCACAAAGCCAAATGCCTGCAACCACTCAGCTGTATTACGTATTCCTGAATGAAACCTCACTTCGTAACATTATTGCTCTTACAAATTGTTTTTATATTTCACCTTTAGGGCCCTGGTTTGAAAACAGCCTGCAACAGAGTTACCAGCTAACTGCTGTGTGGCGGCCTAAGTTCAGTTCCCAGCGGACAGGGTTTGATGTACATCTCTCATTATGAAGCTGTATCCTGGGCAAATTCTTGATGTATTGAGCTACCTCCTGACAGATGTTCTTACCCTTGTTTTACACTTTGGCAATATTTGTATAGTTTGTCCTCCCAATAAAAAATTTGGATTCAATTTATGTCCATATTTAAAAAGCCACCACAACTGATACCCTTGCTAGCAGACGGACATGAGAATCCAAGGACTGAATGAGCCATGGAGAGTGAACTACCCGATCAACCCTAAAAGCTGTCCTGCCATGTCAGGGTGAAGCCTGTTGTTGGGCAATAGAAGGAAGCTTTGACAGCTGCTGCCTGTTTTTCATATAAACTATCATGTTCCATTGTTGTTAATGAGATGCCGTGCATGAGCACTGTATTTGGAAAGGGGGGGAAAAGTTACTTTTGCTGTTCTGGGGCTAAGAAGCTCTGAGCTATGGATAGCCAACTGGGTTAGGACCATTGATTAATCAGATTCTCCTTTCTGGAAATGTCCTATTGTAAATGGAGAGCTGGACATCCTTTCCTTATCGCTAAGCATTGTAATGAAAATGTTCTGTTTAACTCAAGGAAGATAATGACATGATGGAGAATCCCTTATTCTTACATTAGGCTAGTGTTAACAATCAGCTACATGGCATGTAAAATATGAGACCAAAGTGTCCTTTCCCCATCTTGGTAAGGAACAAGGGCCAGATTTTCAAAGGTATTTAAGCACCTAGGAATGCAGATAGGTGCCTAGTGGGAAATACAAAACGTATCTAATATGCATCTTTAAGCACCTAAATACCTTTGAAAATCTGGCCCTGAAAGACATTGGCAAAACTACAGATATGGAGAATCATAAAACTTCAGAGGGAGAATGAAGAGTCAATAATTTGTTCCCTTGCTTCCCACTGTATGTTCTCTGGTTCTAAATGATTCAAGCAATGGGGCTTCCACTGTCCTTGTGAGATTCCACATCCACTTAGTCCTTAAAGTCTTCCTGATGCTCATCTTCTATTTTTCTTTCATTTCATTACTCCTAGTTCCACCTCATTGCAAAATCCTAAGGAATTCTCTCTCTTGGGTGTCTTCTACCATTCAAACAGATGACGACTAATCCCCTTTTGTCATTGTTTGGCTCAGCTACTGATGGTTATACATAGTTCACTCTTTACAAATCTTGAAGTCAATTGCTGTGGCTCCAAACTGTGATTTTTACTTTGGCTCTCTTACTGCCTTATTGTTTGCACTGCACACTTATTTTATAGTTTGCTATCAGACCTTGCTTTCTTTTGGGTGCTGTTGCTTTTCTAGTCTTTTCCCTCCTAGTTAGCCTGTCCTGAGGATTATTTTCACCCAGATGTTATCTTACACTTTTCTGCACAGATTTCTGATCTGTCCAGGTCCTCCTATTATGTCTTTCATTTTATGGGAGTTCTTATAACTCCTGCTAACTTACTTAACATATCAAACTATTTCTTTTAGGATATTGTCCTCCCAATAAAAAATTTGGATTCAATTTTTTGTATTTGATACTATTCAGGGTAAATTTTTTCTGGATCCTTTTTCTCCTCCGCTCTGAGGCATGTAGGCTCTCATCCTGGGATATGCTGGAGACAGTTCAGACTTTTCCATGAAGCATTGGGACTTGGCCATACTACTTCTGGCGTCATGGCAGACGTGCTTTCAGTCCTTCAGCTCTCCGACCTTATTTGTGGACCTTTCAGCTTGGGGACCTCCCACCCTGGTGCAAGCTAAGAAAAGGGATGGATCTCTTCTGGGGATGAGCAGCCTTCCCATAAGAGGGAAAAGAGAACCAAAAAGGCCATGCACCTGCACATGTGTGCAGCTCTGATCCTCATCTTCAGTGAGCTCTAGCTCCTTCCTTGGTTTCAGATCACAGTAACACTGAGCCAGACAAGTAGGAGAAGGTTTTCCTGGATGTGTGAAGCAGTGTAGATGAATGTAGTGGCCACCATGGAGAGCCAGCCAGAGAGAGGCTGCGTGGCCTAAAGCCAAGGGCAGATAACCTCCTCTTGAAAACTAAAACAATAGGCTCTTCCCCTTCATAGAGGTCACTATGGAGGAGTGTGAAGCAGCTGACAAAGGGAAAAAGATGAACTGACAAGCTGTGAGATTCTACAGGGTTCCTGGTAGTCCCTTCTGATCCTTCCCAGGTTTGACGCAGTAATGGCATTCCTTGTAAGACGCACCAATCTGTGGGGGAGGGGTGGTTTCTTCCCCAAAGACTCCACAGAGAGGAATATTTTAGAAGCCCTTAAAACTATCCTGGCAACCATGTATTTTTCTAGAGCCAGGATGTCCTGGTGTAACTGCTTCCCAAGCCTGGCTCTCAAACCACGATGAATTCAAGTCAATACTGAAGAAAATACTCGCTCCTGTGTTTGTGGCAGATGGATTTGGGGGCTCCATGAGGCTGGCAGCTAACAAATCTTCTATTTCATTTTGCCTGAAAATAAACTCGAAAGTAGGGAGAGATTAAACCCTAGGTGCTTGGCTAGCTCTGAGATATTCTAGTGTTAAAACTCTCCTTTTTCTCTTGGTTAAGAGGAGCCTTCACAGGGCACAGTGGTGCAGAGAAGGGGCTATGCAGCACTGGTCGGTCTATCTATCGTGTGTGTGTCAGTGTGTGTGTGTCAGTCTGTCAGATTTGTCCCGCCTCTCCCTGCTGCTTGATTCTGCACCTTGCCTCACAAAGATAAGTAATGTGTAGGCTGGGCTGCTCAGTGGCAGTAGGAACTGGGATGGAGTCTTGCTGGCACTGAGCCCAGAAGCGGCTCTGTGCTACAGAATTTTCTAGGGTGGGTGTTCACAGCCTGCTGTGAGGCAGACTCTCTTGCTAGCTGTGGTGGAGAGGGGAGGTGGGAGGGAGAGGAGAAGCCGTGTCTGTGGTTGAGAGCCCTGCCCTGGGAGTTCATACCTGTAATATGGTAGTTGAGGTGTTTAGCTTTTGAAATCTAGCCTGTTTTTTTGGACAGAAATCGTAATTTATCAAATCTGCCCATGTGGGATGTTTAAGGAAGCGTGGCCTAATTAATGCTTCATCAAAAGCTCCAAAATTGCCCTGTTCTCTACACTCCCCCTGAAGCTCTGGTATTGGCCGTTGTCTGAGACAGGATACCGGGGGTGGGGTGGGGACTGCTAAACCATTGGCCTGACCCACTGTGGCAGTTCTTACATTCGTAGTGTGCTGGTTAGTTGACTCAATGGATATGTCTACACTGCAGGTGCAAGCAATCCTCCCGGGCTGGGTAGAGAGAGACTTGTGTTAGCTGTGCTCATGCTCATGTGTTAAAAATAGCACTGTAGACACTGTGGCTCAGGTGGCAGCTCAGGTTGGCCACCCAGGGGATTGGAGGGTTTCAGAGCTACCCCTCAATATCCACCCGGCTGTTGTTAGCATGTTAGCTCAAGCCTAGCTAGTTCCAGTCTGTTTACTGGGGCTGGGAGGCTCGCTGCCAGCTGCAGCATAGACAAACCCAAGGGGGCCTGATCCAATGACAATTCAGCCAGGTGTTGGCTGGCCTATGTGTAAGGGATGGCAGGGAAGTCACAGATTCTGTGACTTTATGAGACCTGTGCCTTTGGCTTCAGCTGTCAGTGGCTTTGGCCAGAGCCAGGGCTGTGTCCCACCTCACCCTCAGCTTTGGCCGGAACCAGGGCTGGAGCTGTGTGCCCCCCTTCTCCCCATGGCTTCAGCTGGGGCTGTGTGCCCCCTGCTGTGTCCCAAGCTGGAGCTGTGTACCCGTGGCTTCGGCAGGGTCTGGAGCCAGGGCTGTGCCCCCCCATGGCGGAGGGGCTGTGGCTGTCAGCCCCTCCAATGGGGATCTAGATGTCATTCTCCCACCCCCAGCCTTCTCTTCCCCCTGTTATATTTAGTAAAAGTTACTGGCGGGCCAGCGCTCCTGTGAATTTTTGTTTATTGCCCACCACCTGTCTGTGACATTTCTTAAAAATAACTGACAAAATCTTAACCTTACCTATGAGGCTACGGAAGCTCTGGCCTCATTAGTGACTAGCATTCCACAGAATTACTTTTTATGGGGCTGAAGGGAACAGCCACCCATGCTGATTCACATCACAACTGGGATCCCTGAAGATAGGGATAGAAAAGCTCTATTAGTCTGGATGACTTATGCTAATGCAGGAATTTGGTCATAATGGCAGGGGATGCAGTCTAACTGTATATAGGAAATCTACCTCCCTTTCCTCACCGCCAGCTTCAAAGGGATGGAAGTTACTCTGAGAAGAAACTTAAGATGGCTGCAGCATGAAGGTACAGTACAGGGAAGGCATCTGATAAAAGTCAATCAGAGAAAAGTAAAAGGAGCTAACTCCCCCAAATACCATGATGGGAATGGAGCACACTGAAGCAGCTTGAGGAGCCAGTAATGTGTTAGCCCCTTAAATAAACTGGGCTGCCTCTCATCTAGCCTCAGTTCTACAAATAATGGCTCCAGCCTGAAACTGGCTTAAATGTCATTTGCTATGTGAATGGGAAGATTGAAAGAAAATCAGTGTAGGAACGGAGTTGCTCATATGCATCATTTCTGTGCACATTATGGGCACCACCAGAAGTAGCTCAGATTGTTTGGTGGTGGGGCTTCTGCCAAGTAACTACTACTTGAGGCTTTCTGAAGCTTTGGCAGCTCAGGAGATTGCACATCATGATGGCTGGATTTGGGTAGGGGCCATATCCTGCTCCAAGCACTAAAGTACAGCCTTACATTAACAGTTTTTCATAATTTGCAGTGTCTTTGGAGAGAAGAACTTGTTCCGTTGACTTCTGTCAGAGCTAAAGCCTCTGGGTCAGTGCTTTCTTTTATTGCTCACCACACCAACTATTCAGAATTATATTATAGCATTTGAAAATAACCCATCTACTCATTATACTGGCTGCCATGTCAATGAATGCAAAGACACCCAGAAAGAAGCTCCTGCTGTTTTAGATGAGCTACTGCCTCAACCTAGCCCTAGCGTTGAAGGATATTATTGCAATTAAGAGAGATGAAAATGAAGTTTGTGTTTTACAAACACTAGTTCTTCCTCTTATTTGCTCTATGAAATCATTTACATTTAATTTAATACAAAATGGAGAAAAGCCAACGTTAAAGGAATTGTTTCCAATAACAGGAATCAGGCAGAGTTGTTTCAACATGACTGTACAGCACTTACCACAGTAGGACCCTTCTCATGGCCTCTGTGCCCTATTGTAATACATATAAGATGCAGATTTAAGTAACAGCTAGCAGTCCCTGTGGAACGAAACCAATCTTACTTACAGATCATTTATAATGGGGCATATTCTACAATAAGTCCAGCACAAGATAAAAGTGAAAAAGACGGGCACCATTAAATCAGGTTTAAAATCTGCAGCTTTTATTAAAAATCTACATGTGTGTTTAATGTCCAGCTGATCGTCAGCACCTAATCTAAAAATTCCAACCGCCATTCCCCAGCTCGTTAGCAAGGATCGGCCAGTCTAATATGCTGCACACTAGCTTTCACTTTCATTAACTATAAAGCCAGGGTTTGAAGTAATCCCACTGCTTATGCCATATGTTCGGGGTTTTTTCCCCCCCTTATTGAGGTGTACTACTACATATTGCTATAGAGGGCTCACTTTCTCACTACTAAGGCTATCTTTTCTTTAGCTCCAGTGACTTGTTTTCATGTAATGTAAAGTTTACAAATCATAAGTTATGAAAAGAGTATTCATCCCAAAGAAGCAAATACACCATCATTTCACTCTGCATGCACTGCTAAGAGTTTGGACAGCTCAAGGGATTAGCAATGGGAGGCAGAGATTATCACCATTTTTATACACCATTTCATACACATGATGGTAGTGGCCAAATGTGATCATCCAATAGCTATTGCAAATCTGAAAAGAAGTGAAGTCTCAGATCATTTCCTAACAGGTTTTAAAAGTGAATATTTTACTTCAGCAGCTAGGCCAAACATTAATGGTCAGAAGATGAATTACACCTTCAGATCTAGAGGATTAGGTCAAAATCACAAGTGTAGGGAATCATGATTAAATAGTCTACCATATCCAGCACTGTGGAAGAACATTTGTGAGCAATTAGATTCATTTAAATTCCATACTGCTGTATTTCTCCTCTCTGTTTTAGGTCTTCATCCAAGCTTTGGTACAGTGGGAAATATGAACTATAAAGCCCCAATACTGACTATTATCATTTATTCAGTCAAAAGGCACAAGACTTTTTGGCTAAGAGGGAAAGAGGGCTGTATTGTTTAATTCATTAGCATGTTGAATGGAAGATGCCTCCCACTTTGACACCTTGAGCAACCAGTGTATTGTACTCCTTCACAGCCTTCTCTGTTTGCAGGACTAGCACATCAATCCCATTTTTCTTGAGATAGTCCACAGTAGATGCTGGTACCTGAGGAAGAGGAAAGGAAAAGGTAAGAACAAATGCTAGATTCTTTTCCTTGGTTGCTCTGGTTCATAAAAATGCTTAATTACATCTCGTTTCAAAAGCAGTAAAATAAACTTGTGGTAATAACCAAATTGGTAATATGCTGGGAATAAACTTCGAATTTGTTATAGTGGAGAGAAAGGGAATTTTATTTCACTGTCTAATAATCGCTGAAGTATGTCCATCTTGTTAAAGAAGAAGGAATACATGTTCCTAAATACAATTCTGAACTGTACTATTAGGAGAAAATTCAGGAGATAGTGGTGGAAGTGGCTGTGAATTAATACGTGTAACAGAATACAGAACTTCAAGTGTGGAAAGCATTACAAGGATGCCTCTGCCCATTTCGCTCAGCCCACCAAGTTCAAAAAGCTGAAGTGACACTTGGCAATATCATTACTAGCCAGGATAATCAATGACAGACTTAAATTATTACAAGGGGAGGGGGTGAGAAGAGCCAGTTTACAATCAGTTTTAAGGGTTTAAAAATGAACACATTGTTTAAAGATTTTACAACCTGCAGGAATAGCAGCAGGTTGAAACCCACTTACAGTTTGACACTGGGCTGCCAGTGTATCCGTATCAAATGAGGTTACTTTCAGCAAATGTCTCTACCCCCAAAATACTGATTCTACATTTTTTACAACTTTTTTCGTATGTGCTTCTGGGCTTTATAAAAAACAAAACTGGTTCAGATTCTGGGGCTGAAGATGAACTAGACAGTTCTCTGTGAAGGTTAGAAATAATCTCTGCCTAAAGGGGAAAAAAAATCAGCAGTTCCAAGGTGTGGTTGTGTCAGACCAAAAACCTACCTGCAAGGCCTCGCTCATGCCACGACCGATCACTAAGGTTTTAACTCCCTTCTTGACAACTTCTTCAAGATCAGCTGGCTGCACACCTGGAGAATGCTAAGTTTGAAGGAAAAAAAAGTGCTACAGTTTTCATGCTGAGAGCATCAAACAGCAACGCTTCATCTAAATATTTTCAGCTGGCAGTGTCACATAGCATAGTAAGGTTACAAGAACTAATTGACATCCCTTTCTTCCAACACCCATTATGTTACACTAGCCAGTCAAAGAATACACAAACAAGAGAACCCAGGCAGATCCATCATATCTGGTCAAGGCACTCTTACTGAAGGAATAGTGGAACTCTCAGAACCCATCCTCAAACCTCCTCCCTCCCCCCAAGGGCCAATTTCCTCCAGGACATA
Organism: Chrysemys picta bellii; assembly: GCF_011386835.1. Taxonomy (NCBI): domain Eukaryota; kingdom Metazoa; phylum Chordata; order Testudines; family Emydidae; genus Chrysemys; species Chrysemys picta. The sequence goes on from NC_088791.1 coordinate 338,508,630, forward strand.
AATGAGTTCCTTCAGTAACAACCTCCCTCAGAACACCATCCTTGCCATCATACATTTCACCTCCTTATACACCAACATCCCTCACCAGCCTCACTGCCTGCTTCAAATATTGACAAGACAATGAACACTCCAAATCGCCACCTCAAACATCGCCAAACACCCATTTCATTCTTGCCCATAACAATTTTACATTCAACAACACTTTGTCCAAACCATCAGAACAGTCATGGGTACTAGGATGGCTCCCCAATATGCCAACCACTTCATGGGCCACCTTGAGGAAGAATTTCTGGAAAATTGTACCCCAAAACTGTTGATGTACGTACTCGATGGGAACCACACTCTGAAATAAATCTTTCCTGAACACCCTCTTCTGGCCTTTAAACAACCTCCCAACCTTGCAAAACTCATCAGCAGAAGCAAGCTCCATAGACCAGTACACATCAACTCAAAGTGGCACCAGACCCTGCCATAACGGGTTCAAAACCGGTAGACACAGCTCCACTGATGCAATGATCAATATCCCTCACAATACACCTTTCAAGTTCCATGGGTCCTACACATACCTGTTACATCATGTGGTGTACCTCATCCAGTGCATTAAATGCCCCAGTAACAACTATGTGGGTGAAACAAGACAATTGTTATGCTCCTGAATGAACTCACAGAAAACAAACAAAAACAAAAAAAACACACCATACCACCCATAGGCAAATGCTTTTCATAAAATGATCACTCCATATCTGATCTCTCAGACCTTGTCCTCAAAGGACACCTCAAAGGTGCACAATGCCTTTAAAAGATGAGCCTGGGGGCTTAAATTCATAACTTCGCTAAATACTACCCTGTTTCCCCGAAAATAAGACATCCTCCGAAAATAAGGCCTACTTACAGTTTTGCCTCTCGTTGTAATATAAGGCATCCCCCCGATAATAAGACCTCCCCGATAATAAGGCATCCACCGATAATAAGGCATTTTTCATTTCTGAAAAATAAGACATCCCCTGAAAATAAGACCTAGCGCATCTTTGGGAGCAAAAATTAATATAAGACACTGTCTTATTTTCGGGGAAACAGGGTATAAGCCATGGACTCAAAGACACTGGATTTATGGCTCATTACAACAATCTGTAACCCACTAATCCTCCTTTCTTCCATGACTGCAGAAGTCTTAACAGCCATTTCACCTTGAATGGTCTCTTGCAATATGTTACCTCCTTAAGTTTAATAATCTTTTCTACCTTGTATTTGGATGTGACACTCTGGCCATGTCTATACTACAAATTTTTGCTACTACATTACATCAGCCTAAAGCCACCAGAGTTAGTATATCACCTGTGCACATGTATGCTTGGCTTCTTGCACTGGCACTGTGTGTACTCACCAGGAATACTTGTGTCGATGCACAGTTCAGTGCACCAGTGGTAGGTATCCCAGTGTGCAACTCACCATCGTCTAGCACACCGTCTTTTGGGAAGTTATGACAATGCGTGATGGGGCAAAAACTAGTGACTCAGGGGTGACTGGGAGCAAGGAGGGGTCAACGTCCCAGCATACAACTTTCTTCATCTCAAGGTCATCTATATCCCATAATTTTTGCACCTTTTAAAAAAAAAATCCCATGAACCCGCACAGCCCTCCTCGCTGTCCACAATCTCGGACAGAAGCATGAAGCCTGCTCAGCTCTGAACTACTGTCATGAGCGTTGCAAGCACTGGATGCATCATTCTCTGGTATTTGCAGAGCTGCAAGAAGGACTAAATCGGCAGGGAACATGAGGATTTCCTGGAGGACAGATTGCTGTCAAACATGGAATCAATTCAGAGTAGAGCACTGCTTCTGGGCCTGAGGAGCATGCACCCACTGGTGGGATCACAGCGTAATGCAGACTTGGGATGATGAGCCAGGGTTGCAGAACTTTCAGATGTGCAAGGCCACATTCCTGGATCTGTGTGCGAAGCTCTCCCCTGCTCTCAGGCGCAGGGACAGCAGAATGAGGGCTGTACTAACAATGGAGAAGTGAGATGCTGTTGTACTGTGGAGACATGCAACACTAGATTGCTACCGATTAGTGGAAAAATAATTTTGGAATTGGAAAATCCACTATGGAGGCCATTGTCATGCAAGTGTGCAGAGCCATTAATAGTCCCTGGCAATGCAGGACTGTGACTCTTGGCAACGTGCAAGACACAGAGGATGGATTTGCAGTAGTTAGGCTCCCTAAGTGTGGTGGAGCGATAGGTGGCGCACACATCCCTATTTTAGCACCAGAATACCTTGCCACAGCGTACATCAACAGAAACGGTTATTTTTCTATGGTTATGCAAGCACTGGTGGATCACCAGGGACACTTCATTGACCTCCGTGCTGGCTGTTCAGGGAAGGTGCATGACGCTCACATCTTTAAGAACACAGGACTGTTCAGAAAGCTACAAGCAGGGTCTTTCTTTCCCAACTGCCAGATTACCATTAGCAATGTTGATATGCCAACAGTGATCCTGGGGGACCTAATGCCCCTTGCCCCCCTGGCTCATGACACCAAATACCAGCCACCTTGACAGCTCCAAGGAACAATCCTACTGGCTCAGCAGGTGCAGAATGGCAGTTGAATGTGCTTTTGGTAGATTGAAAGGAGGCTGGCATTGTTTACTCACAAGATTGGATCTCAGTGAGAAAAACATCCCAATGGTTATAGCTGTTTCCTGTGTCCTGCATAATATCTGTGAAGCAAAGGGAGGAAAAATTGGCGCAGAGACAGAGGTGGAGCAGCTGTCTGCTGAGTTTGAACAGCCAGACACAAAGATTATTAGAAGAGCTTAACATGGAGATACGTGGCTCAGGGAGGCTTTGAAAGAGCACTTTAACAGTAAGCCACAGTAATGTGTTGTGGTGTACTGTGCTCTACCTGGTCCTACTGTTCTGGGAAGAATTGTGTGGTGCCTGGTGCATATGTATGAACAGAACACTGTCAATGCACCTATTTAATTTTGTGGTGCTTGCTGTACATTTGATTATTACACTATTTTTGTCACTGAGCCTATGAGTTTTGTCACATTATACAAAACAAGTGGGGGCTTTCAATCCCACTAGGCACTCTGCAGCATATGTTGGGAACTAATAATGAATTATTCCAAACAATACAATTTTACTGAGTAATGGAAACATTGCAGGTGCTATAATGGAGTTCTCCGTAGACTGCAAAAGGAAGCAAGGCCCTGACTTTTGAACCTGTAGGTCCATAAGAGTCTGCAGCATCTGTGTATGCTGCTAGCCGGTTTACTGCAATGGTGCCTATTGAAGTTTTATTGTCAACTGGCATGGGAAAGCGTTCTACTGTGGAAGAAGAAACGAGGCTGCCATCCCTAGAAGCCTTCAGGAGAGGATTGTAGGGTACCACCACCAAAGTTACATCAAGCTCTCTCAGGAGGATGCTGGAGCCATTTCTCTGTACATAAACAAACTGCTCTGCACAGCTGTCCCCCTCCCACCTAACTACAGGGGTATGAAAAGCAGATTACTCATGCTAGAAGAGGTAGCGGTACAACAAGGAGAAGTAGAGTTAAGTAGTGAAAAGCTGTGTCCTGTTAAGTTGGAGGTGTCATCAGTACAATATTGTAATGGGAAATACATTTACACACTAACCCAAGGTTCCTTCCCCTTCTTGCCTGTGCTCGACTGACTGGACTGCAGTGGAGTCTCAAACAGATCCTGGCTCATGGCATAGTTTGATCCTTTCCTGGTTGCGTGTCCCCCGTCCTCCTCCTCCTTGCTGTTCGCAGCAGCGACGTCCGGCTCCTCAGAGGTATCTAGGGTGGTCTGCGGGGTGCTAGTGGGCTCTTCACCAAATATGGCGTGCAGCTCTTTGTAAAACTGGCAAGTCTGTGGCTTGGTACCAGATCAAGTGTTGGCCTCTCTGGTATGCTGACAGGATACGGTGTGTCTGGATCATGCAGCCAGAATGATCACCTGGGCACGTCCACGCAATAGAGAGCTGCGAGGTGGGCTCATCAAGCTGGACAATCAGGAAAAAGCACTTCAAAAATTCACAGGATTTTCAGGGGTGAGCGAAGGGCTCCCAGTCTCCATGACTGCTGGGCAACGGAGTTCACAGTCGTGACCAGAGCAGTCACTGTGGAGCACTGTGGAACAGCTGAGCGAGGACAGTTAAGATCAACATAGGTAATGCAGCGTCTATACTTCTGCAGCAGCGATCTCAGTACAACCACCATGACACAATGACACTCGGAGAGATAGTGTTAATGTGTTGCCATGAGGGGGTGTTTTCAGCGATGGGAGACATGCACAGTTAGATTGACATAAGACACCTTGCCTCAACTTAACTTTGTAGCGTAAACCAGGCCACTGCGTATCTTTCCCAGGCCTGAAGAAGAGCTTGGTGTAAGCTTGATAGCTTGTCTCTTTCACCAAGAGAAGTTGGTGCACTAAAGATTCTCACCCACCTTGTCTCTCTAATATCCATGGCTACAACAACACTGCAAAAGGAGGATACTCTAGGTAGTTTAAATGTACCAGTGAAAGAGGATTATCATCAATTGACCATATGATTGAGATGCTAACATACTATATAGACGGCTATAAACTGAGAGGATGCGTAGCCCCTCTACACATTTATAAAGTATTTCAGTTTGGCAGCTAACGTCTAAGATACTAAAAATTAAATGAATGCTGTCAGATTAAAATAACAGCAAAAGTTTAGTGTTAATCAACAAAACCTTATTGAAGTTAATAGGATTACACAGCTGTGACAGAGTAAAGTTTACCCCTCTCCTTTATTAAAAAAAAAAAAAAAAAAGCCCAGATTATTAAAACTGAAAATGTTAAATGCAACTTTCTACTTGTTTATATTTTTTTATTTTGTGAATTTCATTAGTATGGATAGTTATACTGGTCAGTTTTTACTTCATTGTATAGTCTGTTTAATTTTCTAGTTCTCCCATACTATCCTAATGCTGCAATGTTTGGTAGAGGAATGCTTAAATCCAAACAATGATTTTCATTAAAGAGATTAATCTCCTTAAAATATTTATGGAAGATTTTGACAATTTAAAAAAAAAGTGAATTTTTCACTGATCTACTCATTCCCTTTAACAAAAAACAAAAAAAACCACACATACCACAACCCCCCCACACTGTTTCAGAGATTTTTCCACTGTTTTTCCTACATTAACTTTTCTGCTGCTTCTGTCTATATAAGGTTAGCAGTAAATGTACCGTAAACACAAACAGAAGAACTATGCCTTGTATTTGACTACAGTATGGTCTCTTTTTCAATGTGAAAATTGTTACCATTAATCTATTCAAGTCTTTAAAGAGTTTAAAATATTCGTTAAGAATGTGACTGAGTGACTGACCATGTTTTTCTTTCCGTACAAAATAGGCAGCGCTGTAGCTGATCTTTGAACAATTCTTCTGGAAGACAACTATCAAAGGCACATATATGTGATCAGACAACCTGCTAACTGGCATAAATGTGGAACCGTTCTTTCCCTCCCAGAAAATATCCCATTCACTGTAGAAACTAAGGCCAAAGCATCAGCCTACAATGTAATAACAAGGCTCTTGTTGTTTCACTAGTTTTCCAACTTTGCCCTCTGGCAGATACTGTGATGGTTTGGGGATCCACATTCCTTCCCCAATCTTCGGTATTACAGAGGACCAGACAACTCTTTTCATTGCATGTCATCCTTGTTCTTTAATCACTGTGTGCTGTTATTGTCAGATTTATTTTTTAAGCAGGAGTCTTTTCAAGCTGAAGCCAACTTTTCACCAGCTCTTTAAGTTCCGAGTGAGGGAAGCCACCATGTTACAGCAATATTATCATCTCCATTCTGCAATGCCATGTGACATCTGGGTCTCATCTTTAGTTCCTCAGGCTAGGAACATGGCATAAACACCAGGCTACTCTAGACCCAGCAAGGGAAATAGAGAGTTTGCCATCCCTTTAGCCTCTGTTGGTTTGAATGCCCTCTCCTACACTACTCACTTTGTTACAGAGCCTTGCTGGGTGGACTTAACCATTTAAAAAAAGTGTGTTTTATGAAAGAGAAAATTCCTTATGGGCCTTTGAGGTATGCTAGAAACCTTTGTGTACTTTAATGACAGTCACTTAGACCTAAATAAAAGGAAAAGGTATGGCTTAATGTAATTACAATAATTAGATAGCTGGTGAGAGTTCACTGCCTGTGATCAACACTTTGGAGACATTAAAGCCTTGGAACAAAACCAAAAAAATTATTTTGTTTACACAAAGATTCTCTGAGAGGGGCGCTGTTTCTTAACAAGCAGATCTAACATGGGAGCAAATACATTATCCCAGTCAATTCTCCTGATTTGGGGGCTAGAGGAGAAAGAAACTGCAGTAGAATTTCTTTGTCTGTTGTTCTCTGTTCTCCACTCTACCTCTCAGGAATCTTGTTCCTTTTTTCCCATTAGTAGCTGGCACAGAAGTGCAGTCAGCCAGGGAGGTTGCCTTTTCTCCCCCAGGGTTAAGGTCACGTGGCCTGTTAGTCCTTAAAGCTACAGAACCCTGCAGAGCCAGTTATGCAGTTTTCCCAAGGAGAGGACAATTACCTACAGGGCATCCATTTGTCAGCACAGCAGCAAAGGAAGCAATTTATTTCTAACAAGAGTGCAGAGCATGAGGGGCACCCTGGGTGACAGCACCTGTTGCAAAGGCTTCAGCCCCACCAATGGAAACATCCCCAGAGGAAGCACACCCTTGTCTGGGTCACGAGGTAAGTGTTGTGACTATCGCCCAAACGTTCCCAGTCTGCTAATCAAATAAAGAGAACCTTTTCCTAGCACTTTTGGAGCTGGGAAACCTTAGTTCTGTTCCCTTTTTTTGCTACTTGTTGTATGATCTTAGCCAAGTCACATAAGTGTTCTTTGCTTGCTTCCCTATCTGCAAGAGGAGAATAATACTTAAGTACAGAGCTTTAAAAGTGACCTGCAAAGGGAAAAATATGGGTGTGTTTTTGCTTCTTGATAATGTAGAAAGAGAGTCTGTTTTTTCTTGTATTTTTTTTTTTTAACGTGTTAGATTTCAGGAATGTTGCATCTTATTTTCCCTGCGTTAGCTGGAGGAGTCTTCAGATGAGGCTGCTATGAACTTAAAGCTCTCGCAGCCTTTAGCTGAAGGGTGCTTGTTTGAATCTTTATAAAGAGCATATTCCTCCCAAGCATATTGTAGGTGTTAACAAAACACAGGTTTGAAACAGTCTAACTAAAGATCACTTCCTGTTCAATTAATCAGGTTTCATTTGTATGACTTCTCTGCTATTATAAACCTTCTCGTTTTCCAGTCATCCAGAGATTCTTAAAGGAAAAAATAGGGTAGATAAGATCTGAATTTATAATGTAAAAAGAAAAAACAAAAAACTGACCCCTCACTCTCCTTCAGGCCCTTCTTCTACATAATAAAGTAACAATAAAAAAAAAAGGGAAGGGGGGGTCACTAATCCATATTTTCCCCCTTTGCCAGTCACTTAAGATCACTACACCAAGAGCACTATACACCTCTACCCCGATATAATGCGACCCGATATAAGATGGGTTCGCATACAACGCGGTAAAGCTCTGACATGCTGCTCTGAGCAGCGTATTAAGGGTGCCGGGCTGGGCCGGGGCTGAAGGGTTAGATAAGGGGCAGAGGGGCTTGGGGGCAGTGGGTCTCGGCAGTCAGGGGCTCCCCCCCAGGGTCTAGGAGGCAGGAGCTTTGAGGGGGCAATTTGGGGAGCCCCCGCAGTCCCAGAATGGCCCAGGGGATTAGCGGGGGGCTGGGAGCAGCCTGCTCCGCTTCCCTCGCCCCGGCCCCAGCCGTGTTGCTCGGGGGAGGGAGCTTGGGGGAAAGGATCCCTCCCGCACTCACCAGCAGCGGCAGAAGCGGAGCAGCCCGGACCCAGCCCGCTCCACTCCGCCAGCTTCCAGCCGCAGCGCTCCGCTTCCTGCCGCAGGTGAGTGCGGGACCTTTCCCCAATCCCCCTCTCCCAGCGACACAGCTGGGGCCACATCGCTCTACTTCCCGCCGCCAGTGTGTGCGGAGGGCGTCCTTTCCCCAATCTCCCCGCACTCACCGGCAGTGGGAAGCGGAGCACCGCAGCTGGGAAGTGGCGGAGTGGAGTGGGCTGGGGCCGCGTTACTCCGCTTCCCGCCGCTGCCGGTGAATGCCTGTCAGGGACGGGGTGTGTGGATAGGGGTCGGAGCAGTCAGGGAGCAGGGGGGTTGGGTAGGGGGTGGGGTCCTGGGGGTGATTAGGGACAGGGGTCTCTGGAGGGGGTAGTCAGGGAACAAGGAAGGGGGCCAAAGCAAGTTTGATACAACACAGTCTCACCTATAACACAGTGAGATTTTTGTCTCCCGAGGACTGTGTTATATCGGGGTAGAGGTGTATACTGTAAGTATCAAACTAATATTCAGTGCTGGAAGAAATTTCTCTCTAAAGATTCTATATTGAGCTCCTAAACAAGGGTTCCAGGCCTGAAAGTGGGTTCACACCAGGCCAATTGTCTTCAGTGGGGTTCTGTGTGTGCCCACACAAGATATAATTGTAGGTTCAGGACCAAGAGCATTAGTCCTGGTCTACATATAACTTTTGTACCCATTTAACTTTTGGTTAGGGGTTTGTGGGGTTTTTTGCTGATACAGTTATACCAGTACAACCTCTACTTTGAGAACACAGTTATATTAGCATAAAGTTTGGGGTAGGCAAACTACGGCCCACAGGATTGCCACCCCTGTGGCGCCGCGGGCCCTGTGCTGCTCCTGGAAGCTGCCGGCACCACGTCCTTGCAGCCCATGGGGGAGGGGTAGCAGCGGGCTCCATGCGCTACCCTCGCCTGGAGGCACTGCCCTCGCAGCTCCCATTGGCTGGGAATGGGGAACCGCGGCCAGTGGGAGCTTTGGGGGAGGTACCCGCAGGCGAGGGCAGCACGCGGAGCCCTCTGCCCCTCCCCTCCCACCCAGGAGCCGCAAGGACATGGTGCTGGGGGCTTCCAGGAGCAGTGTGGGGCCAGAGTAGGCAGGGAGCCTACCCTGGCCCCGGTGCGTGCTGCTGCTACCCCGGAGCCACTCCAGTTAAGCAGCGCCAGGCCAGAGCCTGCACCCCAAACCCCTCCTGCACCCTGCATTCTAACCCCGTGCCCTGAGCCCTCTCCTGCATTCCAACCCCGTGCCCTGAGTCCCCTGCTGCACCCCGCACCCCTCTTGCACACCAACCCCCTGCACCCCAACCCCCTGCCCTGAGCCCCCTCCTGCACCTCAACCCCCCGCCCTGAGCCCCCTTGTACACCCTGCACCCCTCCTGCACCTGAACCCCTTGCCCTGAGCCCCTTCCTGCACATTGCACCCCCTCCCACACCCCGCACTCCCTCCCGCACCCCAACCCCCTGCTCCAGCCCTACATTCACGGCCCTGCAGGCAATTTCCCCACCCAGATGTGGCCCTTGGACCAAAAAGTTTGCCCACCCCGATAAAGATGCTTTATTCTGGTATAACTTATTTCCCTTCCCATAGCAGAATAGCTATACCAATATAAGCACTGTTATTTTGATATAACTACATCCACATTAGAGGGGTTGTATTGCTTTAACTGTATGGTTTTCAAACAGCAATCAATTTGCAAATACCTAGAAGATAATAAGGTGATAAGTAACAGCACAGATTTGTCAAACCAACCTAATGGCTTGTTACCCTGTCAAAGAAAGCTTTGTAGATAGGAGGGAAACAGTAAATGTGGTAAATCTTGACTTAGGTAAGGCTTTTGATATGGTCTCGCATGACCTTCTCATAAACAAACTAGGGAAATATAACCTACATGAAGCTACTATAAGGTGGGTGTATAAGTGGTTGGAAAACCATTCCCAGAGACTAGTTATCAGTGGTTCAATCAAGCTGGAAGGACTTATCGAGTGTGGACCCATAGGGATCAGTTCTGGGTTTAGTTCTGTTCAATATCTTCATCAATGATTTAGATAATGGCATAGAGAGTACAATTATAAAGTTTGCGGACGATACCAAGCTGGGAAGTGTTGTGAATGCTTTGGAGGATAGGATTAAAATTCAAAATGACCTGGACAAACTGCAGAAATGGTCTGAAGTAAACAGGATTAAATTCAACAAAGACAAATACACAGTCCTCCAATTAGGAAGAAGCAATGAGTTGTACACATACAAAATGGGAAATGACTGCCTAGGAAGGAGTACTGCAGAAAGGGATCTGTGGGTCACAGTGGAGCACAAGCTAAATATGAGTCAACAGTGTAACACTGTTGCAAAAAAACAAAAAAAAAACAAACAACACACACACACACACACACACACACACCACCAAACACCATTCTGGGATGTATTAGTAGGGGTGTTGTAAGCACGATATGAGAAGTAATTCTCCATGCTCTACTCCACGCTGATTGGGCCTTGACGAGTATTGTGTCCAGTTCTGGACGCCACATTTGCTAGCTCCCACTACTGGCAAATACAGCAGTAACTGTTCCCAAGAAAGCTCTCTTAGCCCCCACTTTAAAATATACTAAACAATGTACTTACATTTGTCCCTGTTTCTCTCCAATCCCAGGTTCGGCTCCCTCCTGGCCACACTTTGCAGTCCTTATAAGTTGTAGAACAACCTTTCACCATCATCTGACCCCATGAAAGGGAAGCGATTTCAGGGGAAGACATTGCCAAATTGAAAAGGTCTGAAATAAACAACATTATCTACATGGCACCATAACATGTATGGCGCTTATCAGAAAAATAAGTGTTCATGCCCTGAGGAGCTTGGAATGTAAGTAAATACAGATGGTACTCATAATGAGTGCTAAGGAAGGAGGGACAGTCTTGTGGTTAAAGCACTGGATTGGGGCTCAGGAGATGTGTGTTCAGTTCTCAGCTCTCGCAAAGACTTCATGTGGGACCTCAGGCAGGACATTTAACCTCTTGGTGTCTCAGATCCCCATCCGTAAAACAGGGATGATATTACTTCTCTATCTCACTGGGGTTTTGCAAAGATAAATCCATAAATTATTGGGTGATGCTCAGATACTATGGTAATATCAACACTTAGCTAGATGGTTATGGTGCCTAAGATGGGCAGGAGGAGGAGGGTAAAATGCAAGATGCCTTGTTAGCTTTGTATTAAGGTTTAAATGTATTCAGAAGAACAAGGAAAGATAGCTTTATGCTATACAAAGAACTCACCTTTAAGAATGTTTACGTACTGGATTGTTTCTTCCACCCTCCCTTTTTCCCCGCTTGTGAGTGGGGTCATTGTGCAGAGAATGGACGGCTGAAAGCTATTACACCATTCCTTTGTCAGTCTACTTTAGGCATTTCTAATGCACCCATCTGGAGGATGGCGTGGACTGCACTCCCAGCAAGTTTGCAGATGACACTAAACTGGGAGGAGTGGTAGATACGCTGGAGGGTAGGGATAGGATTCAGAGGGACCTAGACAAATTAGAGGATTGGGCCAAAAGAAATCTGATGAGGTTCAACAAGGACAAGTGCAGAGTCCTGCACGTAGGATGGAAGAATCCCATGCACTGCTACAGACTAGGGACCAAATGACTAGACAGCAGTTCTGCAGAAAAGGACCTAGGGGTTACAGTGGATGAGAAGCTGGATATGAGTCAACAGTGTGCCCTTGTTGCCAAGAAGGCTAATGGCATTTTGGGCTATATAAGTAGGGGCATTGCCAGCAGATCGAGGGACGTGATCGTTCCTCTCTATTCGTCATTGGTGAGGCCTCATCTGGAGTATCGTGTCCAGTTTTGGGCCCCACACTACAAGAAGGATGTGGAAAAATTGGAAAGAGTCTAGCGGAGGGCAATAAAAATAATTAGGGTGCTGGAGCACATGACTTATGAGGAGAGGCTGAGGGAACTGGGATTGTTTAGTCTGCAGAAGAGAAGAATGAGGGGGGATTTGATAGCTGCTTTCAGCTACCTGAAAGGGGGTTCCAAAGAGGATGGATCTAGACTGTTCAGTGGTAGCAGATGACAGAGCAAGGAGTAATGGTCTCAAATTGCAGTGGGGGAAGTTTAGGTTGGATATTAGGAAAAACTTTTTCACTAGGAGGGTGGTGAAGCACTGGAATAGGTTACCTAGGGAGGTGGTGGAATCTCCTTCCTTAGAGGTTTTTAAGGTCAGACTTGACAAAGCCCTGGCTGGGATGATTTAGTTGGTAATTGGTCCTGCTTTGAGCAGGAGGTTAGACTAGATGACCTCCTGAGGTCCCTTCCTACCCTGATATTCTATGATCACAGTCCGATCTAGGCAGTGATCAGGGACAGTGAAGAAACAAGAAAGGAACAAAATGATCCCTTTCCCACAAAACCAGGAGGGCACCGGGGGGAAGCCATGCTGATTTTACAGCACCAGAGATGGATCTCTGATAGTCTTCCACTAGATCTCAGCTCATCACACAGCTGATAGGGTGGCAGGTACTACAGAAATGCTTTAGATCAGCTTGATAGATGTTAGACCACCATCCTAGAGATTTGTCTTTCTGTCCTTCTAGTTCCTGAGTGGAGTGGGCTGAAAACAACCATTTTTCTATTGAAATGCTATCTCTGCACTGAAGAGAGCTCTGTTCATTCTGTTCCAACTGATGTGAAGAGTGGACTCTCTTTGTAAGGTAAATAGTAAAAAGGCCCTGTAATTAAATATATGGAATTCAACCACACACTTAAACTACATTCTCTTCTCCAGTCTATCCAGATTTCCACTCAGAGAAATATTTCCCCACCCTGAAGTTGTGTTAAATTGTTCAAATTCAACAGCAAGGAGGCCTGGTGTTGCTGATTAATGAGAGAGTCCTCACAAAAGAGCAATCTCTGGATTAACAGATTTTCAGTCCTCTTGGAAAATCTTAAGGAAAAACCTGCTAACATTTGCACAAAGGCTCAAATAACATTACAGTAACCTTGCAATGCAACCCCTCTCTCCCCCTTACACACACCAAGGGGAAATATGGTACCAGACAGTAGATACTCTTCTTTGACTGCCAAGAATGAATTTGAGTTTGCTGCCTCAAATGTCACATCAAGAACAAACAGCACTACTACTTGGGACTCAGCAAAGGCTTTAGACTGCCTCAGCATTTATGCTTATAGCATGATAATAGGACAACTTTTTTTGTTGCCTCCTTCCGAAGCTAAGGACAAAGTGCCTGATAACCTTGTGCGCAGGGGACATCCCCTGCGCAAGACTACAGCTCTACCAGCTTTGCGTTCTTTCGGTTCTCTCAGTACATGTCTGTAATCAATGCCATGGAGCCAGTTTCCCTTCACGTGGGGACTCAAATCTTCATTTCTGAGAGGTATGTGAAGTGAGGCAGCAACAGAAGAAAAAAGGAAGAACAAGGGCAAGTCTCAAGACAAAGGAGATCAGTCACTCCCCTCTGTTCACCCACTCAGACCAAAGAGCAGAACATGTAGAAGTTAGCTCTGAACAGGAGAGTTTCTGCATGAAATATTTGTGACTGTTTACTAAGAAACAAGTATTATGGATTTCAGAGTAGCAGCCGTGTTAGTCTGTATCTGCAAAAAGAACAGGAGTACTTGTGGCACCTTAGAGACTAACAAATTTATTAGAGCATAAGCTTTCGTGGACTACAGCCCACTTCTTCGGATGCATATAGAGTGGAATAAATACACACACACACATACAGAGAGCATGAACAGGTGGGAGTTGTCTTACCAACTCTGAGAGGCCAATTAAGTAAGAGGAAAAAAAACTTTTGAAGTGATAATCAAGATAGTCCAGTACAGACAGTTTGATAAGAAGTGTGACAATACTTACAAGGGGAGATAGATTCAATGTTTGTAATGGCTCAGCCATTCCCAGTCCTTATTCAATCCTGAGTTGATTGTGTCTAGTTTGCATATCAATTCCAGCTCAGCAGTCTCTCGTTGGAGTCTGTTTTTGAAGTTTTTCTGTTGTAAGATAGCCACCCACAGGTCTGACATTGAATGGCCAGACAGGTTAAAGTGTTCTCCCACTGGTTTTTGAGTATTATGATTCCTGATGTCAGCTTTGTGTCCATTAATTCTTTTGCATAGAGACTGTCCGGTTTGGCCAATGTACATGGCAGAGGGGCATTGCTGGCACATGATGGCATATATCACATTGGTAGATGTGCAGGTGAATGAACCCCTGATGGTATGGCTGATGTGATGGTCCTATGATGATGTCACTTGAATAGATATATGGACAGAGTTGGCATCGGGCTTTGTTACAAGGATAGGTTCCTGGGTCAGTGGTTTTGTTCAGTGATGTGTGGTTGCTGGTGAGTATTTGCTTTAGGTTGGGGGGTTGTCTGTAAGCGAGGACAGGTCTGTCTCCCAAGATCTGTGAGAGTAAAGGATCATCTTTCAGGATAGGTTGTAGATCTCTGATGATGCGCTGGAGAGGTTTTAGTTGGGGGCTGAAGGTGACAGCTAGTGGTGTTCTGTTGTTTTCTTTGTTGGGCCTGTCTTGTAGGAGGTGACTTCTGGGTACTCGTCTGGCTCTGTCAATCTGTTTTTTCACTTCAGCAGGTGGGTATTGTAGTTTTAAGAATGCTTGATAGAGATCTTGTAGGTGCTTGTCTCTATCTGAGGGATTGGAGCAAATGCGGTTATATCTTAGAGCTTGGCTGTAGACAATGGATCGTGTGGTGTGTCCTGGATGGAAGCTGGAGGCATGTAGGTAAGTGTAGCGGTCAGTAGGTTTCCGGTATAGGGTGGTATTTATGTGACCATCGCTTATTAGCACAGTAGTGTCCAGGAAATGGACCGCTTGTGTGGATTGATCTAGGCTGAGGTTGATGGTGGGATGGAAATTATTGAAATTATGGTGGAATTCCTCAAGGGCTTCTTTTCCATGGGTCCAGATGATGAAGATGTCATCAATGTAGCGCAAGTATTATGGAGTTACAATAGCTCGAGATTATACAGAAGGGAGTTAGGTAACAAATGATTAGAACTATATCTAAAGAGGGGTATGAAAAACTTTCCATAGGAAGAGAGGTTGAAATAACTGGGTCTGTATAACAGACACAGGACATAACATGAATGGGATAGAGAATGTACATCAGGAGCTCCTATTTGTCTTTCCAATAACATAAGAATAAAGGAGGCATTTACTGAATTTGAAAGACAAAACTTAAAACTAGTTAAAGGAAATATGTATATATTGGGAATAATTAATCTATGGAATTTATTGCCACAAGATATCATTGAGGTAAACTGCTTAATAGAATTCAGGAGGGCATCTAAAAGTTGCATTTAAAAACAATTATTTTTAGAAGTAATAAAAGTCTCCATTATTTTGGGCGTTATCCCTTAACTGTCCACTATGGGTTGCCCTGTATGTTCTTTTGAAACATGAGGTACTGTCTAAGGTCAGAGACAGAATACCAGGCCCCCTTCTGATCTGCTATAGCAATTCCTATTTTCCTAAGAATTGCAACTGTCAAGGCAAGTTAGTGGAGGAATGGATGAAGATTCCAGCCATGACATGCATAACAGGGCAGTGTTAGGGAGCTGATTAAGTTAGGTAGATTTGCAAACATAGGCAATATGGGAAGACAGAGACTTAAAATCAAGGATGATGCCTAGGTTACAGACTGTGTGGAGGCAATATAAGAGGTTTTGGCAGGAGACTTAAATCAAGGGGGAAAATGGAGTTGTGTGTGAGGATGCTTTTCTTGCCCTTTCACTATCTTTGAGACATTGAGAAAGTAGGTGAAGATGAAACCACGTTCTACGTGATCAAAACAGGCAGAAATCATTAGAAATATCAGAGGATGTGAACAGTTGGTAACATCAGCATAATAGTGGCAAGTACATTTAAAGTCTGACAGAAGTTCACACAAGAAGAAAATAGAAAGAAAACAGCAGTGGGCCAGGAATTAAACCTAGTGGAACTCCAAAGAAGAGGTGTGGGACCAGATCTTTAAAGTTACTTAGGCAGCTAAATATGCAGATAGATGCCAAATGTGATTTTCAAAAGCACCTAGGCACTGAACTCCCAGTGGAGTTAGACCTTGGTGCAGAGTACCAAGAGGCAGAGTGATCAGAAAGGTAGGTATGGCAGGAGGGGATCAGAGATAACTGTGCATTGAGATGGTAAAGGAGAGCAAAGTGGTTCATAAAAATCCAAGCCTGGCCTGAGATCAAGGAGGATGAGAACAAAGGAGTCAATCACCATCAAAGAATTCTCACTATGGAGGAGAGCAGTTAGTATGCTCTGAACAGAGGATAATAACTTTTCCTCAAGACTGCTGAGAGAGGGGTGGATAGATAGGCGAGATAAGGTGACTTTTTTATGCACTTGGAAAAGGGGAACAGTAGAGATGGTGCAGCTGTTAGAGTCGGGGTTATGGGAGGTTTATAACTAAAAAACAATGGTTGGACAGTTATAGGGAACAAGAGGAGGGGCAGGATTAAATTATAGAAGAGAAGGGGATCAGAAGAGGAGGCAGATTTAGGGTTTAAGAATCAAAAAGTTCTGATTTAGGAAATGATTAGTTTAGCTTCATTGTTTAATCTAGGGAAAGTAAACAAGTGAGCAGATTGCTCCAGGCATAAGGGGACCATGACAGAAGGCACAAAGCTGAGAATGGTAAAAAGAAGTGAAGGACAAAGAACTGGGAGGAGAGTATGGAGTGGGGAGGGAGGGATGGGGGAAATTGAGAACAGAAACACAGAGCCCTTAGGGGGAGGATAAAACACAGGAATGATACATGGGACTAATTTCTGCCTCCTTCCTCCAACATTTGATGGTGTGTCCTAATTTTAGGACAATCACGCATTTGGTATTTAGCAAGCTGAATCTTAGTAGTACTACTGATCAAGGACCTATATCCCCATGGGGCCATCTGGGAGAAAACTGTCCAAATACTCACCAGCAACCACACAACAAAAACACTAACTCACGAACCTATCCTTGCAACAAAGCCTGATGCCAACTCTGTCCACATATTTATTCAAATGACACCATCATAGGACCTAATCACATTAGCCATGCCATCAGGGGCTCGTTCACCTGCACATCTACCAATGTGATATATGCCATCATGTGCCAGCAATGCCCTCTGCCATGTACATTGGCCAAACTGGACAGTCTCTACGCAAAAGAATAAATGGACACCAATCTGACATCAGGAGTCATAACATTCAAAAACCAGTAGGAGAACACTTCAACCTCCCTGGCCACTCAGTAACAGACTTAAAAGTGGCAATTTTGCAACAGAAAAGTTTCAAAAACAGACTCCAACAAGAAAGTGCTGAGCTTGAATTAATATGCAAACTAGATACCATTAACTTGGGTTTGAATAGAGACTGGGAGTGGCTGGGTCATTACACATATTGAATCTATTTCCCCATGTTAAGTATCCTCACACCTTCTTGTCAACTGTCTAAAATGGGCTATCTTGATTATCACTGGAAAAGTTTTTTTCCCTCCTGCTAATAGCTCATCTTAATTAATTAGCATCTTACACTTGGTATGGCTACTTCCACTTTTTATGTTCTCTGTATGTATATATATCTTCTTACTGTATGTTCCATTCTATGCATCTGATGAAGTGGGCTGCAGCCCACAAAAGCTTATGCTCAAATAAATTTGTTAGTCTCTAAGGTGCCACAAGTTCTCCTGTTCTTTTTGTGGATACAGACTAACACGACTGCCACTCTGAAACCTGTCCCTTCTTACTGCATCCTAAGCGGCGTATCTGAATGTCAGCACCCAGAAAAAAGAGCCTAGTTTATGGGAATTAGCCAACTGCCCAATATAGGTGCATTCAAACAGCTATGATAAGTTGCTAAAGCAGAAGGAACATACATTCCTCTTTCTACTGCTGTTTAACCAACAGCAGATTCTGCCACCTTTATGCACAATAACTATCTAACTAACATACCTATAATTAAGGCTGCCCAAGTTTGTCACTGAAGTCACAGATTCTGTGACCTCCGTGACTTCTGCAGTGCCGGTGCGCCTGGCTCAGGGGCAGCTCAGGCAGCCAATGTACCAGGCGCACAGGTCACTGCTGGGGCAGTCTCAGGCCACCATGCCCACAGCAGCGGAGTTTGGGTGTGCAATGGGGAGGGGTTGGGGCATGGGATGGTGTGAGGCGGGCTCTAGGTGGCACTTACCTAGGGGGCTTCCCAGAAGCAGTGACATCCTCCTCAGTCAGCTGCTAGGTGGAGGTGTGGACAGGCAGCTCTGCACACTACCCCTGCCCAGAGCATGGGCTTTGCAGCTCCCTTTAGCTGGGAACTGCGGCCAATGCGAGTTGTGGGGGCGGTGCCTACAGGTGGAGGCAGTGTGTAGAGCTGCCTGACCATACCTCTGCCTAGGATGAAGCTGAGTGAGGGGGATGTCGTTACTTCCAGGGAGCCTTCCAGCCAGGTAAGCGCTGCCCAGAGCCCGCCTCAACCCGTCCCGTGCTCCTGCCGCACGCAACTAAGTCTGCTGCTGCTGGGGGAGAAAGGGGGAGGCACTGAGGCTGGTATGCAGCCTACCCGCCCCGCCAACCCCATCCCCCCCGCCCCGCCAACCCCATCCCCCCCTGCACCAGTGGGTGTCACTGGCCGCACACTGCTGCTGCCTGCCTACCCACCCCCAGCACCAGCAGGGGTCCCGGGCTGCAAGCTGCCACCTATCCCCCCTTCAGCACCAGTGGGGATCTCGGGCAGCTCCCACCCCAAGTTTTAGTCATGGATATTTTAAATAAAAGTCAGGAACAGGTCATGGGCCATGCATTTTTGTTTACTCCCCATGACCTGTCCATGACTTTTACTAAAAATGGCCATGACTAAAATGTAGCCTTATTTATAATCACTGGACTATCCTTCCTTATCATCATATCTTACTCTGCTTGTAGCCCCACCAGCTGAGTAAAACTCTCCCTAGCATGAGGATGGCAGAATCAGGCTTGCAGCAAGCAAGATGTTTAGGGTGACGTCTCTGTAACAGGAGACAGGACGGAATGTTGGAAACAGGATGGAACGTTGGCATTGGCAGATTCTGTGACAGTTGGCTTCTCCTGATGGGGAAAAGTTCCCTTTGATGACCAAAGGAAACCCCATCTATTCCCCCCCTCACCTTAGCCCCCCCCCCCCCGTGGAAACTCCATTTACCCCTCACATTCCAGCTCCCTCATGGAAATCTCATTTACCCCTCCCCAGTCCAGCCCCCCCCCCCCTGGAAACCCCATTTATCCTCCACCCTGCCTGGGGAAGAGAAGAGTCCCCCCCGCGAACACGCCAGTTACCCCACGCCCTCCAGAGGCACGCGCAGGACGTTTAACCGACCGCCCCCGGGAGGCAGGCTCCTATTCACCCCTCCCCGTCCCAGGGCAGCCCGTTCACCTCTGGCCGCGCCTGAGACATGGGCACGCACCCCTGCTCCAAGGGGCCTGTCCTTACCCCCCCCTCCCCGCCCCCGGGGGGGTGTTTACTGTCCCCTCAGCCAGGCTGGCCACGCCCCCTTGGGAACACCCCGCCAGCGCCCCCCACTCACGCTGCAGGCCCACCTCCGCTCGCCCCCTCCAGTCAGGAGAGCTGCAGCGGCCTCTCTGCCCGGGGCGGAACACGCCCCTCCCCCGCTCATTGGCTAGCTCCCCGACACAGGCCACGCCCCCCGCGCTGTTGCCTCGCCCCATCCCGCGCTCCGAGACTAACAGGAGCGGACTCCTCCGTCTCGATCTGATTGGCTGCCCCAGACTCCGTCCCCGCCCTCCCTCCTTCCCCCGCCTTGTTTTCGTTCCCGTGTCACACGAGGCAGGCGGGGGAATAGTCGAGTAGGGCCGTTCTGGCCGGCGCTCCGCTGTTGCATTGTGGGATAGTGGCGCCGGGGAGCGGGGTCCTCCAAGCGCGGCTCGCCAGCGCCCCCCTCCCTTCCCTCCCCGTCTCCTTCTCCATCCTCAGGTCCAAGATGGCGGCGGTGGCGGCTCCTACGGCTCCATCTCCGCCTCCCCCGCCCCCGTCGGGCCCGTGCTGCCCCGGCTCGTGGCCGAACTTCGCCGTGGTCTGCTCCTTCCTGGAGCGCTACGGGGCGCTGCTGGACCTGCCCGAGCTGCCCTTCCCCGAGCTGGAGCGCGTCCTGCAGCCGCCGCAGGAGCCC
Source organism: Chrysemys picta bellii (assembly GCF_011386835.1). Classification (NCBI taxonomy): domain Eukaryota; kingdom Metazoa; phylum Chordata; order Testudines; family Emydidae; genus Chrysemys; species Chrysemys picta. The sequence goes on from NC_088791.1 coordinate 338,528,757, forward strand.
GGGGACCAGGGTAAGCGGCCCGGACGCCCCCTCCCTCACAGACCGGCGGGGGGGCTGGGGCTATCTCCCCCCCCCCCCCCCGCCCGCGGCCCCGGGGGAGGAGCGCACCGAGGGGAAGGAGGAGCCTGGCTTCCCCAGAGTGACGCTGGGGGGGAGGGGAGACTTCTGCTGTGTCCTTACCCACCCCCCCCCCCCCGGGTCCAGGGGGAGCAGCTGCTGGGGCGGGAGGTTTCTTTCCCCAGCCCCACCGGAGGAGTCTGTGAGGGGACAGCTTCCTCATTCCGGCGCCTGCCCCCTCCCCCTGGGCCCTGTGGGGGCTGGGAGCCCCTTCCCCGTGCCCCCCCCCAGAACAGGGGGCGCTGCTGCCCCTCCGGGCTCTGTGTGAGGGAGAGGAGAGACCAGACCCGCCCCCCCCCCCCGTGCAGATGTTGCAGCTCCCCCCTCCGTGTGTGTGTAATAGTCATCTTACCCCACTTCCCATTGGGTTGGGGGCTAAGCGTGTCCCGCCCCCCACCTGGACCGGCGGAGGGAAGGGTTACACGCTCCTCTGTCTTCTTTCAAGCTGCTCCTCACTCACGCTGGTCGTGTCTCCCCCCACCCCCTGTCCCTCCCTCCAGGAGGCTGCAGGGAATGGGATGTTGACATGTTTAGGATGCCGGACTCCCCTGTTCCCCAGTCCCTGATGTGTGAGGTGATGGCGGGGGAAGGGCCGGGCAACAGAAGAGCCGGGGGGAAGGAGAGATGCACAGATACCGAAGGGATAGGTGCTTGTTGCTCTTGTTCTGTCTATTATTGGTGTGGTGGTTACTTGTGCACTCTTGCCACATAGAGACCGAGGAGCCTCAAGGCGCATGCTCCCCGGCCCCATAGAAACTTCCTGCTGCTAGAGAATCCCAGCTCAGGGTTGCTGCTGGTCCAACAGCCCCGCCTCCCCCCCCCCCCCCCCAAAAAAAAACAACAACAACCAACAATAACAACCCATCATAAAACTCCCTCCATGTGTATTCATTGCAAATCGGGTTCACAGCATTGGTCTGTTCTGGTGAGAATTCTTTGCTCATGCAGTGCAAACGTATTTGTATGCTTATGGCACCTACAAACAAAACAAAACACCAGCCAAGGTTCATTTAGTTACTGCCTCCTTAAGATGTCCAGTAGCACTTTTTTTCATGTAAACAAGACACTTCTAAATGCAGTGGCCATTGCCTGAGTCTTGCAGCCTACACTACTACTGTCTCAAATAAAAGAATTTTTCTTACCTCCCCAAGACTTCAGCATGTTTTTTTGGTATATAAAGGAATATTTTAAAAAAGAGGCACTATACTCAAATTGACAGTTTACTTTTTGTACTTCAAATAGCATTTGTGGTGAAAATTACAAATCAAATTGAAAGTTTTCAATTTTAATTTAAGATCTTGTAAGTTCTGTATTTTTAAAAACTGACTTTTAACCTTACAATAGCTTTTAATTGCATGATTAAAACACTTTTTTTAATAGACAGTGATCATCACCAAGAGTTTTCTTTATAGTTTATTAGTTGAAAGGCTCTAGCTGTGTCCTATAGGAGTTTATATATTAGATTGTCTATAAGATGTTGTTACATGATTTCAACCCACTCCTGGTCCCATAGAATGAAGGAAGAATGGAAAGCAAACCAATAAATGTTTTTAATGTCTGACCCAATAGTGGAAGAAATTTGAACACTTAAACTCTAGCTTAACTTTCTTTTATTTTTTGGACATTTATTTGGACAAGATTAAAAGGTGCGCGTGATCATGATTATGGTGGCTGTGTCTTTCAGGGAAGTAAATGTGTGGACATGGAAAACAAAAGCTTAGATGACCATCTTTTAGGGTTTTGGGGAAAACTTGTGTGGTGGTTATGCCAAAAGGAAAAAACAAGCCATTGAACTACGTTTGTGATGACTATTGTCCTCTGCATGTGTTGTACTATTTTGTTATCTTATCAAAAGATGCATCTGTATATTTTTTTTGTAACACTGTTGTGAAGACTAAATTTAATTTCCATTATTTTATAAAATTATTTTTGAGCCTTTAATAATAATAAAAAGCTTTACATGGACATAAGCTTAAAACAAATTTTGTTTCCTGTTACTAAATTGACTGTTAACATTGGAAAATGTTAATCCTTTTCCCCCTAATACTTGCTGTTTGTTTACTGTATGCAATTCAGCTTGGGTAGCAATATTAAACTGGTTAATTTAAATGTCTGTGTAATCAGTTTCACTTTCTGTTTTTATGCACTAGCACACTTGGGCAGTGTTGAGGTTTCAAATAGTGCAGAGTGCATGTTTAAATCCAGGCAAACTGTTTTAATGAAACACATTTTAAATATGGGTTGTGTTTAAGAAGTTTTTACAAAACCTATTTTTGGCCCTAACCTACCTGATAGTGTCTTAAAGGCTATTTCTATGCTAGGAGCTAAGGGGAGATTCCCCACTCACATTACATATACTTGTACTAGCTTGAGGACAGCTAGTGGGCTAAAAATAGTAGAGTAGCCATGGTAGCATAGGCAGTGGTGAGTGGCAGCTTGGGCTAGTCTTGGTTAGTATGTATCCACAGTGTTCAGGTGTGAGGAGATGGCTTGAGGAGATATGTCTAACACAAGCTGGGAATCTTACTCTTACCTCCTACTGTAAACATTGCTGCTGTCTTAATTCAGGCGTAACATTCATGTCTTATTTCAGAAGTAGAATCAATAGTAAATCAGTGTCCAGACAGTTCTTTGCAATTACTGAGAGGTTTAACACTTACTGCTTATTTAATCCTACCCGCACCCCCCAAAAAAAGAAAATAAAATAAGAGAGCAAAAAAATTCATAGGGAAAAAACAGTGGCAAAATGCCTTATGTCTGCTTGCAGTTTCTTTTATTTATATATATATATATATATATATATGTTTTACATGTTGTAACATTAAAAAAAAAAAAAATTCGGGGGGGGGGGGAGTTGTATTGGTGTATTAACAGAGAGTGCTCACTACCAAACTATAGCATCAATCTCAAATCTCTCCAAAAATTCCTTCCAAGCTGAAATTTTTCATAGGCTTATGGCTTAAGACAGAGGGCTTTTTGGAGCATGTGTGTAAAACTTGTTTAAGCAATTTATTTTTCATTACATTACATTCAAACCTTTATTCAAAGGTTCAGGTAGAACAACCATATATGAACTCAGTAATGAACTGTTCTACATTCTGTAGTTCTATAAAAGCGATCAAGAAAATCCTGCCTGCTAATGAGTGAGAATGGACAAGCTATGGGTACTTTTGTTCTAAGGAAACAAGGTATAATTTCTACTTTCTGACTTTCTGTTCCCATTATGAAAAAGGATGCTTAGGGGTGCAAAAGAGAGATTTGGTAGTTGCCTACTTGACTATCAAATAATATTGATTCTGATATGTTACTGTTGAAGTTTAAAAAGTTAGTATTGCTCAGTCAGCATTTGTGCAGTATTATATTGCCTCTGTATATGACTATATCAAGAAATATATTGATCACCTCTACACCCAAGTATTATTAGCTTTCTTTTTGTAGTCTGATCTGGTTAGACATTATGCTAATTTACATAGCACCAATAGTATGCTAAGTGCTTTGAAGGCAAGTACGAAGACAAGGCCTTCCCCAAAGAACTGAATCCTTCCTATATTCCAGTATACAAATGAAGGATGGGAGATCATGACAAACAATGTGATTGAATGGTGACATTTTGAACGTGCCAAGTCGGTTTCATGATTGTCTCGATTTTATTTTATATTTAGGTAGGATGATGAGGTAAAATAGTGGCCATGGAAATAGCCTGATTCTCAGAGAAAATATGTAAAAAAACAGATCCTTTTAACTTGTGCTGTTAGTGGCTCATTTGGAAGCTGACGTTATTTGAGCAAAATAATGAGACCCCTGGTGTTTTGGTGAATTACTGCTAAGAGCAGGGTCATCCCTAGGGAGGTGCGGGGCCCAGGACATTAGAAACTCGGTGCCTATCTGCCAAGGGGTGCTCTCCACTGGCTCCCCCAGGCCCCACCTCCACTGCACCCCTTCCCCCCCCCCCAAGGCCCTGCTCTGCCTCTTTCTCACCCAGTTCCACCTCCTCCCCTGAGCATGCTGCGCCCTCCCCCCCACCCCCCAGTGCCTCCTGATGCCGCGAAACAGCTGAACGGTGGCTGGTGGTAGGCACTGGGAGGGAGGGGGAGGTGCTGATTGTCAGGGCCCACCGGCGGGCAGGAGGCGCTAGGAGGAGGTTCTGGTAGGGGGGCTCCGCCTTGCCCGTCTGCTGTTCGCCTCCTCACTCAGCTCGCCCTCCCGCCTCACCTCTCGGCCCACGGGGGCACCCCAAAGCACGGGGCCCGGGGCGGTTGCCCCGATTCGCCATACTGTAGCGACGGCTCTGGCTAAGATAAATAATTTTGCCTTTGTAAAAAGGCTTCTCCCTCTTGTAATGCTATATCTAAGGCAACTAGCATTGGGATCATAACTATAACCTTTAAAGCTTGATTTCAAAAGAAGAGAGTGGAGTATATAGCAGAATTACCATATTCTTGATAGCTGCTTGTAGTAGTTGCTTGTGTAGATGCTGCTAAGTGTGTAAACTGGTGTTTGTTTGCACTGAGATTTGATAAAAAGAAACCATATATTGGCTAATAAATACATTCTTTATAAAGGCAGGGAAATTTCATTAAACTTGATATAAACTGTAGGTAGTGGATGGAGGGAGGGTTGGACTCAAAACTAAGCAGGGTACCAGCAGGGGCTCACCCTACAATGTACCTCAAGAACCTAGCCTTTTTAATCAAACTGATTTTGCTTCCAATGGCAAAATTGTGCAAATTGAAATAATTTGTCACACTGGAACCATACTTGCAGTATTGACCACATCATGCAGTGTCTTACTAAGAGTTCCCCTTGCAAAAGGGAGACGGTAGTATGTTTTTAATGTAAAAAATGCACGTGATTGGAAGGGAGTAAGAACACAACACTATATCTAGTACAGTATTTAGTCAGAGAAATATCAGATCCTCTCTATTGTGTTTGCAAATAGCTTGAGAGTCAGTATAAATGTGAATTAAGTACTGAATGCCCTGTGAATGAAAATATTAGTGTTAGTTTGCACAACAGAGATCTAATTTTACACATGACTATGCAAAAGACTTGCTGGTTTGCCATGTTCCTTGGTGTATGAATGAGTGTAAATGGTGTGTTCTGAAGTATGTTAGTGATTATCAACTTTATAAACCTTCCTTAGCCATACTATACTTGATTGAAACTGTATCAGTAGAAGAATGAATACTCTGGATGTTCTTCCAGCAATGAACTGGTAAGATGTTACTGATGTAAGAGGTGGTAATCTTCATGAAGGATATTTGGAAGACAAATATGATAGGTACATGTTTGTAGTATATTGCCCTTAAAATTGGGACTTACTAGTGCTATAAGAAAACTGTATAGAGATTTTGACTTCAGTAGAAACTTTGTGATGCTGCTTGTGATTACATTCTTCTCTAGTCCTTGTTTCCTTCCTTGATCTTCACATATTCAGGTGTGTAGGATGGCCTCTAAAAAATTCTTCCATTCCTTTAAGGTGCTGTAGAAGAGAGAGGTTTTTGAGGTGGATGCTACCATGGTGTTTCTTTAGTCTACTTCTTGTATATTTGCATTCTTGCCCCTTTCTGAACTCTAGTTCATCTAATTTCCTTTGTCTCTTCTATTTGTATTAACTAGCTGGTCCAGCCTTGAAGGCCCTCTTCTCACATGGGTGATTATCGGCATGTATCTGTTGTATTAAGTGCTTTGATTTTGATAATTGTTATAAATAAAGTATTGGTTCAGAGTCCGGAAGTGATTTAACATAAAAAATGTAACAGATTTGCTGTTGTGTATTAGCTTCAAGTGCAACGTAGTTGCATGCTTTTGCTTCCATAGACCTTTCTCTCTCTACCGCTGCAGTTTTTGCATTAGAGAGGGAATTTAAGGTAGAGATACATCTTGAAATACCTAAAGATGTGACAGATAATCTCTGGTAATACATAAAGGGCCTATGCTTTAGTTTTCCTTTGTCTCCACTAGAACATATCTTATACTATATATGGAACCATAAAGCTGTCCTGACTTTAAAAAATACTTATTTCAAGGAGTTGCCATGCTTCAAAGCAACAAGTAAGCTTCTTCACAGATTTCTGTACTCTAACCCCCTCTAGCTTCCCTTTAGCACTGATTCTTGGGAGTGTCTACAGTAGGTGCAAAGGGATAAAACTTTCTGGTTTTTTTTCCTCTGTATCCTAGAGTCAATTTTTGTGTTGGTGGGAAGCTTGCCATTCTTACAATTTTCACACATCTGGATTAGAAGCTTGTGGAATGGATTCTAGTTTAACCATCTCCCAGATAAAACTAAAAGCAAGAGGTGATTTGACCTCTGTCTTTTAAGTACCTACATGGGAGAATGTTTCAGAAACTGGAAGACTTATTAATGTAGCTGGACATCCAAAACAAGATCCATTGGCTGGAAGCTGAAGTTAGGCACCTTATTTCCAATTTGGACTTGTCTGCTTTTAACAATGAGGGTAATTAACCTTTGAAACAGCTTACGAAGGGATGGATTCACAGTCACTTGAAGACTTTAAATCAAGATTGAATATCTTTCTACAAGATATACCCAAACACTCTCTTGAGCTACTGTACCAGTTGCAGAAATCACAGGCTACAGAATTTCACCCAATCTTATATGGGAGGTCAGATTAGGTTGCTATAATGGTCCCTTCTACTATATTAATCAATCAATCAATATTAGCAGCAATTGTATGCAATGCTAGAAGCAGTACAAGAGTGTCATGTTGTGGCCAATAACCTGACTATCCACTACTGTATTTAAGGCACAGTGTTTATAGTATCAATATAGAAGTCCCAATTGAAGGGGTGTGACCCATCAGAAAGACAATGAACAAGATCTGATATCTCATTGATAATACTCTAATGTTGGACAGGAGAATTACTGTTAACATCTGTTTCTAGAAGCTTGTGGGATGTGTTGTACTGCTAGAGCCTCTTGGGATGGGTTAAAGAACTGAGCAGATGATTAAGGCAGATGACATAAGCTTCATTGTTCTGGGAAACTGCATCATTGGCTCAATCCTCCATCCACTGAGGGTTTTGAACATGTGATCTCTAGATCAGTGCACATTGCTGATCACGTCCTGGGCTGGGTCTGTGGTCTAGAAGTGGTGTGACATAAAAAATGTAGCCTTAAGTTAGTTAGACCACTACAACTTCCAGGCAGCGACAGTATCAAAAAGCAGATTAAAAGCTAGAGGAACTGGTAGGTAAGGTCCCATGAGAAGAAAATCTTAAGGGATAAAGGAGTTTAGGAGGGTTGGCAGTTTCTCAACAAGGCTATATTAAAGGTGCAGCTTCAAACTATCCCAGCGCAAAGGGAAGATAGGAAGTAGGGCTGTCGATTAATCACAGCTAACTCAAGCGATTAACTAAAAAAAAATTAATCGCAATTTTAATCACACTGTTAAACAATAGAATACCAATTGAAATAATCGCAATTTTAATCACACTGTTAAACAATAGAATACCAATTGAAATTTATTAAATATTTTGGATGTTTTTCTACATTTTCAAATATATTGATTTCAATTACAATACAGAATACAAAGTATACAGTGCTCACTTTATAGTTTATTACAGATATTTGCACTGTAAAACGATAAAAGAAATATTTTTCAGTTCACCTCAACAAGTACCATAATGCAATCTCTTTATCTTGAAAGCGCAACTTACAAATGTAGATTTTTGTTGTTGTTACATAACTGCACTCAAACAAAACAATGTAAAACTTTAGAACCTACAAGTCCACTCAGTCCCACTTCTTGTGCTGCCAACTGCTAAGAGAAACAAGTTTGTTTACATTTACGGGAGATAATGCTGCCTGCTTTTTATTTACAATGTCACCTGAAAGTGAGACCAGACACTCGTGTGGCACTTTTGTAGCTGGCATTGCAAGGTATTTATGTGCCAGATATGCTAAACATTCGTATGCCCCTTCATGCTTCGGCCTCCATTCCAGAGCACATGCTTCCATGCTGATGATGCTTGTTAAATAATGTTTTTATTAAATTTGTAACTCAACTCCTTGGGGGAGAATTCTATGTCTCCTCTCTGTGTTTTACCCGCATTCTGCCATATATTTCATGTTATAGCAGTCTCAGATGATGACCCAGCATGTTATTCGTTTTAAGAACACTTTCACTCCAGATTTGACAAAACGCAAAGAAGGTACCAATGTGAGATTTCTAAAGATAGCTACAGCACTCGGCCCAAGATTTAAGTGCCTTCCAAAATCTGATAAGGACGGGGTGTGGAGTATGCTTTCAGAAGTCTTAAAAGAGCACCACTCCGATGCGGAAACTACAGAACCCCAACCACCAAAAAAAGAAAATCAACTTTCTGCTGATGACATCTGAGTCAGATTTCAAAAATGAACATGCATCGGTCTGAACTCCTTTGGATCATTATCAAGCAGAACCCATCATCTGCATGGATGCATGTCCTCTGGAATGGTGGTTGAAGCATGAAGGGACATATGAATCTTTAGTGCATCTGGCACGTAAATCTTTTGCAACGCTGGTGTCAGGGTTCCCTCCCCACTCTGAACTCTGGGGTACAGATGTGGGGACCCTCATGAAAGACCCCCTAAGCTTATTTCTACCAACTTAGGTTAAAAACTTCCCCAAGGCACAAATCCTTCCTTGTCCTTGGATGAGTACTGCTGCCACCACCAAGTGAGTTAGACAAAGATTTAAGGAAAAGGAGCACTTGGAATTCCTGTTTTCCCCCAAAATCCCCCCAAGCCCCTTCACCTTCTTTCCTGGGGAGGCTTGAGAATAATATACCAACCAAATAGGTTAAAAAAGTGGGCAGAACTTTATTATAAAGAAAAAGTAAAAGAAGCACCTCTGTAAAATCAGGATGGAAGGTAATTTAACAGGGTAATCAGATTCCAAACACAGAGGATCCTCCTCTAGGCAAAACTTTAAAGTTACCGAAAAAACAAAACAAAACCTGGAATAAACCTCCCTCAGCATAGGGACAATTCACAAGCTAAAACAAAAGATAATCTAACGCATTTTCTTCCTATTACTTACAATTTGTAATCTTAGAGGCTTAGTTCAGGTATGTATTTTCCCTGCCCTGATTCCTCGCTGACCCGGAGAGAACAAAGGAACACAAAACAAAAAACTTTCAAATCTGTGGGGGAAGCATCTTCTCCCCTTATCGGTCCTTTTGGTCAGGTGCCAACCAGGTTATCTGAGCTTCTTAACCCTTTACAGGTAAAGGAGGGATTTTATGCTACCTGTAGCTGTATGTTTATGACAGCTGGCTACAACAGTGCCATGAAAATGCCTGTTCTCACTTTCAGTTGACATTGTAAACAAGAAGTGGGTAGCATTATCTCCTACAAATGTTAACAAACTTGTTTGTTTGAGCGATAGGCTGAACAAGAAGTAGGACTGAGTGAACTTGTAGGCTCTAAAGTTTTATGTTTCATTTTTGAATGCGATTATTTTTTGTACATAACTCTACATTTGTAAGTTCAACTTTCATTATAAAGAGATTGCACTACAGTACTTGTATTAGGTGAATTGAAAAATACTATTTCATTTTTACAGTGCAAAATTTATAATAAAAAATGAAGTGAGCATTGTACACTTTGTATTCCTGTGTTGTAATTGAAATCAATATATTTGAAAATGTGGAAAACATCCAAAAATATTTATATAAATGGTATTCTATTAACAGCGTGACTAATCACAATTAATTTTTTTAATTGCTTGACAGCCCTAATAGGAAGTATAGTAAGAGGCAAATATGGCTCCATCAGGAGCTCTTTAATGACCTGAAAAATTAAAAAGGAATCCAACAAGAAGTGGAAACATGGACAAATTGATAAGGCGAGTACAAAAGAATAGCACTAGCATGTAGGGACAAAATCAGAAAGGAGAAGGCAGAAAATGAATTGTATCAGCAGGGGACATAAAAGGACATCAAAGAGGTTCTTTAAATACATTAGAAGCAAGAGGAAGACTAAAGAAAGTGTAGGTTGTCTACTTTTCACTGAAGGAAAGCTAATGACTTATGACACCCAGAGGGCTGAGGTGTTCAGTAATTGTTTCCCTAGAATTGTGGGACTAGAAGGGACCTCGAGAGGTCATCTAGTCCAATCCCTTGCACTCATGGCAGGACTAAGTATTATCTAGACCATCCCTGACAGGTGTTTGTCTAACCTGCTCTTAAAAATCTTCAATGATTAAAAAATTATTAAAGGTCTAGAAAACACGACCTATGAGGGAAGATTGAAAACACTGGGTTTGTTTGGTCAGGAGAAGAGGAGACATGATAAAAGTTTGCAAGTACATAAAATGTTGTTACAAGGAGGAGGGAAGAAAAATTGTTCTTAACCTCTGAGGATAGGACAAGAGGCAGTGGGCTTAACTTGCAGCAAGGGGGGTTTAAGCAGGGCACTAGGGAAAACATCCTGTCAGGGTGGTTAAGCACTGGAATAAATTGCTTAGAGAGGCTGTGGAATCTTCATCATTGAGTGTGCTGAAGTCTGCCTTCTTGAAATCCATTATCTTTATTGTGCTATTTTCCCTCTCATAATTCTTTAGAATCATGAATTCTACCATTTCATGATCACTTTCACCTAAGCTGCCTTCTACTTTCAAATTCTCAACCAGTTTCTCCATATTTGTCAAATCAAGTCTAGAACAGCCTTTCCCTTAATAGCTTTCTCCACCTTCTGAAATTAAGTCTCCAATACCTTCTAAGAACTTGTTGGATAATCTGTGCCCTGCTGTATTATTTTCCCAACAAATGGTGGTGATGGGGGATTTCAACTACCCAGAAAAGTTCTGTGCTTTGGGTGATTTTGTTAGTTTAGAAAAAAGCCGCCTCCAACCTCTTCTTCCTGGTGAGGTGGTCTGTAGTAGACCCCTACCAGGAAGGAATAAATAGGAATGCCTATTTTGTTTCAACCTTACCAAAAACATTAATGGTTACCAGATACTCAAAACAATTAATACGAACAAGGGGATCACATTTCAAAATAGGGAAAGAACAAGAAAAATAATATTTAGATAAGTGAGATGTAAACAGGTTGGCAGGGCCTGATGAAATTCACCCTAGATGGCTTAAGGAGCTAGCTAAATCAGTCTTGGAACCGTTAACAATTATTTTAGAGGACTCATGGAGGATGGGTGAAGTCCCAAAGGACTAGAAAAGGTCAAACATAGTTTTAAAAGGGGAACAAAGAGGACCCAGGGAACTATAGACCAGTCAGCCCAACTTCCACATCTGGAGAGATTCTGGAACAAATTATCAGCCAATTTGTTGGCATCTGGAAGATAATAGGGTTATAAAGAATAGCCACCATGGATTTGTCAAGAACAAATCATGCCAAAGTAACCTAATTTCCTTCTTGACAGGGTTACTGGCTTGGGGGGGGGGGGGGGGAAAGAGGAGCAGTCTGCTTTTTGATGTAGGACTTCACCTACCCACATATAAATTGCTCAAATGGCACAACAGCAGAAAATTCAAAAGAACTCCAAGTGAGTACTGCTTAGGATGGCAGTACTAGAGCATACAAAAGGAGAGTCTATTCCCAGTTGAAAGTTATTTTGGATTAATGTGAGGGGGTTTTTGTTTTTTTGTTTTTTCTTTGATGGATAAACTTTCTTGTGTCCCCATACTTGTTTCAAATTATCTGGCATCTCATTCTGCATTCGTAAGGCTCTTCATTTCTGGATTTTATTTTGTTTAAAATTGCTTGGGAATTTATCAGTTACAAACATTTTAAAAATGGGTGAAAATCAGTGCAAAAATTAACTTCACAGTATTCTGGGAGAATATTGGGGTTAATATTGGGAGGGGGGAACAGGGAAAAAAGCAACAAATAAAAGTAAGAGTATTGACAGTAAAAGCAGTTTAAAGCTGTGGTTTATTTCATGAACTCTACAGTAATTGTACATACACATGTGTATCTTTCATTGCACTGCCTAATTTTGGTAGCCTTGCATTTATGCTTATGTTAAGTAGATATTCAAGAAAATTCAACAGATAATTTATTAACATAAAATTATTTTCATATACTTGAGTGGTTCAAAATTCAGGTGAAAATTGGTAAAGACCAGATAATAGCTTTCATAAAACCTGCACACTTCATTAATCCACTTTGGAAGCAGATTAACTCTAGTTCAGGAAGAGTTCTCCCTCAATATAGCTGGTGTGGATGCATCACCATTTTGAATTAACTGTTCTGCTTCTGGTACTCCTCCAACTGCTATCCCACACTGCACTGCTGCACACGTTGGTGGGCCTGATTCACTATGAGACCTCTAGTGCTCCGAGTCCGGAGTTATCTTCACCCGATGTCACCTCCCTGTTTGAATGCTGGCCTACAGGTAGGTGTGCCCCTTAGTGGTGCCAGCTCATGGTGAGTTCACACACTTGGAGTCCATTCTGATTTTAGCAGCCATGTCCTATGTGGGCCTTTCAGAGGTCCTGGATGTCTGTCCTTGGCCTCTGAGAAGCGGAGCAGGTCTAATCCAGTCTGAACACAAAATGTGACGATACATAAGAGGCTATCAGACCAAATGAAGGAGAGGGGGTAGTCCAGGACTTAGTGCAGTTCCACAACAAAGGAGTGGAGTTCTGGCAGTGTTATAAAAGTACCAGGTATAGTAATACCACCTCTGGCAGAGGTCACAAAACTCATACCTACTATGAAGAGCCAGACTGGATTCTTGCAAGGGAGTCCATCAATGAACCCCAGCATGCAAAGACACCCAAACAGGACCTCAAGTGGGAAGATTGCCACAGCCAGCCAAGATCTCTTCAACTTGCAAAACCATGAGGCAGAGAGAGTGAAGGAGACCCTGAAAACGCAGCCAGAGAACCAGCCTGACAGTACTTGGGAGGGACCTTTTCCAGTAAGGATTGTGTGCTATATTATAATACACACACACACACACACACACACACAGGGGGTTTAAACAACTTTTTTCTGGGTATCATCAGGGTACCACCATGTTGGATGGATGTGAGCTGGTATCCCCTTTCCACTTGCTTGGCTTTTATCCTCCCATCCATCTGACATGCTCAAAATGGCATCCTTAAGCTCCAAAGTGGTGTTTGTCCGAAATCTCAAATCCCATAACCATCAGCCAAATGTGCCCGCCCCCTCTTTCTGTGCTGCTTATTGCTCCCTCCGTCTGTTCAAGATGGCAGTACCATAGGGATTAAAAAAAAAAATCGTACACATTGCATGGTAGGCATGTTTATTGTAGCTACAGATACAGAACGAGAAAAAGCAATAGGAAAAGTACTTTGGCTCACAGTTTGACCAATGCCCCATGCTGTAGTCTGAGGTAAATCTCCCACATTTGTCTACAGAGACATTTCAAAATGCACAGAGATTGTAAGGCATTTGTGGCTGTTTTAATCACACACATCCTAGGGTTCCAGAGTATTTATTTTGCAGGGCACTTTGTGCTAGTCTGCAGATATTTTAAAAGAGAACTTAAGGAAAAGATAGTGTTCTAGTTTGGCATTTGCACTGCAAAAAATGCAGCTTTCTTGTGGTTGCCTGTATAAGAGGTGGTTCCCTTCCATTCCTGTGCCAAATGTGGGGGTACCATTCTGGCAAATAACTGTTGCATATCTTCCCACTTTGCCCATTGCCTTTTGAACAAGATCCTTTTCTGCCTTTTGGGGATGCTTCTTAGGGTAACATCCTCCAACCTAAGGAAGGCCTGTAGAGCTGCACATGCAATTACTAACTTGTTCTCTGCTGCTCACCCCTCCCCCAAGCCACCACCAAGCCAGCATTGGTAGAGGGGTCCTGTACGAGGGGGTAGCAAAATGGAATACATTTTACCATCTCCAAACTCCCCCTAGACTGGGTTGAGCCCATGGGAATAAAATTGCAGTTTGAGGAAAAAGCAATAGTTTATCAGTGTTGGCATGGAAACTAGAACTGGGACAATAACTACTTGTGCTGTTTCTCTGCCCTTCAGTACCTGACACACAGCAGCATTATCAGAGTCTGAAGACATGGCAGATCTTTGAGGGGGGCGGGAACGTGTTTAGTCATCTTCTGCCTCTCCTGGGATGTAGCCATGAGGTCACTAAAGAGTGGAGGCAAGGTTTCCTTCACCATGATACTGAGGAGGAGAGGGAACTGATGAGGGATCTCATTGCCAGTTCAATAGTACAACACGCAAGACCGTGCACTTAGGGTTTAATAGTAACAATTTCTGCCACAAGCTGGGGGCTTATCACTTGGAAGTGACAGACGAGGAGAGATACCTGGGTGTGTGGGTCGATCACAGGGCGACTATGACCCAACAATGTGATGCAGCTGTGAAAAAGGCAAATGGAATCTTAGGATGTATTAAGTGAGGTATTTCCAATAGAGAAGTATGAATGCTATTGTGCAAGGCACTAGGAAAAACCTCACTTGGAATACTGTGTACAATTCTGGTCATCCATGTTCAAGATAGATAAGTTTAAACTGGAACACATGCAGAGAAGAGCTAGTAGGATGATCAGGGGATTGGAGGACCTTTCTTATGAGAGCAGACTGGAAGAGCTTGGCTTGTTTCATCTAGCAAAAAAGAAGGCTGAGGGGGGATATGATTGCTCTCTGTGAATACATGTGCAGCGGAGCAGGAGAGGAGGAAAATACTAGGGAGGGTGAGAGCTATGTAAGCTAAAGGACAATGTCGGCACAAGAACAAATGAATATAAAGTAGCCATGGACAAATTCTAACTGGAGATTAGAAGAAGGTATCTAACCATCAGAGGGATGAAGTTCTAGAACAGCCTCCCAATAGGAGTTGTGGGGGGCAAAAAACTTAGTTAATTTTGATAGCTGGACAAATTTCTGGGTTGTTTGTGATGATGGGGGCTGAGCGTAACAAACCAGGAGTGAGCCCCAGGGTGATGTCCTGTGTTCCTAAAGCTCATGCTGCAGGATTTCAAGTGGCCACCAGCAGGGGTCAGGAAGGGATTTCCCCCCCTCCATGCCACTCCCACCTCCCCCATTTATTCTGGAAGGGGTTTTTTACCTCCTTCCTCTGAAGCATCAGAATATAGCTATGGCTGGAGATGGAACATTGAAGTGGGGGGCTTCTGAGATGGCACTGAACAGTCTTTCTCTCAGGTGCTTGGCTGGCTAGTTCTTGCTCACATGCTCAGGGTCTAACTGATTGCTATATATGTGGTCAGGAAGGAATTTCCCCCCAGCTTAGATTGGTAGTGAACTTGGTTTTTTTCACCTTCCTCTGCACCATGTGGGTTCAGGTCATTTGCCAGGATTATCTTTCTTAAGATCAGGCACTAGTGCATTTCAGTTCTTCCTATTCTCTTCTTGTGGCACATAATCTAGTCTCTTGTGGGTTGTAGTTCTTTGGTCTCATTTCAGTTGTTGGGTTAGTGTGCGGGTGCTGAGTGGTGTTGTTGGCCTTGATATTCGGAGGTCAGACTGGATGATCTAGTGGTCCTTTCTGACCTTAGACTCTGACAAAGAAAAGGATATGCCTGCACAGATACTGGAAGAAACGATGCAGAGGCAGACAGCCCTGGTGAAGAGCATTGTGGTACTATGTTCATGGCCATCACTTGAACCTAGCTTTCTCCTGCAGCTGCTTGAGAATACTGTATGCTGAACACCCCTTCCCTTCCCCTACTACAGGGAACAGGTCCTTTGCTCGCTGTCTCACACACCAAGACATAGAACAGTTTTGACCCATTTCCCTACCTACACGTGATTGTGACCTCATCAGTACAAACTTGTGCACTTAGCACTTCAGGCATGCCTGCTGCCATTCTGTTGGTTTTATGTTTTCACTGTATGATCATTAAGGATTTCATAATTTACAACTGTTAATTTCATAAAATGTGTGTAAGGCATAATAAAACCCTTGCACAAAGGTAAGTACATTTTTCACCACTATGCCCAGGCCTCATAGTAGTAGCATGGTGTGTCCCTGACCTACTCAGCCTCTCTGGTGGTTCATAATGGTCAGAAAGTCTCCATCTCTGCCTCTCACCCTTTGGAGGGGTTCTCTTCTTGCTCTCTCAGATGTCGTGCAGGTACTTTCTGCATCTATCACACAAGGCAAATATTGCTCAGCAGCCCCCAGCCTTGTCATGATGCACTTCCACCTTCCCTTCAACCTTCCAAATGCACACTTCACTGTTCCTCTGCAGCTACTCGGTATAGTTAGACAGCACCTTTCTCTTATCCAAATGCACAGTAAAAGGCTGTATAAGCCAGGGTAGCAAGGGTCTCCAGGATGACAGTAGGAAATCACAATACCATTAGTGTTCAGTGGTTCTGGAGGAAAATTTTTATTTCCCATTGCAAAAAACAGATCTGAGTTTCTAAAGCGCCAGGTGTGTTAGACCTTTCCAGAGCACCCCACATTAGTATAGGTGAACCTTCCACAGTGTTCAACCAGGTCTTGCAGCACCACAGAGAAATACCTCTTTCTGTTGACTAACTCTGAAGGCTGGCATGATAGGCAAAGAATGGGCATGTAGTGACCTGGGATAGCAATGCCCTCTTAGTAGCACACAATAGCCCTGAAAGTTGATCTACCATACTTGTTAGCAACTGACTGGTAGCAGTTGTCAATGGTGAGCTTCCTGATAGCAATGGCCATGTGCTTTTTCTATGCTCGGGAGAACCTTTGTATAGATGTTCTGTCATTGCATTTCTAGGGTGAGCTTTGCACAGACTTCTAGGAAAGTGTCCTATGTCATCCAGAGTTCTGCTGCTACTACTGGTCATCCTGGGTCTGCGTAACTGTCCCATCCCACCAGTCAGTACTAGTTGGCCAAGCCCAGGAACGGCACTCTACCAAGAGGAGCCATTCCAGAAAAAGTTCATATAACAATTAGCTGATTTCAGGCTCTGCCTTCTCTGCCAGTATCACCACAGCACTGCTATGGCTTTTTCCATGTCATCCAAAGATATCCAGCAGCATGACTGCCAATACACATGTGCATCAGCCTGTTTGTATTAATGACTACCAGGATTGTGGCACTCAGCAGTATTCCCTCTATGATATCTAGCAGTGTTTTGAAAACGGCACTGGCTCTGAAAAGCCAGATGAATGAGGGGATGACACAAAGGGAACCATAGAAATTTTAGTTTAATCCAAGTCCCATAATTTCATTGGCTTCTGGTAAGTATCCCACAATGCACCACAAGAAAAATAAAATCCCAGAATACAGAGCCTAGCAGCAGCGGAATGTTGCACCTTGTGATGTCTGCCCAGAATATTGTGTGCTTACATTGAAAACATGCAGTGCTGTATGGATGCACAGATTCAAAATGAGGGCATGTTAGCTGGCATTGCAGCAGATCCACACTGCTTTGCTCTCAGAATTGTTATTCCTGATGAGTTAAAATGGGGGAAAATAATCCAAAATAACACTCAGGTGTAGGCAAGCCCTTAATGTTAAATAACAGTAGCTGAGCTGCTAACTATCATAACCATAATATAATTAGGTTCAACATCCATGGGGAAGTTAAGGCACCAAACACTGACACAGTAATCCTGAACTTTTAGAAAGGGAGCTCTCGAGGAAGAGTACCTTAAAGGGTCTACAGTAAAAAGTAAAGAAAGCAAAATCCTTAGCTGTGACAGGTATCCTACTTAAGAAAACAGTAGTGGCCTCAGGAAGCGTGCATACCTCTGAACAAAAAGGGAACCAGGAAGGGAACAAGTAAACCAGCCTGGGTAAATGGCAAAGTTGGTGAGGTTATTTGAGCCAAGCAGAAATCCTCCAAAATTTGGAAATTTAACTTTTGTGAAGCAAATAAGTGAGAGCATAAATTACAGCACCCAGTATGTAAGAGTGGAAACTAGGAGGCCTAAGATGGATCTTTGAACAACAAATACTAAGATGTGAAAACAAATTCTTTACGTATATTAGAAGCAGGAAGCCTGGAAAGAATTGGTGGTTCTGTTGGATTACCAGGTTTAAAGGGAGCAATTAAGATAAAGATCTTGCTGAGAAGTTAAATAACTTCTTTGCATCAGGCTTCACCACTGAAGATGTTAGGAAGATACCCATCTCAAACCTGCTCTTTTCTGGTAATGAAGCGATGTACTATTGGACTGATATATTAAAAGTGGCTGTGCTGGGACAAACAATTTTAAAAAGCAGTGTCACTAGGCGCTGATGGTATCCATCCAAGTGTTCTGTAGGAGTTTAAGAATGAAATGGATGAGATGCTAATAAAATGTGTAGTCTATCATTAAAAACTGATACTATACTAAAGAATTGGTAGATAGCGAATGTTATACCTATATTTTAAAAAAAGCTCTAGTGGTGATACAAGGGAATTATAGACCAGAAAGCCTTACATCTGTGCTGGGTAAATTGGTGTAATCATAATTTAAAATAGAATAATAAAACATCTGAAATATTATAAGGTCTAATCCTTTATTCAAAGAAAAATCATATCCTGCTAATCTATTAGCATTTTTTGAATGTGAATAAAAGAAAACTGCTCAACACAACTTTGCATTTCAAAAGATATTTAACAAGTCATTAGTAAAAGGCTACTAAAGAAAAGATATAGTCACAGGGTGGGAGGCCAAAGTGGTGGTGTAGATCAAAAAGATAGGAAACCAATTTTCATCATGACAGAAGGTTAACTAAGTCTGGTGTTTACAGTATTTATTAATGTTTTGGAAAAGGTGGATGTGCAGTCAGGTAGAAAAAAATTGCAGATGAGTTACTCAGGTTAGTTAAGTCGAGAGCGGAACTTCAACAAGGTAGGTGAATGGGGAAACATACTGTAGATGAAATTCAGAGTTGTAAATGCAAGTAATTACTCCTGGGGAAATTCTGTGCCAAAAACCTAAAAGTTATGCAACAAAAATTAAATTCTTTTCACAATATTTTCAAATGCTGCAAACTTCTGTATATTTTACTTGTCAAAATAACACAATATAATCACCAGTTTCAATTATTTTTGGTCATTTATTTAAACATACCTGTCAGCAAGTATGTCTGTAACAATACAGACAACAAAAAAGATTCCTTACGAGGCATATTAATACAGAATTTTGAGTAGTAATTAATTTAAACTACAATACAGAATGGTATTTCTTGCACCCCTCAGATGCAGTGCAAAGGCTTGGGGGAGTCGGATAATGGAGGAGCTGAGGGAGAGGGAAGTAATTGCTGGGATGGAGTCTGGGTGTGAACATGGAGGATTGTTGTGTCTGAGTGGGGAAAAGTATGGAATAGGTTTTTCGGGGGCGGGGGGGAGGGGAGGGGAAGGGACTGTTAGGGAGCTTCCCCCAGGCAGACCCGGGCTGACCCCTAGCTTCTCCCATTCAGTCAGGCAATCTGCTCCTGTCCCTGTATGTCCTTGCACCCCTATTCACGTGTCCTTCCACCCCCATTCATACACCCCTCTGTTCCTATGTGGCCCTGCACCCTCTTCCCTGTTAAAAGAGGAGTGATTAAAATAATGAAGGACATGGAAAAAGCTCTCATTAAGAGAAATTGAAAATACTGGCATTGTTTATTTTAGAGAGGAGACAAATGTATACAAAAATGTGTGTTTTGGGAAGGTGTATTAGGAACTTGTGTTCTTCCTGTTTCCATAATAAAATGAGGACATTTAATGAAACTTAAAGGTGGCTAATTCAAACTTGATAGAAGGAAATACTTTTTCACAAAATGAATAATTAGACTATAGAATTAATTGCCATAGGGTAGAATTGAAGCCAAGAATGTAGCAAGTTTTAAAGGGAATGTTGGTCATTTGGATAACTAATATCCAGAATTACTATAAAAATACTTAAATTAGTGATATACATATGTACAGGCCTAAGCCAGTCTCTAACTATTAACAGTTAGGAGGACTAGATACTAATCAGGTGGCAGATTATTCCACATCTCCTGTGTGGTTTTTTGCACCTTCATCTGAAGTATCTGGGCAGGCCATGGTAAGAGACGAGATACTGGACTAGATGGACTACAGGTAGGAATTCTTACGACACTTCCTACATTCTCACCAAATGAAAGAAAAACACACTGGCCACAACTATAAACACGCCCTCTCTCACAGTTTGTTGTAGTTCTGACTTGTGTCAGCTAAGGTGAGAGGGTCTAAAAAGATAGGAGGAAATTCACTCTCATTCTGGATATGTATTTGTCTGGTGTACTGCTGTCTCACCCAAAGTTATTCCAGGGGTTGACGAGAAAGCTCTGATATGGCTCCATTTTTTTATTTTTATTTTCCAGGATATGCAAAGCGGTGATTAGCGACTGCTCCTCTACCTCCAGAACACTCATCTGTGGAGTCCTACACGGCATCATGCTCTTCTCCCATTCTTGTTAACATCTACGTGCATTTATTGGGGGTGGGGGAAGCTGTGAGAGACCATTGTTTCAAATACCAGCAATGTGCGGATGATATCCAGGACGTCATCTTTATCTTTGGTACCTAGCTGAGATAAATGGCTGCATGTGTAGGCAGTTGGCTGAAGTTCAACCAGGGAAAGAGATGGGATGTTGATGGGCATAGTGAAATACTTGTAAGACCTAGCATCCACTCTCCATTTACCCTTCTGTGGAGACTACCTCTAATTTTTCAAATTGGTCTGCAGCTTATGGGTCCTCTTGGATTCTTTACAGATGCTGGATAATGGATAATAATGGCCCCCCAAAAACATAGCCTTGGCTACCTCATGTGAAGTAGGGAAGAAAATTAGTTTATCAACCACAACCTGTTGTGACTCTGGTGATCCTCTTTTAGGAGGTGCTCTGATACTGCAGTGATTGGCACCCTTGCAAGAACTTGGCTGGATGATAGTAAGAGCAATGTGTTTTTACAGATCAGTGGTTCTCAAACTTTTGTACTGGTGACCTCTTTCACATAGCAAGCCTCTGAGTTTGACCCCCCCCCCTTATAAATTAAAAACACTTTAATATATTTAACACCATTATAAATGCTGGAGGCAAAGCAGGGTTTGGGGTGGAGGCTGACAGCTCGTGACCCCCCCATGTAATAACCTTGTGACCCATTGAGGGGTCCCGACCCCCAGTTTGAGAACCCTTGTTATAGATGGACCATTGGTCTGACTCAGTATGGCCTTTCTTATGCTCTGAAGAAGAGTGGCAAGATAACAAAGAGGAGGCTTACAAAGTGATGTGGAGGAATAGTAAAGGTGAGGATATGATGCAAGTAGGGAGAGAATTTCAGATTTGAGGAAGAGAAAGCGAGAAGATAGAAAACAGGAAAGGTACACACAAGGAAAGAGAAACTTAGCTTCACAGAGACCATGCTGCTTAAATTGGAGAAAGCATTGCGTCCGGGAATGGGCTGGGCACATGAGGCATGTGGAAGCAGAAAGATAGTTATGGGAAGTTCTAAGTACCTGAGTTAAGGCACACAAAAAATAGTGAGCCTGACACAGTTTATAAATTTGGTCCTTATTAGATTTGCCATTGCAATACACTGTTCCGCCATGTTTTTGCAATAAATTCTGACGTGGTTCTTAAGTCATTTTCACTAAAGACAGAAAAGAAGAGATTACTGGAAGTACAAGAAAAGCCTTATTTCAAACTTCATTGGCTGGTTTAAAAATCTCTGCAAGAATTGTCCCTTCCAACATTACCAATATGAGACACCCTGGATAGCAGATATAGCTTCAAAATTGATTTGACAAAATAACTTCTTACTAACATTTTCACACACGTTCCCCTGGCTTGTGAGTTTGGTATCTTGTGCACAGCGAGGGTGACCAGACAGCAAGTGTGAAAAATCGGGATGGGGGTGGGAGGTAATAGGAGCCTATATAAGAAAAAGACCCAAACATCGGCACTGTCCCTATAAACTTGGGACATCTGGTCACCCTATGCACAGCAGTGTTCACTGCAACCTTAAACGTTTGTGTGGGGGAAGAAGTTGGTTAAGGAACACTGACTCCAGTGGATCATTTTGTGTTTTGACCACAGAAGTTCAGACAGTAACCCTACCCTGTTCATGTCTGTCTCTGCCTTGCCTTTGTCATCCTTGATCTGTGAGATGGCTTTTAAAGTTCAACAACTTTGTGTTCATTTTGTTGTTGGGCCTGTTGTCCCTTCCGGTGGATTCTGGCTCTGTTTCTGTCTCTCTAGCCCACTCTGTGCCTCATTTATGGTTGTCAGCTTCTGAGCTGTGATGTATCACTTCAGTTGCCAGTCATGAAACTGACTAGGGCTGGAAGCAAACACAAACATTTGTAAACATCTAATGTGTTGTATCATTTTTGTGCTTACCAAAAAGTGTGGCTATTCCATCATCCTTTACCAGTACTGCATTTTAAGAATTGTACAAAACCAAATGATGATTTTGCTGAAATAATTTTATCACGCAAATATCAAAAGTGTTTAAACATCAGTCATGTCCACCCATACTATTTTTGGTCTATTGTGAAATCTGATTTAGAAATTTTTTGCTTTTTAAGTAATCAAAGTAGCTTTCATTTATCGCTTATTTTTAGTGCACTGAGTAAAATAACAGTTGTCCTATCCCTCTGCCCCCTCTTCCCCCGCTTACCTCTGAAACTTCCTAAGCAGTTAACTTGATAGGATTACTCATTTTCATTTACTAGAATCATTTTTAAAACAAATTCCT
Source organism: Chrysemys picta bellii (assembly GCF_011386835.1). NCBI lineage: Eukaryota > Metazoa > Chordata > Testudines > Emydidae > Chrysemys > Chrysemys picta. The sequence continues at coordinate 338,551,486 of NC_088791.1, forward strand.
TCTGCAGAGGCGTAGTATCCATCAAATGAATTGGATGCTTATAAAATGGTGGGCAAGCCTAAAATGGAAAACTGATCACCTGCAAACGTTCTAGTTGCTCTAGAATCTTCTGTAGAGGGGGTGTGTTTCCTGCGTTCAATAGGTGGAAGAGAAAAAAGACATGAAATTACCTGACATGAAACAGAGATGTAAGTCAGGCTAAGTTCCTTCGACTGCAGTGTCAGTTAATACTGATTGATCTGTTTCTAGGGAGAATAGGAATAGAAGATCCCACTAGACCTATCCCCAAACCATGAGAGAAATTCAAGGTATAGTAGCACCTCAGAATTGCGAACATCAGAGTTACGAACTGACCAGTTAACCACACATCTCATATGGAACCAGAAGTACACAATCGGGCAGCAGCAGAGACCAAAAAAAAAAAAGAGGCAAATACAGTATGGTACTGTGTTAAACATAAACTTTAAAATAAATAAATAAAGGGAAAGCAACATTTTTCTTCTGCATAGTGAAGTTTCAAAGCTGTATTAAGTCAATGTTCAGTTGTAAACTTTTGAAAGAATCACCATAATATTTTGTTCAGAGTTATGAACACTTCAGAGTTACGAACAACCTCCATTCCCAAGATGTTCGTAACTCTGAGGTTCTACTGTATGTGTTAGATGTGGTCTGGAAGGGCTAGATGATGAATTTTGCTAAATATTTGTGCAGGGATTCTATCTCCTTCAGTGTCACAATATAGATGTTTGGAGCAGTGCATGGAAATAGAACCTGTGCAGTTGGTCATAGGCAGTATTTGACCCGTACTTGGGCATGTGATTTCCTTTTTTGGGCTATCCAGAAAGAATGAGTAGGCTTAGACCTAAAATCTTCTCAAAAGAGTGCAGATGCAAATTTCCAGGGAATCCCTGAAGATTATAACCAACTCTTCTCAGGAATTTTCTGACTTTTCTGGTTTTCTAATAGCTTTGGCAGAGCACTAACAAGTGAGTGGCAGAGGTTCCCAAGATCCTTCTGTCAAAACAAACATTACAAGAGTGCTATATCTTAGCCTAGCAACTGCTCTAAACATGGACACGTTCATTCTCAATAGGAGCAAGCAATGAATAGTTACCCCTCAGTGAATCTCCTTTTAATGAGGAAGTTGACAACAATAGCTAGTTAAACATCGAAATGCTTAAATGCCCATGGATTTGATTAATGCAAGCAAAGGCATTTCATGGTCTACGGAGGCTGCGCCACCTAAGTGGGCTCATAGAGGAGGAAGAGTGAATATTTTTCTGAGAAGAAAGGTCAAAGAGTGCTAAACATAGATTTTTGTTTGACTGAAATTAATTGAAGAAGAAATATAATGAAAGACATAAGACTGTGTTTGTCATATACTTCACCATTGGCAAGATTACATATTCAGAGCATTAGAAATATTCCATCATTCCAAGAGCAGACATTTTAAACAACCTGGTCAGGGCAGTATTGATAACCTTAGAAACCGTTTAGAAAATGGTGGCCAACAAATACTAGAGATAGGAACAAGAAAAATCAGCATCGATGGAAGTGTGGCACTGTGACCGTGTACCTGGATGTCACGAGGCACTGTGACCGGGAACCTGGATGGGTCACCCTGAGAATGTACTCAGGGCAGACTGCAAGGAATAGGGCATACAATCCCCCAAACTGGCATTTTATTCTATACTTAGATTTACCAAGCGAGTAACAAAACAGCTTCTGTAATACCACACTGGTTACCAAGAAGCCAAATACAGTCCCTTTTAAGCATTCCAGCCCTTGACTCCCATCTAGACAGCCAAGTCTAATATAGTGAGAGGTTATTGAAAACCTGATTTACCATATGTGAGGTCCACCAATCCCAAAGGACCAGACAGTTATCACCAATCCTTTAGTAACTAAAAGACTAAAGGCTTAATAATAAAAGGAAAAAGAAAGAGGAGAGTGGCTATGATAAAAAGTTCTGTATACATACAGATGTGTAAAGTCCTTAGGTCAGTTTCATAGCAGAGATGATGAGGCTGCTGATTTGTAAAAGTCTTTCTGGAATCAGTTTAAAAGGTTATAGTCCAATAGGCAGTCCAAGTGTAGAGTCTGTTCAAGTTCTTCCATGAGAATTCCAGGGTAAACCAAGGTAAACCTGGAGACTTCCCTGTTAAAGTTTAAGCAGGCCTGAAGAAAAAGATCAGGCCTGAAGCTTCCTTTATTGTCCTGTAGCAAGCTGATGAGCCTCCTGTCACACAGGACTCTTCCCCCCCCCCCCCCCCCCCGAAGAAGAATAGGCGGTGCAGATAGTTGCTTTGAAGCTAATCTTCTATTTCCTATGGATACATAGTTAAACTATTGCATTCATTCACATAAGGCAGGGGCTATCAACCTTCCTGGACTACTGTACCCTTTCAGGAGTCTGATTTGTGTTGCAGATCCCCAAGTTTCACCTCACTTTAAAATTATTCGCTTATAAAATCAGACACCAAAATACAAAGGTGTCACAGCACACTATTACTGAAAAATTGCTTACTTTCTCATTTTTACCATATAATTATAGAATAAATCAATTGGAATATAAATATTGTACTTCGATTTCAGTGTGTAATATGTAGAGCAGTATAACCCAGTTATTGTCTTATGACATTTTAGTTTGTACTGGCTTTGCTAGTGCTTTTTCTGTAGTCTGTTGTAAAACAAAGAAAATATTTAGATGAGTTGATGTTCCCCCTGGAAGACCTCTGCGTACCCCCAAGGGTACATGTACCCTTGGCTGAGAACCACTGACATAAAACAATTAACTGGTACTTCATTATAGCATAGATAATCAAGTTGAAGACAATATAGATAATATTATTAGTTTCCTGCAGTATCTTACATCTTTGAGGTTAATTGAACTACCTGCATGCGTAATATAAGGCTATTAAGACACGAAAGGGAATTGGCATCTACAAGCTAATCTGGTTACGTTGTTAACTTCTAACAAGATATAGGTAAACACAGACAAATACACTTTGCATCTACCTTTGATTTCTATTACTACAAATAAATGGGTTAATGATTCCTGGTCTAGTACATCTCTTTGAAATTCACATACAAGTAAATTGTCTTGATTACATTTTAATGTCTTTTGTTGAGGAGTTGTGTCATACCCAACTTGACCAGTCTGTTGGTGTCACATGTACAAAGAACTGGGACATTAGAGACCCAACCTGGTTCAGGCTTTTAGATGCTGCTGCCATGTAAATGTTACATAATAACTAAAGGACAGCAAGAAAAATCTGAAGCGTAGAGGTGTTCGTTTATTTTACTTTCAGCTGCAGGTGTTTAACAAATAGTTGGCTCAAGGTATGCTAAAGAGTATTTTAACATTAAGATTACATTCAGGAAATTCAGTTGGAGGGCCTGTCTAATGTACAAGCCTCAGGAAATGACATTTGTTTTACATCTCAAACTTGTGAAAGAAGCAGCAAAATCCCTTTTGTGAGGACAGGATAAATTCTCAGACACCAAGAAAGAAAGAAGAATATAAATTTGGATGATTTAGGATCTCTTATTAAAGATAACCTTTCCAGTCAAATATTGGCAATTATTGCACATTTTATGATTCTGTTCAATTAAAAGGCTAAGTGGCCATTTACACTGCAGAAGAATGTCTTGCACTGGCCCCATTTTAAGTTTGAATTACGCTTTATAAACCGTGTTTTTTTGAATACTTACGTGGTCGAATGCGATGTGGCACTTGCATTTTCTATTGAACTTCATAGATGTTTTGACTGTCTTGCAGAGCATATGATGCAAATGCCTGCAATATGATCATATTTGCTACACAATTTTTTGGGTAACACTGCTGTACTAAAGGATAGACTTCAAAACTAAAAATAATTTTTAGTATATGAAGACTTAAGGCTGCTGGACCAGGTGGGTAGAGGAGGCTGCTGCAGTATTTGTTAATTTGACATTTGTCCTGTAGTGTTAGTATCTAGCTAAATGGGTAAAAATCACATACACTTCTACATGACTAGCAGACTTTCTAGGAAAGGGAGAAGTAAAGCTGTGGATATGTTTCAAAGCATGAGTGAGGTTGATGAGGCAAATGGGGGTTCAGGAAGGTCACCACAAACATGGAAGAGGGGAATTCTTTTTAAAGATGAATGCAAAAAAGTGCCAAAATGTTTGTGGCTGATCTTATTTGATGTCTGAGGAAATCAAGAAATTTTTTCAAACATTTTTAATCTACTTTTTCCTTTTCTTTTCTTTCTCTTTGAAGATTATAGGTGACTAGGCATGAGTTCTCTGATGTCATGATCCAGAAAGTGAAACCTGTCTGTGAGAAGAGATTTTTATTCAGGCTGTTCTTAAAGCTTTCTTTTAACATCGTCTGTTTAACTCAAGAAACACTTGGGAGTCAATGTCTTTGTAAGCAAGTCAACACTATTGGCTCCCTTTTTAATTAAAGGCTGAGAGAATTCGCAGCCCACATCTGAGACTACTAAAGTTCTTCAGCAAAACCAAAGATCACCAGACATGGCATTCCCAAAACAAGCAGAAAAAGCTTTCAAGCTGCCTCTTTTCATATGATGAAGCAAAATCACCACAAATCAATTTATTTAACATCTAATAGGGCACAGGAGTTTAACTCTGAATATATATATATTATTGTATAGGTGAGGAAAAAGACTATTTAAAATGAAGCCCAAACCTTTCCAGCTATTAATGTGTAACTTTATTTCCATGTATTAGTTTCTTAATGTCCCCTTAAATACAATAGCTTCAGATTAGTGGCCTCTCATTGAGAAATATAATTCATCAAGGGGTTATAAGGTCTCCCCTTCCTCTCAAAGCTCAATAAAAGGTAAAAAATTTAGAGACTCATATTGGGTTTATCAAGGACGTTTGAGTACTCAATGCCTTTGTACCCAAATGAACTTTAAGATCTATGAGTTGCCTCTTGGCCAGGTGCCTTAGTTGTGCTTCCTTCTGACGCATGAGCCTGAAAAGATGTAGGGTATGTCTATATGGCACCAACAAAACAAAACCACCCTGCGGTAGGTTGCATTATGGCTAAGAATAGCAGTCTAGAGGTTCCCGCTTGAGCGGTAAAGACCCAGCAAGGGGGGAAGGTCTTGGATCCCAAGGTCCAGCCCAACCAGGAAGATATAGATTGCTCTTTTTAGTGCCGTAGCCCATGCCCTGTGAGACCAAGTCAGTTGGGTTCTAAAACTAATCGCCGTTTTGGTTTTTTAATTTTTTTTTTAAATTTTTGTCATGTAGACATACCCATAATGGTCTGCTCTAATACAGCTCTGTGTGTGTATGTGTGTGTGTTCCTTATAGTTCATTGTCAAGACAAAGCATGCATGGTTTCTTCTCCTTGTATTTTCTTAATAAAACCTTTTATATCGTTTAATTTTTACAATGCCTGTGTCTTCCAAGACTTTTTTTCCCCCGTGATATTTCTGTAACTTCACTCTTCCTATTTGGTATGATCACTCTGATCATCTAACTCAGAATTATTGGGACACCATGCAGTTCTATGATAAAAACAATACCTAAAAACAAACTAGAGGATTTTGTGCTCAGAGGTGTCTTGGACATCCTAAGAAATCTCACTGTCAGGAAGTTTTCCTTCACCTGTAGTCCATTTTATCACCTTAAAGAATTCTTCTTCATCCTTGGTATTTACCCCATTTCAGATATTTTGAAGAGATGTACTAGACCAGCAATCATTAACCCATTTATTTGTAGTAATAGAAATCAATGGTAGATGCGACATGTATTTGTCTGTGTTTACCTACTGTGGAAATCAGAGAACAGCAATAAAACTTATTCTTGGGCATTTAAAGGACATTTAAATATGGTTGTCATATTTTCAAACACATGGAACAAAAACCAAGGGTAAGTGGGGTGGCCTTGGGATATGCTTCAAACCTTAGAAAAAATATCTGCTGGTTCAAAGACTGTTGGGCCCAAATAAGATGACGACAAGGATTATAATAATACCCAGCTCTTAGATAACACTTTTATCAGTAGGTATTAAAGCACTTTATAAAGGCACTAAGTATAATTAATTGTGAGGGTAACAGTTAATTGTGACTGAATACTTAACAGCATATTAACAATAACAGGGAAATAATAAGTTGAAGAATATTTAGATAAGATGTTTTCAAGTCAGCAGGGCCAGCTGAAATTTATCCTAAATTATTTAAAGAATTTGCCGAAGCAATTTCTGAAACATTAGCAATTAGCTTGTAGAATTCATGGAGTAAGGGTGATGATCCAGAGGACTGGAGAAGGACAAACATAATACCGATCTTTAAAAAGGAGTGAAAGGAGGTCCTGGGGATTATAGACCAGTCATCTTAGCTTCAATACCCAGAAATATACTGGTACAAATTATTAAACAATCAATTTGTAAGCACCTAGAGGAAAATCAGGTGCTAAGTAATAGCCAACATAGATTTGTCAAGAACAAATCATGTCAAACCCACCTAATTTCCTTCTTTGACAGAATAACTGATGTAGTGGATGGGGGAAGCAGTAGACTTGATTTACCTTGATTTGTAAGGCTTTAGACATAGTCCCATGAGACATTCTCATAAGCGAACTGGTGAAATTAATATAAGGTGGGTGCACAATTGGTTGAAAAATTGTACCCAGGTAGTTAGCAATGTGTTATTGTTAAATTCGGAGGACATATCAAGTGAGATCCTGTGAGGGTCTTTCCTGGGTCTGGTATTCACTATTTTCATTAACATATTGGGTGATGGAGTAGAGAGTACATTTATATAATTTGCAGATGACATCTAACTTTGGAGGACAGGGTTAGAATTCAAAATGATCTTGATAAATTTGAGAATTGGTCTGAAATCCAATAAATGAAATTCAATAAAGATAAGTGCAAAGTACTACAGCTTGGAAGGAAAAATCAAATGCACAAATACAAAAAGGGGAGCAACTGTTTAAGCAGTAATACTGCAGGAAAGGATCTGGAAGTTATAGTAGATCACAGATTGAATATCAGGCAATGTGATGCATTTGCAAAAAAGGCAAATATAATTCTGGGATGTATTAACAAGAGTGTTGTATGTCAAACATAGGAGGTAATTGTCCTGCTCTGCTCGGCACTGGTGTGGCCTCAGCTGGAGTACTGTGTCCAGTTCTGGGCACAACACTTTAGGAAAGATGTGGACTAATTAGAGAGAGTTCCAGAGGAGAGAAACAAAAATGGTAGAAGTTTTAGAAAACCTGACCTGTGAGGAAAGGTTTCAAAAAAGCTGAGCATGTTTAGTCTTGAGAAAAGAAGACGGGGGAGGGGGGAACCTGATAAGTCTTCACCATCCTCTATGTATCAGCCCTTAACATATTTGATCAGTGATTTTACATGTCCACTGAAGGTTGGTCATTAAGTAAATTGCTTAGTTTGCAGCAAGGAAGATTTAGATATTAGAAAAACTTTCTAACTAAACGGATAGTTAAGAAGTGGAACAGATTATGTAGGGAGGTTGTGCAAAACCCATCACTGGAGGTTTTAAGAACAGGCTTGGAAAATACCTGTCAGGGATGGTCTAGGTATACTTAATCCAGCCTCAGCACAGAGGGCTGGACTAGATGACCCCTCGAGGTGATTCTATTCCAGTTTTACAAATGGGGAAGTGAGTTGCCGGAGGTCACCCAGTAGGCCAGTGGCAGAGCAGGGAATAGAACCCAGGGCTTCTGAGTCCCAACCCATTGCATCCCCAGAGCAAAATACCCAGAGCAAAATACCCATATCAGTGTTAAATAATATGACTAAAAATGAATATATGCTAGAGATTCTAGGCAAGCCAAGTGTTTTCTGACAGGTGTTTTTAACAATTGAAATAAATACAGGAATGTGTTACTCAATTGTGCCTGTGGTATTTTGTTTAGTTTTTTAAATGCATGCCAAGATCTTTCTAGGGACAAAAAAGGATCTTTAAGTGCTGGTAGGCAACTCTTGTTCCCTCTGTTTGAATCTTCCATCTAATTACATCTTTTTTGCTTGTTCTTTTATGTTCACTTTGAAGCCTGGGCTGTTGCAGTTCTTTCCTTTCCTGCACAATTTGTTTTTGGACAAATAACTTGGAGGTAGTATAGAGTGGCTCAGCCAGAAGATGTGAGCTTAGATTGTAAGCTCCTTGGAGCGGGAACTACTCCTTTTGCATGTTTGGAAAGAGCCTAGTACGTAGTGGAGCACTACAGTTAATTTGAAGGTTAAATTCTTTGTTGCTTCTTTTAAGACAAGCACATTGCATACACCAGGGTTTGCTTGCATCCCTCTGTTCTCCATAAACTCCTTGTGTGCCACCTTTCAGTCTCCTTCTATTTCAAGAACTTGCTGCAACCCCCACACCGTTCCCTTATTCCGGGGCTGTGTGCCCCTATTCCTCCCTACCCACATATTAGGGTTCTCCCATGCCAGGGCTTTGTGGCCACACCATTCCCTCTTTCTCCCTCCATACCAGGATGTCTCCTGTTAGCCCCCATGCCAGGGATTCTGTGTGACCCCCATTTCCCCATCCTCCCTTCCCCATGCCAGGGGCTGTGTGCCCTCATGTCTGGGAGCTAAGTCAATCAGGGTGTCAGCGTGTTAAACTCTGAGAGGATGCGCAGAGATGAGATTGGGTATCAGCCAGTTCTTTGATGTATAGACAGTTGTTGAGATGCATGAAGTTATGGCATATACCAGCATATAAATGGCTGCGGCTCTGTGTCCCCTACTTTCCCCCTTTTTTGATTTGGGAAAAATAAAAACGTAGGATTCTCTCCATTGATGCCTAGAACAGTCTCTGAAATTTTGGAATTGATGAGATGCTGCACTGAAAAGTTATTGCGTTGTTTCCATCAGACAACTGGAGAAATAGCATCAAGTTGGTTGTAAGGCCTTGAAAGCTCTACTGAGCTTGTCCAAAAAATAATTGCTAGTCTATATAAGAATGGTGATACTGGGTCAGACCAATGATCCATCTAGGCCAGTATTCTGTCTCTGACTATGGCCAGTGCTAGATGGTTCAGAGGGAATGAACAGAGCACGGCAATTTTGAGTCATCCATCTCCTGTGGTTCAGTCCCAGCTCCTCGCAATTGGAGGTCTAGGGATATCTGGGTCATGGGGTTGCATCCCTGATCATCTTGGCTAATAGCCATTGATGATCCTCCATGAACGTATCTAATTCTTTGGTGGCTCCATTATACTCTTGGCCTTCTCAACATCCCCTGGCAACGAGTTAAACAGGTTAACTGTGTTGTACTTCCTTATGTTTTTTTAAACTTGCTGACTATTAATCAGGTGACCCTTAGTTATTGTGTTATGTGAAGGGGTAAATAACAATTTTCTATTCACTTTCTCCATACCATTCATGACTTTGTAGACTTCTATCAGATCTGCCCTTAGTCATCTCAGAATAGCTTAGCAGACAGCACAATGCAAATGTAAGTTAAGTGAGTCTCTTCCTTTAACATATCATGTGGGGTGTTCCAAGTTTTGCTAGCACAGTGGCTAGAGTCCTACAGTTACTTCCTAACCCATTAAACTTATTTTAACAGGCTGTGCTCCCAGACTGCTTTCTTTTAGTTCAGAATCTAGAGGACTGTTCAAATTTGATTGATCTTAAGTGGTATAACATGGGGAATGTCATTCAGATTTTAATTTTGGTTTTAAATCCAGCACACTATCGCCAAAACTTTACATACAGGCTGTTTTTTGTAAGATTGATAATATTTGGTTCCCTTTCTTTTGCTGCAGAGTGAGCCATGAGAGAACAAAATTACTACATGGTTCTTAGAGCACAGCTTATCTCATCAGATGCTGGTCAGCAAACAGTGAAAGTAAATGATGCAGAGCCCTGTTGGGTTGTGCTCCATAAGAAATACAGAGAAGAAAATGCTTGCCATTGTGAAGGAATTAAAACATTAGTTCAAGCCATCTTACTTCCATCCTCTGACAGTGTTAAATGTGGAGTTACAGAAACATTTTTAAAACGGTAATTATTAGTACCCCTCTTCATCTGAACAGGGCACAATGACTCCCATATACTGGTCAAGAATGGCGTAAGTTTGAAGGTAGCCGGATCCAACAAATTTCACACACCCCTAAAATGTTACCATTTATAGACTAATGTGTCCTCTCTCTTCCCCCCTCCCCCCCAAACACTCTCTTCTTCCAACCTACTAGACACACTTGTCTTCCTCCCACTTTTGACCCCTTGATTTTTCTCCCTAGTGAGGCAACCGAGCCCACCCCAGCAGGTACGTCTGGCACCATTCAGGTGTTGGGTAGGCATACCCATGCCAGCTTTACTGTAGCTAGGACAGCTAAAACCAGCAGGGAAGATGCAGAGGGCTGGGCTCCCATGTTGGCTAGCCATGCAGTATAACAGGAGGACCATCCTGTGGTGCCATGTCTTGACTGGTAACTTTACTTGTGCTAACTAGATTAATGTTTTTTCAGGTATGCCTACCCAACCTGAAATCACACCTTCAGTTGCCATGTAGACATCCTGTTAAACTCAGGGCCTCTGCAGCCATGTGGCCCAGGATGCTACTTTAATCCACCTCGCTGTCATTGAATCTGAGTTGGACACTAACATTTAAATACAGTGGCTCCACATTGGCACTATTGTACTAAAGTATTTGGCCTTTTGGCTTAATTTCTTAGAAGAAAAGCTTTACAAAAGTTATATGTAGATGATTTTCTGCTATAAATATGCAGTCTATGTACATTATACAACATTATTGGAAAAACATCAGCAATATGGAGCTTTATGAAGCTTAACTATCATAAGGGCCCTGTGGACTCCTTTGTGCAATGGGTCCAGATTCTGTGAAGATGTTAACTTAGGCTTGGTCTACACTACCCCCCTAATTCGAACTAAGGTACGCAACTTCAGCTACGTGAATAACGTAGCTGAAGTCGACGTACCTTAGTTCGAACTTACCTTGGTCCACACCCGGCAGGCAGGCTCCCCCGTCGACTCCGCGGTACTCCTCTCGGCGAGCTGGAGTACCGCAGTCGACGGCGAGCACTTCTGGGTTCGACTTATCGCGTCCAGACTAGACGCGATAAGTTGAACCCAGAAGTTCGATTGCCAGCCGCCGAACTAGCGAGTAAGTGTAGCCAAGGCCTTATTGTATCTCCATGAAATACTCTTCATTCCTGTCCTTCCCATCCCCGAGCACACACAACTGTGGCTCACAGTTGAAAATACGTAGTAATGTACAATTGCAATAACTGTAATCCGCTTCAGTGAGCAGCTAATTGTCTTGGTTCCACTGTCCTCTGCTGCTGTTCTATGCACTAGGCAGCCGAGCTGCCCAATCTGCACTACACACACATGCACACAATTCCTCCCCCCTCCGTGCACGTCCCCCCCCCCATGAATTATCTGTGCAGTTCATACATTTTATCACCAGTACTATAGATGATTAGGATAGATGCTCTTGTGCCTTATGATGCATGTGGGAACCAGTGTTGCCATCTCTTAACAGAGATGGACTCTTCAGATGGGTTGTTTCCATAACTAACTTTTTTTTTTTAAATGTGGACAGGTAGTTAGCCTAACTCACAACCGTAGGTCCATGGCTGCTGCTTCAATATGTTCAGAGCAGCCCATACCATGTATGGGGGGTCCCTCATTTACCACCCCAGGGATGCACCTGATAGTTTAGGATGCTCCAGGAATAGTGTAAGCATATGGGAATGTACAAGGTCAATTTTCACAACCAGCTTACCTCTAGCCTTCTTGCTTTCTGGTTCAACCATTCATATTAGTGTGGTATATGAATGAAGTTCTGTGAGAACGATGAATAAATTAAGACTGGATTTTAAATGTGTTGTGAAGTCTATGTAAAGTAAGAACTGCATCAATATGTCTTGTAGCTCCTTGGCCTGCTGTCCCAGGGCATTAAACATTGAGATGTCACAAAAATGGCAGGACATCAATAGGTTCTTTTAAAATAGTAGCAGATGCTCGCAGAGCATGCTAAGAATTGACTTTCCAGTTACTTTTGTAACTTTTGGAGTTTTATAATTCAGTCCTGTTTCCTCAAAGAGCTGACTCCTCAATAAGGGCTGTTCAGAGTGACCATGAATTTGAGCCTTCAGAAAAAATGTGAGACACTTCTCTAAGCCAACTTTCCTGCAGTAACGGTGTGTGCATTAAAAAAAGACATTCTCTCTGCCCAGGGAACAGAATGATAGAAGAACTAAGTGCTTGATCCTGAAAGGTGCTGACCACTTTGGTCTGACCCAGCAGAACACCTAAGCACATCCTCAGTTTTAATCAAATGGAACTTGCACACAGGCTTAAAGTGCTTTGTGCTAAAATATTTTGGTGGATCAGCCCATAGTGCTCAGCACCTTGCAGAATTGATTCCTGAGACTGTATGTGTTCTAAAATGGGTGCTCAAGTACTACCGTGATGTGGACTAGCTCTTCCAAGAAAACCAAATGGGAGTAGTGCCTGATTATTCAAAATGAAGATAAATAATGGCAAACTATAAATGGACTAAAAAAAATCAATAAATGCTAGAGATAATCTTGATACTCTCCGTTGTCTATATTTAAAGCAGATATTTGCCCTCAAAACAGGTAATTCTGCACATCTAATGTGGGATATCTCTGTACTAGACTGGCTATAAGTTATGGAACTGATCTAGTGCCGTTGCAATAAAACTGATACTTTCACACAAACTACATATTTTGAACTCCTTTATATTAACCTGAATATCAAGGCATTTGTTTTAAAGACTCTTACTAGCTCGTTGAATATAAATGAAATGATGAAGAAATAAACTCCATAACGCAAGTCTTGGATACATGATACTACAAGTGACAAGGGAAGAAACAATATGTCAATAAAAGAAGTAGCGCAGACAAAGTGCAGTTGGATTCAGTCAACAGTACTCTTGTTAAATGTAGCCAGTGTAAGAAAACATCAGGCAAAATCATAAAATCTCTCATTTTGTACATTTACTGCTGTTAAAATTAGTAAGGGTGTATCTACACTTAATGCTACAATGGCCCCGCTGTAGCATTTCAGTGTAGACGCTACCCAGGCTGACAGGAAGGAGTCTCCTATCAGCATAGGTAACCCACTTCCCCAAGAGGTAGGTAGGTCAGTGGAAGAATTCTTCCGTTGACTTAGCATTAGCTACACTGGGGGTTAGGTCGGCTTAACTAAGCCGTTGAAGGGTGTGGATTTTTTATACCCTCCAATGACGTAGTTAAGCCAATTCAATTTTGTAGTGTAGACCAGGCCTGTGTGTGCATGTGTAGTGAAGTGACTAGCGCAAAATGCTTTTAGAAAATACGCTGAAGTTGTGTACAACCAAATTATTACACGTAAACAGTACATGATCACATGTGTTGAAAACAAGTTGATCCCTGTGATTCTTGGACAACAAATCACAAATTTTATGGAATCTCCTACATACATAAATAAATAAGGATTACTTTGAAGGTCCTGTGGCATTGCATTATTAATAGTCAATTATATTAAAATAATGGATGCTCTGAATTGTCTATAGCTTATTAAAATGGTGATGCACAGGGGTTTTGCCGCTTGATGGTGGCAGGTTGATTTATAAATCACAGATGATTTATAAAGTGGTAGTTTCCCTATGAGTGGACCACCCTAGGAGTCTTCATGTCCCTGCACCTCAGATCTGAAATTTTTGGTAGCAGTGTCTGTTTGGCTCTCACATGCGCTCCCCATGTTGTGCTGTGCTCTGTTGCTATAGAGCGCTGTGTGGGTCAACCGCCCTCAGTTGTTTCTCAACTGCCCTTGGCCTGAGACTGAGCCTTAGCAGAGCCCATTGACCGAGATTTTACTCAGTGTTTTTCTTAATTTTTCCTTAGTAGAATAGAGCTTTAATTAGTGTTAGTACTTCCTTTTCTTTTCATTTCCTAAAATTATTTATTTATTTTTATTTCGCTTGTAGAATAGTTATCTCCTTAGTATAAATTAGATTTCCCTAGCTCTTCCTGGGCAGGAAGTAACCCCTGAAAAGGGTATGCCTAGTTTCCCCAGGTTTAACTGCTGCCTCTCATGTTGGGAAGCCATTCCTGTCAGCGACAGTCATTCCTGCTGCATTTGCTGCCCTTTCCAGCATAACATCAAGGATCTACAACCTATCTTCACAGACAGGAAGGAGTCTCCTATCAGCATAGTGGAGATTGTCTCAAAGTAAAATCTGGAACCAGAAAGAGCCATGAACTGAAATTAAGACTGCTCATGATGGAAAGCTCACTTTGACCAGCCTCCGACCCTGGGCCTGGGACCCATTCCGGACAGCGGTCCCTGTCAAGACAGATCCCGTCTACATCATCAGATCAACACTCTCCAGTGACTTCAAAGAGGAAATCCTCAGATTCCTCTCAGAAAGTCTTGAAAAAACAGACCACAAGTTCCTGAGCAGGGAATTGGCCAAGAGAAAGAAGTCCCTGGCATGATTGATAACCTGTGTAGTAACTGACCCATGACTAGGTACCTATGAGGCTGCAAGATCCTCCTGTACTAGTACCATGGGTAAGCCCAAAGACCCTAAGAGGGCGGCTCAGGCAGAATGGTACTGTTGGGAGAAAGGAGTTCCTCTAAAATGGCAACGATGGAATCTTCTAGACAATCAGTACTGCATACACCAGCATCGCAAAAGGCTGTGGCAACACCTGGTGGCCATTCCTCGCAATTCAGAGAGCCTCTGGTACCAACAACTCTCTCCACTTCAATGACACCTACTCAACTGACCTCAGTGGGTACCGATGGCTGTTCCAGTACCGCAGGAATTTCGGTTCCCCAAAAACTTGATGGTCTCAGATACCTGAATCACCCTTAATAGGCACTGACATAACCATGGTATGGGTTATGCCTAGGTCCCCGGACTTCCATGCAGTACCAAGACATTCTACTCCACCTTCCATGATTGCTTCACCCGTCAAGTGATGATGAGGAAGATGATAGGGATGACCTATACTCAGTGTCATTCCAAGGTTCTCCATTGCAACACCAAGGAGCTAGCCGGGTGGAAACTCGTGTATCTTCAATCTATCCTCAGAGTAGAAGAGACCCACCCAGTTGGTATGGACACCCTCGGATGCCTCCACCCATGGCCTTTCTCACCACCTCAGTGGCAATATTGGGACTCACAGGTGGCATATAGACAACAGTTTTTGAGGAACTTTAGAGCTTGAGGAAAGCAATCTCCTTCAGCTTCAATAGCCAGACCACCTGATCCTCAAGAGGAGACCTTTGAGGAACGGGAAGAGAGACTAGACAAGGAAGCCACTACATTTCCTCATAATCTCCTGATAAGGTGGTCATGCCTCCCCCACCAACTACAGCAGACAACTTCAAGCAATTTCAACACCTTTTTAATAGGTAGCAGATTTCCTGTGAATCCTGCTTAATGAAGTCAGTCACAGTGCAAACTGTTTGACATCAGAAAAGATTGCATTCCCCATCAATGAGGCACTGCTTGATTGGGCGAAAACTATATGGCAGACACCACCCACAATACCCCCAATGTGCAAAAGGGTAGACAAAAATATTGTGTCCTCTAAAGATGAGGACTTTTTTTTATTTTCTCATCCGTCCCCTAATTCACTGGTCATCGATGCCATTAATGAACATGGCAGACAGCATCCCGCTAAAATGACACCATACAATAAGGACTGGAAATGACTGGATTTATTTGGATGTAAATCATATTCTTTAGCCACTCTACAATTTAAGATCGCTAACTATCAAGCCCTTATGCCAAAACACAATCATACCAATTATTCAAAATTAAACGCCTTTATTGAACGCCTCCTGTCAGATCAGAAAGAACAATTCCCAGTGACTATTGCTGAGGGGTCAGCTCCTTGTGAGGACAGCATTGGAGGCTTCTCTAGATGCTGCTGATACAGCTGCTCGTTCCATCTCCACAGCAGTGGAGGAGAGGAGAGCATCTTGGCTTCATCTCTCCGCCTTTTCAAAGGAGGTATAAGCCACAGTGGAGGACCTCCCTTTTGAGGATCTAAATTGTTTGCAGAAGGAATGGACGAATCCCTCCACATATGAAAAGATTCTAGGGCCACACTACGTTTTTCTGGGTATTTACACTGCTGCCCAAGAAAGAAGACTCAGTAAGTACCAGACCGCACAGAGATCCTGGCCTACTCACTTTTCTCCTCCTCAGAGACGTGATGATCCTGAAAGGAAGAGGCATAGATTACAAAATTAGCAACCAAATGCCCCACAATCAGTGACATGGCAACCTTCTGCATCCAAAAAACAATTCTGATGGGGTGGTAACTTGGGGCTTCAACCAACACAAGTCTCATCTGCTCCAACAATCTGAACATCTCCACCAATTCGGCAACTGTTGTGACGTTACACCCCATATTCTTCATAGAGATATGGTTAAGATACAAATATGGCCTAAGATATATTTTATGCAAGATGGGTCTTGTAAGGTATCATTGGAAAGGTTATGATTTACTGAATGTGATTATCCAATATGTATGCATGTATCATTTCTGTATCTAAAGTTAGGAATATTAACTATTTAACAATTACAACTGTGTGTGTATTTGGGAAACACCCACCAGACAACAGGCCATCAGCTTTGATGGACCATTAGGAAGAAACAATAAGACTTTAAAGATGCTACTCTCTCTCCTTCCTGAGAGGAGTCCTGGGACGTAGCTGTGACACTACTAGGTCAAATGGTCTTGTTACCTTGGACTTCTACTAATTTTCCACTAAAAGGAGGGGGAGGTCAAGACTGGGGAACAAAAGAGTCCCGCCTTACGTAAATCTTACTTAAGGCTGGGGAGTAAGACAAACAGGACTCTTCTCCATTGCCTTCCTGCCCAAGAAGAGAGACTGCTGAAAGTACCTGAAGAGACAAAGGAACTAAGCTGAAGGAAAGGCAAGGGCTGAGTCCAGACTGAGACAAAAGAGTCTAGTCTGTAAAGAGAAATAACTGGAAATCTAAACTACAGAAACTCTGCATCCTGCTTAAAATCAACATTTAGAGTGAGAAATTACACTTTGAATCCTGTTTCTTTAGTGAATCAAGCTTAGTTTGCATGTTTTGTTTTATTTGCTTAGTAATCTGCTTTGTTCTGTTTGCTATCCCTTATAATTACTTAGAATCTGTTTTGTTAATAAATGTGCTTTGTTTATTAAATCCAGTTTGTGCAATTTCTAACGGGGGGGGTGAAGTTGTGCATTTCTCTTTACATTGAGGGAGAGGGTGAATTTTTATGAGCTTGTGCTCTGCACATCTTTCTATACTACGCAAGACAATATTATCTTGGGTGTACTTTCCAGAGGGAAGCTGCACTTGAGTGCTGGGCGATTTCCTAGCTGACCCTTCCCATGGAGAGCTGTTTACAGACTGTGAGATTCTACAGCTGGTGCGTCCCTACCTGTATGTGTGTGCTACCAGAGGCTGGAGAGCCTGATTCAGCAAAACAGGGAGAGGAAGCCCAGCCTAGTGGGGCAGGCAGGCTCAGTGAAATCCCAGTACATCAGGTGGTGTCCCAGAACGGGAGGGTCCAACCCGTCACAACCGCCTTTCTCCTTTTTATCAAAACTGGGAGCGTATACCTTCAGGCAGTTGGGAACTAGAGATGATCGTCAAGAGATATTCAATCCGTTTTACCTCCCTCTCCCCTACTCCCTCATCCTCCCTCCCCGTCCCTCTTCGTGGATCTTTCTCACAAGCACCTTTTACGTTAAGAAATGAACCACCTCCTAAAACTAGGTGCTATAGCACCAGATCCCACCCAAGACAGAGGGAAGAGGTTCTATTCCAAATACTTCCTTATATAGAAAAAGAACAGTGGTTGGAGACCCATTTTCTGGATTTAAGGGCACTGAACAGATTTGTAAAAATATGTTTCAAGATGGTTACCTCGGCATCCATAATCCCATCTCTGGACCCGAGGAACTGGTTCTTGGCCCTCGACCTACAAAATGTTTACTTTCATATCACAATCCACCCATCCAAGAGGAGGTTCCTAAGATTCACTCTGGGTCAAGATCATTTCCTATATAAAGTGCTCCCATTTGGTCTATTATTGGCATCCAGGGTATTTTCGAAGGTCGTTTCTATGGTCGTGGCATGCCTTCACAAACAAGGCATTATGATATTTCTGTATCGAGACAATTGCTTGCTCAAAGCACATACCTTCACTGACACCTTGCGAGAGATATGAAAGCCTATAGATCTATTCCTACAACTAAATACCCAAATGTCCACTTTGACCCCCCAGGGCAACAACTGGAATTCTTAAGAGCCAACCTAGATGCAGTGGAGACCAAAACCTTCCTCCCATCACACAGGTTAAACACTTAGCCAGTTAATCATGACAGTTCAGGCCAGTCCACAGATTTCAGCTAGGGTGACCAGATGTCCCGATTTTATATGGACAGTCCCGATATTTGGGGCTTTTTCTTATATAGGCTCCTAGTACCCCCCCCACCCCGTCTTGATTTTTCACACTTGCTGTCTGGTCAGCCTAATCTCAGCCAAAACTTGTCTGCAACTACTGGGGCACCCGGGGGCGAGCACCATTGTCTTCAAGGGTGGGTCAGAACAGTATACGTCCTGAGAAGACACAATTTAAACAAACTTCTATCAATGCCCTCAACAATCAAAAACTCGCTTGACTGGTGGGCAGATCCTCACAGTGTATGTGTGGGAGTCCCCTTCACTCAGCCACCCCTATTGTTGATTTTGACGATGGGTGCATTCCTTATGGGATGGGGAGCCCACTTACACCATTCAGGGCAAATGGTCCCCTCTCGAATCCACACTATGTATCAACTTCTTAGAACTCAGAGCAGTCTTCTCACACTTCCTACCAGTGATCAAAGACGAACATATAAAGATTGAGACAGAATTGCATGTATGTTCTATATAAACCACCAGGGAGGAACAAGATCACATTCCCTGTGTGCCAAGGCAGTGAAAATATGGAACTGGCGCATTAATCACCAGATCGGCATCTCAGCAACCTACCTCCCAGGCATACAGAAGACTACAGCGGATATTCTGAGATTTTTCCCAAGATCCAAAATGATATTTGAGATAAAGAAAAGTCCAGAGTTATTCTTGTAGTTCCAACGAGGCCAAGGCAGACATGGTTCCCCTACCTTTTACAGCTGGCAGTCTGTCCATCAATTGCTCTCCACTCCATTCCTCATCTTCTTTCTCAAGATGCAGGCCAGAGTCATCACCCAAATCTGCAAGTTCTCAGACTCAAAGCATGGCTCCTCATTGGTGCCAAAGATTAGAAATGAACTGTTCTGAGGATAGGTTTCAGAGGGGTAGCCATGTTAGTCTGTATCAGTAAAAGCAACGAGGAGGAGTCCTTGTAGCACCTTAGAGACTAACAGATTTATTTGGGCATAAGCTTTCGTGTGAAGGAAGTAGTTACATAGCAGAAAAATAGCTACTTGTCACACATACATTCAAAAATGGAACAGATTCCAAATCTGATGTGACGCAAGACAGTTTACTTTTACTTCCTCTCTGTTACTGGAAATCAGACCTATCTCTACGCTCGGTAAAGGTACATCTCACAGCCATTAACATTTTCTACTGGAAGATAGATGGTCATTTGGTGTTTGCTCATCCTACAATGAAAAGATTTCTTAAAGGTATGGGTAACCTCTACCTTTGAATCAGAGATCTTACACCAGTATGGGACCTTAATCTTGTCTTAAACTGTCTGACAAGGTCAGCCTTTGAGCCTGTGGCCACTTGCTCACTTCTACACCTCTCTGTGAAAACTGCATTCCTCATGGCTATCATGTCTGCTCGGAGAGAGGGGGCCCTAATGGTATATCTCCTCCCTTTATGATTTTCTTCAAGGACAAGGCCATATTGCGGCCACACCCCTAATTCCTACCAAAATACCTTCAGCCTTCCACATAAATCAACTTACTCACCTTCCAGCATTCTTTCCCAAACTACACCGGAATAAAAGGGAGGCAACGCTACACACACTCGACGTTAGAAGAGTGTTAGCCTTCTATTTGGAAAAGACTAAGCCTTTCAGAAAATCTCCAAGTCCTGGTCTACACTACGAGTTTAGATTGAATTTAGCAGTGTTAGATCGATTTAACCCTTTACCTGTCCACACGATGAAGCCATTTTTGTTGACTTAAAGGGCTCTTAAAATCGATTTCTGTACCCCTCCCCAACGAGGGGATTAGCACTGAAATCGACCCTGCTGGGTCGAATTGGACGGTATTGGCCTCTGGGAGCTATCCCAGAGTGCTCCATTGTGACCGCTCTGGACAGCACTCTCAATTCAGATGCACTGGCCAGGTAGACAGGAAAAGCCCTGCGAAATTTTGAATTTCATTTCCTGTTTGGTCAGTGTAGCGAGTTGATCAGCACAGGTGACCATGCAGAGCTCATCAGCACAGGTGACCATGAAGTCTTAGAATCGCGAAAGAGCTCCAGCATGGACCGAACGGGAGGTACTGCATCAGATCACTGTATGGGGAGACGAATCAGTGCTATCCAAACTCCGTTCCAAAAGACGAAATGCCAGAATATTTGAAAAAATCTCCAAGGGCATGAAGGACGGAGGTTATAACAGGGACCCGCAGCAGTGCCACATGAAGCCTACCAAAGAACCAGAGAGGTAAACAGCAGCTCCGGGTCAGAGCCCCAGACATGCCGCTTCTATGTGCCCCTATAACTACCCCACCCCTGTGCTTCCCTCCTTCCCCACCCCTCCCAGGCTACCTTGGCAGTTATCCCCCCATGTGTGTGACGAATTAATAAAGAGTGCATGAATTTGAAACGACGACTTTATTGCCTCTGCAAGCGGAGATCAAAGGGGGGAGGGGAGGGCGGTTGGCTTACACAGAAGTAGAGTGAACCAAGGGGGCGGGTTTTCATCAAGGAGAAACAAACAGAACTTTCACACCGTAGCCTGGCCAGTCATGAAACTGGTTTTCAAAGCTTCTCTGATGCGCAGCGTGCCCTGCTGTGCTCTTCTAACTGCTCTGGTGTCTGGCTGTGCGTAATCAGTGGCCAGGCGATTTGCCTCAACCTCCCACCCTGCCATGAACGTCTCCCCCTTACTCTCTCAGATATTGTGGAGCACACAGCAAGCAGTAATAACGATAGGAATATTGGTTTTGTTGAGGTCTAACCGAGTCAGTAAATGCGCCAGCAAGCTTTTAGAATGTGCCTTTGGACGTTTATCACCATTATGCGCTTGCTCAGCCTATAGTTGAACTGCTTCTTACTACTGTCCAGGCTTCATAAACCATGGGAGCAAGGGGTAGGCTGGGGTAGGTGCGACTGCGTAGTGCTGCTGACTGGGAGAGCAGCCTGAGGCAGAAGCCTCCAGCTGGCATGATATTCCAGGCAGGACGAAATCTCCATTAGACGAAACTTAAAGAAGAGAATACCTGGAGTCATTCCCATTTTTGTCCAGGCGCCCCCGACCGACCTCACCGAGGCCGGCCAGGAGCACCTATGTCTGCCCAGGCGCCCCGACCAACCTAACCGAGGTTGGCCAGGAGCACCCATGGGACGACGATGACGGCTAGCAGTCGTATTGTACCATCTGCCAGCGGCAAGGCAAGGGGATGCTGCTGTGTAGCACTGCAGTACCGCGTCTGCCAGCAGCACCCAGGAGACATACGGTGACAGTGAGCTGAGCGGGCTCCATGCTTGCCGTGGTATGTCGTCTGCACGGGTAACCCAGGAAAAAAGGCGAGAAACGATTTTTTGCCATTGCTTTCATGGAGGAAGGGAGGGACGGAAGGAGGGGGGCCTGATGACATGTACCCAGAACCACCCGCGACAATGTTTTTGCCCCATCAGGCATTGGGAGCTCAACACAGAATTCCAATGGGCAGCGGAGACTGTGGGATAGCTACCACGGTGCAACGCTCCGAAAGTTGATGCTAGCCTCAGTACTGTGGGCGCTCACCGCCGACTTAATGCGCTTAGTAGGGACACACACAATCGACTGTCAAATTGACTTCTATTAAATTGACCTGATTTCATAGTGTAGACATACCACTATTCCTCTACATCTCATACAGATCTAAGGGATCCCCAATATCTGTGCAATGGCTCTCTAGATGGATATCGGAATGCATTAACTACTGCTATTGCACGCATGACCTACAGCCCCCTTTGAGAGCCTGAACGCACTCTATAAGTTCTGTCGATTCTTTCCTTCCTCAATAACGTTTCAATCACAGAAATATGCAGAGCAACGACTTGGGCATCCACTCGTACATTTGCCAAGCATTATGCATTCACTCGTGATTCAATATCTGATGTGATACTTGGTTTGACCGTATTATCATCAATATTGGACTTCACTCCGATGCCCCACCCTTCCAACAGGGACACTGCTATAGAGTCACCTAGAATGGAACACTCATAGAGACACTACTTGAAGAAGAAGAGGTTACTCACCTTGTGTTGTAACTGAGGTTCTTCAAGATGTGTCTCCCTATGGGTGCTCCACACTAGGTGACTCTTATATATGAGTTCTGCGGTAAAGAAGGAACTGAGGGTGGTTTGCCCATACAGCGCTAGACAGCGACCGAACATGGTGCAAGATGGGGAGAGAGCATGTGTGGGCCAAACGGACACGGATACCAAAAATCTCCAATCTGAGGCGCAGGGATGTGAAGACACCTAGAGTGGAGCACCCGTAGGGGGACACACATCTCAAAGAGCCTCAATTACTGCACAAGGCGAGGAACCTCTTCTGTAATGAGCAGCAAAGCAGTTCTTTGAAAGGTTTACTATTATTTCATCATCAACAATCATTAAGCTTTCAGCACAGCGTGGTTTAGAAATCCTAGGTCCTGCGCCACACTGCCAGAGCTGCAGTCAGCAGGGGCATGCAAGCTGGAATGCCCGCACTATCACAGAGAGGGGGTGGAGGGCAGATTGTTCCCTTTGAGTGTTCAGAGTCTCAAGAACTTGGTGCCACCTCACTTGGTCCAAAATAGCTCAAATTTGGTGACCTTCCAGGCATGCAGCAAAAGACACCTGTTTGCTAGGATTTTTGGAGAGGCTGTGTTTCTCACAATGATGAAAGAGTGGTAATTCGTTTCTGTAGGTGTCTAGCTGGCTCATTTCCTGTGAAATGATTACTTTAATGCTGCTGGGATATTGTTGTATTATCAATGATGTATTGGGGTACCTAAAGCCTTGGATAGATGTCTTTATTTTAAATCTAAATGCCAACCTATTTGATTTATTTAAGATCTTGCTTTGTTTTTAGTTGTGAAACTCTTGTTACATTGTTTTCAAGTTGTTATGCGCTTTTAAAAATTCTCAATGTATGGTTTTGTCTCAATACTTTTGTAATATTTAGTATTAGGATATTTTTATGTTGGTTATTTTTAACTTTTGCTCTCCCTCTTCCCCCTTTTTAATACTGCAGTTCCAAAAGAGTTGGTAGAACTTCACTTGAAACTGATGAGGAAGATTGGGAAGTCTGTCACAGCAGACAGATGGGAAAAATACTTGATCAAGGTACAGTAAATTTCTGTTCTATTACTCTGAAAATGCTGGGATCTGATGAAATCTTATGTCAGAAATCCCTAGTATGAATTTTAGTGAGCCTAGAGCTGTAGCCAAAATCTGTGTGCATGCCCAGACCAAAGTTGCTTAAGGTTTTAGTTTAACTAACTTTCAGCCTGCCTGGGTATGCGCACAAATTTCTGAAACTAGATACCAACTTCTGCATGTAGAAGGTTGCAAACCTGCAAGCTCTATTACATGTGCAAGACAGGAGCAGATTGGACTATAAGAATTATAGTGGCCAGTCAAAGCAGCGAGATTTCCATATTAATGATAAACTACTGTATCAGTAATTCTAATATGATGTAAATCCCTGTATTATAGCTGACAACCATATAGCGATTTGTATACTGTATGCTTATTGATAAATAAGAATACTGTGATTATGCTATCAGAATACCCAGAATTGAAAAACTGGGGGAAAATTGTAGTTATGCATCAATAGTGGTAAACCATCCCTTTGCTCTGATGCCAAGTTGGTTCCATATTGGAATTATAAATCACTTATGTAATGTTACACATTTACAGAGCACCTGATAAGCATATATAGGACATAGTCCTTGCTCCAGGGAATTTGCAGAGATTGAAAGGTCCATGTTTTATTAATAAAGCACTGTGCTAATCAGGAATACTTCAAATTGAACTTTGGTTATTCCTGTTATTTTAGTTGTTTGGTTGGCTGTCACTGAGCACTTTGTTTCAGAGGGGTAGCCGTTTTAGTCTCTATCAGCAAAAACAATGAGGAGTCCTTGTGGCACCTTAGAGACTAATACATTTATTTGGGCATAAGCTTTTGTGGGATATAACCCACTTCATCAGATGCATGGCGTGAAAAAAAATAGGCAGGTGTAAATACACAGCACATGAAAAGATGGGAGTTGCGTTACTAAGTGTGGGGTCAGTGCTAACGAGGCCAATTCAATTAGGGTGGATGTGGCCCATTCCCAACAATTGACAAGAAGGTGTGAGTATCAACAGAGGGAAAATTATTTTTTTGTAGTGACCCAGCCACTCCCAGTCTTTATTCAGACCTAATTTGATGGTGTCAAAAGTTGCAAATTAATTCCAGTTCTGTAGTTTCTCGTTGAAGTCTGTTTTTGAAGCCTTTTGTTGAAGAATGGTGATTTTAAAGTCTGTGATTGAGCGTCCAGGGAGATTGACGTCCTCTCCTACTGGTTTTTGAATGTTACAATTCTTGATGTCTGATTTGTGTCCATTCTTTTGCGTAGAGACTGTCAGGTTTGGCCAATGTACATGGCAGAGGGGCATTGCTGGCACATGATGGCATATATCACATCGGTAGATGTGCAGGTGAACGAACCCCTGATTGTGTGGCTGATGTGGTTCGGTCCTACGATGGTGTCCCTTGAATAGATATGCGGACAGAGTTGGCAACGGGGTTTGTTGCAAGGGCTGGTTCCTGGGTTAGTGTTTCTGTTGTGTGGTGTGTAGTTGCTGGTGAGTATTTGCTTCAAGTTGGGGGGATGTCTGTAAGCAAGGACTTGCCTGTCTCCCAAGGTCTGAGCGAGTGAGGGATTGTCCATCAAGATAGGTTGTAGATCCTTGATGTTGCGCTGGAAAAGTTTTAGTAGGGGGCTATAGGTGATGGCTAGTGGCGTTCTGTTACTTTTTTTGTTGAGCCTGTCCTGTAGTAGGTGACTTCTGGGTACCCTTCTGGCTCTGTCAATCTGTTTCTTCACTTCCCCAGGTGGGTATTGTAGCTTTAAGAATGCTTGATAGAGATCCTGTAGGTGTTTGTCTCTGTCTGAGGGATTGGCGTAAATGCAATAATATCTGAGGGCTTGGCTGTAGACAATGGATTGTGTGATGTGATCTGGATGAAAACTGGAGGCATGTAGTTAAGTATAGTGGTCAGTAGGTCACCATCGCTTATTTGCACTGTAGTGTCCAGGAAGTGAATGTCTTGTGTGGACTCGTCCAGGCTGAGGTTGATGGTGGGGTGGAAATTGTTGAAATCCGGGTGGAATTCCTCAAGAGCCTCCTTCCCAGGGGTCCAGATGATGATGTCATCAATGTAGTGCAAGTAGGGCAGGAGTGCTAGGGGACGAGAGCTAAAGAAGCGCTGTTCTAGGTCAGCCATAAAAATGTTGACATACTGTGGGGCCATGCGCATACCCATAGCAGTGCCGCTGACTTGAACATATAAATCATCCCCAAATCTGTCTGGGTGAGGATAAAGTCACAAAGCTCAGCCACCAGGTTTGCTGTGATATTATTGGGGATACTGTTCCTGACGGCTTGTAGTCCATCTTTGTGTGGAATGTTTGTGTAGAGGGCTTCTGCATCCATAGTGGCTAAGATGGTGTTTTCTGGAAGATCATCAATGGATTGTAGTTTCCTCAGGAAGTCAGTGGTGTATCGAAGATAGCTGGGACTGCTGGTAGCATAGGGTCTGAGGAGAGAGTCCACATAGCCAGGCAATCCTGCTTTGTTCACTTTCCACGTCTGGATTCCTGTAACAAGCAACAGTAATTAAATCAGGAGAAGAACAGAGCTTGTATTGCAACATCAGGCACAGCGTCCAATCATAAGGCCTGCTTTTTAAGCTTGCATTGCAACTTTAAAGTGGCTGCAGCTCTTAGCATGCTTTATTTTTCAATTTTGCTGAAATTTTTAATATATAACACTTTACCCGTAGACCACAAATTACTGAGTGGTATGCAGGAGAGGACCAGCTTTTTGTGGTAGGGAACTGGTGTAGGGTGTGGCAGATGGGTGATTCTTTTGTCCCCCTTGCTAACAGTGATCTGTTCAAACAGAAGTAATTGGGACACATACTGAAGAGAAGATACTTGGTGTGCTTCTGGAATCTCATTATTGTCTTTTATGCAGGGCTCTTATGTGGTTATACAGAAGGTTCTGGCTTAGGCAAAGACGCGTTGTTTTCCTCAGATATAGACCGCTTAGCCCTTTTGGGAAGCGAACAGTCTAATTAATGCAAACTGTTTTGTCCCATGAGTGCTTCCTTCATTTGATCACTCTCAAAAGTTTTTTACATTCTTATGCAGTTAAGATTTATTGGCTTTGGACTAGTCTCTCTGGACCCTTCAACTGTGAAATCTACAGATTCCCAATACACTCCTTCCGCTAGTGCTGGTTTAGGATCCAGATGTCTGCGGTCTTCTGAGACTCACCAGCAAAGCTTTTGATACGGTCTCCCACAGTATTCTTGCCGCCAAGTTAAAGAAGTATGGGCTGGATGAATGGACTGTGAGGTGGATAGAAAGCTGGCTAGATCGTCGGGCTCAACGGGTAGTGATCAATGGCTCCATGTCTAGTTGGCAGCCGGTTTCAAGCGGAGTGCCCCAAGGGTCGGTCCTGGGGCCGGTTTTGTTTAATATCTTTATTAATGATCTGGAGGATGATGTGGACAGCACTCTCAGCAAGTTTGCAGATGACACTAAACTAGGAGGCGTGGTAGATACACTAGAGGGTAGGGATCGGATACAGAGTGACCTAGACAAATTAGAGGATTGGGCCAAAAAAAACCTGATGAGGTTCAACAAGGACAAGTGCAGAGTCCTGCACTTAGGACGGAAGAATCCCACGCACTGCTACAGACTAGGGACCGAATGGTTAGGTAGCAGTTCTGCAGAAAAGGACCTAGGGGTCACAATGGACGAGAAGCTGGATATGAGTCAACAGTGTGCTCTTGTTGCCAAGAAGGCTAACGGCATTTTGGGCTGTATAAGTAGGGGCATTGCCAGCAGATCGAGGAACGTGATCATTCCCCTTTATTCGACATTGGTGAGGCCTCATCTGGAATACTGTGTCCAGTTTTGGGCCCCACACTACAAGAAGGATGTGGAAAAATTGGAAAGAGTCCAACGGAGGGCAACAAAAATGATTAGGGGTCTGGAGCACATGACTTATGAGGAGAGGCTGAGGGAACTGGGACTGTTTAGTCTCCAGAAGAGAAGAATGAGGGGGGATTTGATAGCAGCCTTCAACTACCTGAAGGGGGGTTCCAAAGAGGATAGAGCTCGGCTGTTCTCAGTGGTGGCAGATGACGGAACAGGGAGCAATGGTCTCAAGTTGCAGTGGGGGAGGTCCAGGTTGGATATTAGGAAAAACTATTTCACTAGGAGGGTGGTGAAACACTGGAATGTGTTACCTAGGGAGGTGGTGGAGTCTCCTTCCTTGGAGGTTTTTAAGGCCCAGCTTGACAAAGCACTGGCTGGGATGATTTAGTTGGGAATTGGTCCTGCTTTGAGAAGAGGGTTGGACTAGATGACCTCTTGAGGTCCCTTCCAACCCTGATATTCTATGATTCTATGATTCCTGCCTATGTTTGTTGCTTAAAGCAAGCAATTTGACCATGGTGCCAGTAAGTAGCACTTAGATGCCAGTGTAAGTGCCTTAAGAAGTATTTTGGAGAGACACACATCAGCACCCGTTTTACAGATTGGTAGGTTATGGTCATACTTTCACGTGCAGAAATCAGCTGCTTCCTCAAACCAACTCCTGTTGCTGAAGTGCTTGCCAGTTTCAAACTTCCCCTTTTGAAAAGGCAATGGTTCTAGCATTCCAGATGTGCTTAAACTCATGACCTCTGTGGTAGTCTTCAGACTGGGTTCTAGCTTTCTTTGGAGTTGAGACTGCATTTATCAGGATTAAGAATAATCTGCTGGTTTTAGTTTATGGAAACTTGGTCATTGTGGTCATGACAATTGG